>NC_060275.1:94745188-95077130 GCF_021613505.1 Equus quagga
TTTGACTTCAGCCAGTGGGTGGTGGGAGACTGATGGTGATTTTCAGACCTGAAAAGGGAGCGATCAGATCTGTATTCTAGAAAAATATCTTTCGTAGCACAACGGAGGATGGATTAGAGGGTGTGAGATTGGGCGAGCTGATGTTTTAATAGAATGTGTGATCAAATATTACCTGAAATAACAGACCATCAAGTTGGGCCAAACTTTTTTTTTATGCAAAAATAATGGGCTTCTGAGGTTATTTTTAATGGTAGAATAGGATTACTATATGAAGTCATAAGAAAAATAAATAATATTTGATGGCAAAAATTCTAGCTGAGATGCTCAAATCAAGAGAAAGACAAGAGCAAAGCTTTGTAGTCTTAGAATTATAGAATAATTATAATTGACATGAGGAGACACCCAATTTATCTGCGTGCACTTGTGTTTCCCTGTTTAATCCACACGGTGTCATTTTTTACATGTATTTTCTCAGAACAGATATTTTGCATTCACAGGCAGCAGTGATGACGCACTTTGTCCCTTTTGGGTATTAGAGGCTCTGGTTTCATTCAGGAGATTTTCCGATTCACCAGACAGTATATTAGACATTACTGTCTAGCTGGAATTTGCCTGGGGGAAAATCCTTAAATAAATATATCAGCATTGCTTTTACTACCCTCACATACACATTTTAGCTAGCAAAAACTCAATTTGATGAGAAATCTATATTCGTTTCCTAGGGCTTTCATAACAAAGCATCACAGATTGGGTGGTGTAAACAACAGAAATTTTTCATCTCACAGTTCTGGAGGCTGGAAGTCTGAGATCAAGGTAGGCAGGGTTGGTTCCTTCTGGGGACTGTGAGGGAAAATCTGTTCCAGGCCTCTCTCCTTGGCTTACAGATGACCTTCTTCTCCCTACGTCTTCACGTCTTCCCTCTGTACGTACATGTGTCCAAATTTCCTCTTCTTACAGAGACCCCAGTCACATTGGATTAGAGCTCTTTCTAATGACCTCATGTGAACTTGACCCCTGTAAAGACCCTGTCTCCAAATACAGTCACGTTCTGAGGTATTGGGGTTAGAATTTCGATGTATGAACTTTGGGGAATGGGGGACACAAGTCAGCCCATAACAGTCTAAATGTTTTTCTTTTTCTCTCCAGATCTCTAATTTCTCTAAAGGGGCAATTTTAGTTCAATAGACCTGACTCCGTGTCATAGGAACTCCTGGTTTCTTATCAGCGTTATCAGTTGTCCTCGTTAGCAAGGTGATTAAAGATCTGGCTGAAGATAACTGAAAATTTGCTTATAGTCTTCACGAACTATTCTAGCTTATGGGCATGCTTCCTCTTCTGATCTTCTGCAGGGAAGCCATGAATAATTTAGTATTTTAATGATGATTTGTGGCGTGCTTTTAGTTCATTGTACATTTGTAAGTGTTTTTTTCCCCAAGATTTCACATTTCTTGAAAGCTAGGATGCTTCTGGCATTTTTTTCTCTGTCCTTTAAAATGTTTAACATAGTTCCAGATCCCCGGTTGGCACTTGAGGAGTTTGTTTATGGGCACACAGTAGTGTAGATAACCCAGAATTTTTAGGGCCAGCCCGGTGGTGCAGCGGTTAAATTAGCACGTTCGTCTTCGGCGGCCCCAGGTTAGCTGCTTTGGATCCCGGGTGTGGACATGGCACTGCTTGTCAAGCCATGCTGTGGTAGGCATCCCACATATAAAGTAGAGGAAGACGGGCATGGATGTTGGCTCAGGGCCAGTCTTCCTCAGCGAAAAGAGGAGGATTGGCAGCAGTTAGCTCAGGGCTAATCTTCCTAAAAAAAAAAAAAAAAAACCCAGAATTTTTAAATGAGAGCTACAGAATATGAATTATGAAGCTTGTAATAGGAAAAGGCTACACTGGGGAAAGAAATTGCATAATGTGATGGGAAATGAACAGAATGTCTGTGTTTGGATCCTGACTCTGATGTTTGCCCACTTTGTGATCTTAGTAAAGCTATTTACACTCTTTGAACCTCAGTTTTCTCATCAGTAAAATGGGAATATTACTAATAACTACCTCAAAGAGTTGCTGTGAAGATTAAATAAGATGCAGTATTAAAGAAGATGTATATGATATTTACCACAATGTCCAACACAAACGATTCAATCATAAAATGCATATTGTTACTTCCACACTTCAATATTTCTAAATTCAGGATGTACCTTATAGTTAGTGTCAAAGGAAATTTGCCGTCCCTCAGCCAGAGAAGTGAGGTGTGACATAGTTCTTATTGTCTATGTGAGTGGAGGTAGTATGCAGAGAACATAACTATTCATCCAGTTTTTGCTTCAGTTTCCTGCTTTGTATTAGTGGCACAAACTTAAATTTGGATATCTAATTATTGTTTTAAATGTCTTCCAAAGGACTACATTATGATCCTTTGACATAAACAGCTATTGTGGAGTAGAAGATTGCCTATAATATGCCAAGTAATTAAAGACAAAAGAAATTTTCAGATCTTTTGGAATTAATTGTATGACTTTCAAAATTAGGAAAAGTTGTATTACCAATTCATGAATCATGAAGAACATACACTAAATCTAATCCTACGGAAACAGTCAAGCAAACCCAAATTGAGGGACATTACACAAAATAACCGATCTATGCTCTTCAACAAAGTCAGTGTCAGGAAAAGCAAAGCAAAGTTGAGAAACTCTTCAGAATTAAAGGAGACTAAAGTGGCATGACAACTGAATAGAATATATGATTCTGGATTGGATCCTGAATTAGAAAAAATAAAATGAAATTAGGTATTTTTGGGCAATTGGAAAATTTGGTATAGACTTTTTAATAATAATATTGTATCCATGTTAAGTTTCCTAAATTTTCTTATTATTATATATATTTTGAGATTTATATACTATTTTGGAATATTGTAATTAATCTAATTATACTGAATTATTTAAGAGTTGTCGCAGATTGAGTTCCCCAGGAAGTTTTTGAGAGGCCAGCACTTGTGGAGAGTGAGAAAGTAGGATTAGGTAGAGAGAGAAACTGTGGTACTGACATAACAAAGAACTCAGCTATAACACAGGTTGCTCTGAAGTTGAGATGGCCGTATGGAGTTGTCCTGAATTTGGGGCAGAACTTTATACCACTGCATTGGCCAGTCTTTGGGTGTAGGCTGCCCCAAGGAAGAGGGCATGACCTTTGTCAAGGCGGGTCTCTTCAGCCAAGGATGATTTCAAAAGGGGACTCAGTTGCAAGCTGTTCATTGCCGAAACTCTCAGCTGATAGGGAACATGAGTAGTTCAGTCCTGAAGAGGGAGGAAGCATACAGATGTCAGACCACAGTATCCAAGCTAGTCGCGATATCTGCAATTTACTCTCAAATGACTCAGCAAATAATGATGTGAGAATAAAAATAAAAACAAGAATGCAGAAAAGCAAGAAAGAGGTCAAATTGGGAAAATACTAAATAACTGGTAAGTCAAGGTAAAGGGTATATTGTTCTCAACTTTTCTGTAGGTTTGAATTTTTTATTTAAAAAAACAGAAAGTTTGAAAACTGAAATTCCCAGGTGATTCTAATGTACCACCAGACCAGGGAACTCTGAGACAAAATCATCTTTAGAATTCATTCCAGCTCTCACGTGATGGAATCCCATGACATGATCAGATCAGTTATGGTGCATTTGCTTCGACTCTTAATTCTACGGAACCACAACTTACCTCCTACATGCTTTTTTTTCTCACAAAGTTCCCAAACTTTGGTGAATCCTTTTATTTAACTGAGCTGGCATGAGGAATTGTGATACAAGACTGGGATTCATAAATAAAGCTGTTCTTTTCTCCGTTTGATGATCAGCAGTAGGCACGTTTCTCTGTTAAAGATCAATCATTCCACATTTGTGGAAAAACAGAGAGCCAAGAATATACTGTGTAAACTTCAGAAAAAATTACTTGATCTTTCAGGTGATAAAATTGTGTTGTTATAGGTACATACTATCAATACTTTCTTGAAAAACTGCTTCAAGAGAGGCAAATGGGGGCTGGCCCCGTGGCCGAGTGGTTAAGTTCACGTGCTCCACTGCACGTGGCACAGTGTTTTGTTGGTTCGAATCCTGGGCACGGACATGGCACTGCTCATCAAACCACGCTGAGGCAGCGTCCCACATGCCACAACTAGAAGGACCCACAACGAAGAATATACAACTATGTACCGGGGGGCTTTGGGGAGAAAAAGGAAAAAATAAAATCTTTAAAAAAAAAAAAGTTAAATCTTTCATTAAAAACAAAAGAGAGGCATATGGTTTGTCTTTATTAAAAGGTAAAGGGAAATATGATAGGCTTGGGTATTTATCTCTTTAATTATGACATCTTCTTTGGGATATCTATTTATTATGAAATAGTTTTTAAAATAAACAGTATTTTAAGAATTTAAAATAAACAGCATTTCTTTGGGGTCTTATATCAGGAGTCTTCCTCTCACTGGCCTGAAATACTGATCCCAAGCACCCCCTGTTTTAGGTTTGATGATGGTCACGTCTTCCTACTCTGTTCTCATGGTAAGTTGAAAAGTCTCAATCCAAGAGCGCCCAAAACGGTTATTTTCTTATGAAAGGTTCAATTCCTTTCTTATACAGCCTTACTGAATACATTCAACAACTATTTTTGGATCATAGGCTCTGGAGCCAGTTGGCCTGGATCTGAATTTCAGTTCTAACACATAGCTGTGTGTCCTTCGGAAAATCTCTTATCTGCCCTGTGTCTCAGTTTCCCCATCCATAAAATACAGATAATAATAGTTACAGAGTTGTTTTGAAGATTAAATGAGTTAAAATATGTAGAGTGCTTGACATGTTGTAAGCACTTAGTAATATTGGACATTATTACCGTCATCATTGCTGGGTGTGTACATTCTGTACTAGACTTGGTTTTGACTGATATCACATCATTGTAAAAATGAAGATGCAGGTTAAGTATTTTTAAACTGAAGTTGTTCAGGTCATCTAGTTAGTAAGTAGGAGAGCTGTAATTCAGACTTCCAGCCCAGTCTCTTTCCACTGTTGTGGACTCATGGGGAGGTGAATTCCAACGTATTTCTCCATGTAATCCTGTATGTCATAGATATGAGCATCTGAGTACTCTGTTTCCTACTAGATTATAAATCATTGAGCAGGCAGTCTAAGTCTTATTTGTATTTGTGTCCCATGCATGGCCTTGTCTAGAGCCTTGAAGACAGCAGTTGTTCAGTAATTATTTGTCAAAAAACATCCTGAACAAAAATATTCTTGATTCTCAACAGATAGTTGATGCTTATATTTTGGTTTCACGCGGCTCTATTCCAACATTTAGTAGGAATACTGCAGGTGAATTTCAAGCTTCTCACAAGAAATTGGACAGTTCAAACTTTGCTTTCTCCAACAATGAAATTCAGTCGTTCTTTGATTCCACTATGGTTTTGTGTAAAAACAGCCACTTTGATTTATCTGATCCTCAAGTGTGACTAAAGTCAAGATTTATGATTTTATAAGAGAGGAGTGCTAATTTATAGCCCATAAAGATAATAAAATTGACCTCTACCTCACAATTTATATTAATTAACGTTAACAAATGTTTGGTGCTTAATGGGCATTAATATCAATAATGAGATGTCCTGCTTTAAGGAAATATGATCTACATTGAGACAAATTTGCAAATCAGATAAATTAGGAGAGAAGTATTGATAGTACTTTTTGGTTTTGTTTTTTTCCCTTTAGAAAGCAAAGAGAACTTTCCCTTAAGTAAGGAGTTCCTCTTGTGTATTTTAAAAAGTAATTTTTTTACACCAGATTCAGCAGGAAAAATATATTATGGAAAATGACATATACATGTATAAAACACTGTCAAGGATGTTTATAGGATATAAAAAAATCATAATCTCTATTTTTTTAAAGCCCACGATCTAATGGTAAAACAGAGTAGACTGAGCTATTCACACGAACAGGGTATCTGTTGCCCCAATAATATATATCCATTTTTATTTATCTCAGTTATTTGTATTTGTCCTTTATTTTTCTAGCCAGAATTGAAAAATAGTGAATGGCAAAACAGGTTTCTCATCTGTCAAGATTCCCTGCAGGCCATTCCTCAATTTAGAATTTAGAAATCAGTCTTTGCAGAGAAAATGCTGTTACAGAAAGAATGTATCTTCATCAGGGAACTTTTTGGGTAATGGCAGTTAGTTTCTTCTTGCCTGTAAGACATAAAACTGGTAGAGGGCACTGAGGCAACGTGGTAGTAGATGGTCAGCACATGTAATTTATTCAAGCTGAATCACCTAGAAACAACCCAACAGACTGATTAGAGTTTTACATCTGATTCACACACACACACATACACACACATACACAATATATATACACCTTTTACTGAACTTTCTGAGTTTCATGACTGCCCTTTAGAATCTCATGGAAAAAAACACGAGGTACATTAAACAAAAATATGTCCATCCAAATAAATTGGAAAGGCCAACCCCAGCTATCAAACTGAAGTTCTTGACCTGTGCTTTCCTCTCTCAGTGTAACACCCACACGGATTGAGGGAAAACATGCTCTTTAGAAAATAGAGGAAACTGTCATGCTTTCAGTTTGTCGAACTTCTTGTAATGCCCTGGGTTTCATTAAAACCTCCCCATCCAGTTTTGCCAAGTGCTCTTCTCCTCACTTTAAAATGCCCCACATATTTTAATCCATGTGTTTCATATTCATTTAGACATCTCATTAAGCTGGAATTGGGTAAGAATCACTTAGTGTCCAAAAGACCTTTCCTGCTAGCCTTTGGTTCTTAGAAACAGAAAGTTACACTTTGCCAAATGTAAATGAATTCCAGACCCTTACTTTTCAAAGGAGCTTTGCAAAACTGGAAAAAAACTCTATGACCCTGTCCTAATACTAGAGACATTCAGGCATGGTAGCCTGTCTTGATGAGTGGTCTCCCTACGTGAGAATCCCCTCAGTATTCTTAAAAATGCCTTTTTGTGGGCCCCAACACAGATTAACTAAATTTAAATCCCCACTTGTTTTATATAGTGTGATTCCTTAGAAGGAACTGCAGGCGTACAGTAGCTACTCAATACGTCTTAGCTATTATTATCCAAATGCTTTCTAGACATCTCAATTTGTCCAGTAGGCATTTGGAATTCACCATGTCTAAAATTGAACTCATCATCATTCCTCCCAATATAATGAAAAATATGCCTTGTCTCCGTGCGGGGTACCACCACTGTCCAAGCCAGAATGCAGCAATCACTCCCCTCTTGTTTCCAATCGGTCAATATGTCCTGTAGATTTTACCTCTTTAACATCTTTCTCATTAATTCCTTCATTTCCATGTCTTCTGCTACCGGCTGTTTAGATCCACAACATCCTTTCCCTCTGGGCCCATATTACTGCAGTCACCACTTTCCTTTGCCTCAGTCCTCCAACTTCTTCAGTAACTAAACCATCCTCCACACTGTGATCTTTCTCAAAATAGATATCTGACGATTGCACCTCCCTTTTTGACTGCCTGGGCTCAGGCTGTGGTTCCTTACTAATGCCTAGAATGAAGTTTAATTTTTATTTTAATACCCACAGCCCTCATGATCTCTTTCCTACCCCTGCAGCTTATCTCTCACTACAGCCCCACCTAAATCCTTTGCTCTAGCTGCATGACTAGAGTTTTCTGAATGGATTATGCTGTTCCATGCCTCCATCTATTACATATACGATTATCTTTTTTCATTCATATTCTCCTTGCATATGTCATCCTCTTCTAGCTTCCTCTAGCTAACTCTTATGTGTCCTTTAAAACTCAGCTTTAACGTTGCCTCTTCTTGAAAGATTTCCCTTGACTACCAATCTGATTTAATTAATTGCCACTATGCTTAGTATATGCAATAATTACTTAGCATAGTGTAATAAATAATAAAATTCATCATTTCTTTCTTCGTTTAGAGAGTTCAAGTAGAATTGATCACACTTTAATTATTTATAAAACTTGGATTGAGACCCCATTCTCTCTACATTTACTCTAGAACCTTCTAAATTTATAAAAGTTGATCTTTGGAAAGCTAATTGCATTTAGAGGGAAGTATCTGATGGGGGCATTACAGCTTGCTGGAGTGCTGATAATGTTCTAAATCTTGATCTGGGTAGTGTTTTCATGAGTATGTGCATATGTAAATATTCATCATTCTGTATACTTAAATTTGCTCACTTGCCTATAAGTTATGCTTGAGTTACAAAAACTATAAGTAGCTGATCTTTTATTTTAACTATAACATTTATCTTAAGACCATTTTGTCCATTTTTCTTTTTGCCTATTGAATGAAGTCATGGGCACCTTGCCTCCAGAGGACAATTTTAAATGCCATTATGGCAAGGTATGTTTAGCTTCCCGGGGAAGAGGGCTTTTAAAACTTTAACTTTTCACTAGACAATGAAATTATACAATGGAATTAATTGGAGAAGTGGTTTAATACTTGCTTTACTTATGTTCCTACTGTTTCCTACATCTTCCTCAAATATTTATTTTATTGTGCTAGGTTTTAATATCCTTGCTACAATGTGATATTTTTAACTTTTCAAGATTACCAAAACTAAAGATTATATGAGTTGTCTCATCAAAGTTTATTTTAAAAATACTGATAAGAAAAATAAACAATGCTTCTTGATTTTCAACTTGAGGTCTTAAATCCTCGTACTAATCCTTATACTACATGATCTTTAAACTCCTAATCCTAAGAGTCTATGGTTCCACTTGGAGTGGTTTTCCTTGAAGAGAGATTACAGGTAAGAGTTGATTTCACTCTTGGCTATGTCTTCCAAGAGCAGCTTATCTTTAAAAGTAGATTTGTAAAGTCCATTATAGACTATTGAGTTTACTATTGTATCTCTAGCATGTAAAACAGTCCCCTGGCACATAGTTGATGCTCAATTATAATAACAGTAATATTGATGAATGAATAAATGAAATGACTAAAACAATGCAAAATATACTGCTCACTCATCTGCTCCTAGATCTGCTATAATTCACAAATTAACCTCAACTATTTAATTTTGGTCAGTTTTCTGAACAATGTAACATTTAGAAAATCAAATTTTAACTTGTGTAAAGTCCCTAAAAACAGTTTCCAACTTTAGTTTACTATTTTAATAAATACACTGAGTGAAGAAACAACTGACTACATGCTGTTTTCACTTTGCTAAGGAATTAAAAGAGACTTAGTAATATATTTCATGGACAAATTTTAATATGTTTATATCAGGAGATTTTGTGAATTCTTAAATTTGAATTTTTTAAAATGTGGTTAAAAAAGAAGTAAATGGAAGAGGCAATTTAATTTACCCCTCACCCTCACCCAGTTCAGACTGATGCATCAATACAACCCATTCAACTAGATTAAGTTCTAGAGATCAGTTTAGTGGTTCTCTAAAGCTGGACATGTCAGCTGATACCTGGGGAGCCGGTAATGGAACCTTCGCTAAAGCATTTTCTTTTCATTGATTATTGCCTTTCTACTTAATCTTTCTATTAAAGCTTCACTCAATTTTTTAGATGCATGTTGTCATATATTGCCATTTTTTTCAGTCTCCTCTTAGAACTGCATAAAGCTGCAATCTGGGAATATTCAAAGAAATTGTCTGATTGAATCAATAAAAAATATAGCACCCAAGGAAATCAGGTTAATTAAAGAGAAGTGTATAAACCAAGTTTAATATTCAGGAATTCAAGTCTTAATTCTAAAATAGTTTTACTGGATATATTTAAGTGCCTTTTCTGTGGGTTATAGAGTTTTTGGTAGGCGTGAACGTTAAAAAACTTGAGAAATAATGTTTAAAATTTTACTGAGAGAACTAAGGATTTGTATGCTGGATCTCACCAATTTTACTTAAAATTGGCCCCTTATTAAATCTGGGCAGTTGTGAAGAGGAAGTGCATACAGGGAAAGAGATTAAAATTGCTTTAGAAAAAAATTCCACTGCTACATGACCCCCAATAAAATTCCTGAGAGGAAGTAAGGGTGAAAGTTCTCACGATAACTTGTTAATCCTTTTTCATCAAGAGATATCTAGAGCCAACTGTTAACAGTTGTGACCTCTTTGTTGTGTGGTGTGCTTAGAAATAAATGTAGGCTTTTAAAGTACTGATTTCCGGGAATCAGGAATAAGAAACCCTTTGGTGCTTCTTGTGACAGCTACTCATCAAGGAGGAATTCTGCGATCAGCCTGTTTGGTATGGTGTTGTGACAACACTCAGTATTCCAAGTTTGGATGCGTTGGAAAGAAATACTGTTTCATTCTGTCGTACATGTCTTTGTTGTTACTATAAAATGAGGCCGAGTTTCGTTAGACACACACTAAACGTTAGCCTCTTTATTTGACAGTTCCATCAGGTGAAGGTAAGGTACGCCAATCCTGTACCTTAACTAGATTTATATCAAGTGTAAAAGGCATTGAGCACAGCACAGCATCAATTTTGTTGTTCTTGTGGCATTAGAACGAGTTTTGACCTTGACTGGGGAATCAGAAGTAAACCTAGGAGTGGAATCCAGGTTTTTTTCAAATTACCTCGACACATTGAAATTTATTTAATCTCTTTGTGTGCTAGTCAGTAGGAACAATAAAATGAGAATAATGCTGTCTTCCCTATTTTATAGGGTAGTATTGAAAACAAAAGTGAAGTGAAACCTGTAGTCTGAAAAAAGTAATACATTAAACAAATATAAGATAGTGTTGTAATCATTTTTTTTTTGGCTAATGCTGATGATAATTCACAATAACCAGGTCATTTATATTCTCAGTCCCAATCATGTCTGTTAGGATTATAGAGACAGAGATGTAATAATGTTGACAAATTATAGCTGTTTCTCAGAGCTATATTTCTCAAAGACAACTGTTTCTGGAAGATATGTACAGTGATTCATCTAAACTGTGGGAAATTATTTTTCCCTAAAAAATAAGAATATATTTTTTGGGCATATATCCAATATATTCTGATCAAAATCAGTTTAGCACTTTCTTTTTCAAGCATTCTTTTTCTGCTACTGTTTCCTTGCCATTTATTTATTGTACAGTTACTGTTTTTCCAGATCTGTGCTGGGTTTTGTGGGAAAATATAGAAAAATTGGGAAAATATGCTATTTACATTGAAAGAGTTTACAACCTTGGGGAATAAAATAAGCCATATATTTGGCATTTTATTATAAGTATTTAATTATAACAGTTTTCATGTCCACCAAAAAAAGTCTTACAAAGGCTGAGGATCTAGCCTATTAGAATTCCTATGACTTAGGGCCCGGCCCCGTGTCCGAGTGGTTAAGTTCACGTGCTCCACCTCGGTGGCCCTGGGTTTCACCAGTTTGGATCCTCAGCATGGACATGGCATCACTCATCAGGCCGTGTTGAGGTGGTGTCCCACGTGCCACAACTAGAAGGACCCACAAATAAAAAAATATACAATTATGTACTGGGGGGGTTTGGGCACAAAAAACGGGAAAAAAACGAAGAAGATTGCCAACAGTTGTTTAGTTCAGGTGCCAATCTTTAAAAAAAAAAAAATTCCTCTGACTTAGTTTCCCAGTTAGGTTGTTCACGAATACAAATGATACCCCCCTAGTTTTCTGACTTTTAACCAATCAGTCATTTCTATTGATTAGTGTTTGTTTTGCATTTAAAATAGTTGTTTCTAATACTAACTATGGGATGCTGTAAAATGTTGAAATGCTTTCTATATCATCAAAGTGTGATTACATTTTGTTGAATTTAATTTTAAGGTTAAATAGTTTAAACTTCTTATCCTTATAATTATAATCTCCTGGAGGGAAGAAACAATGTGCTCTACTTTCTTGTATATCCCAAGCCTTATGTCTCGTGCATAAAATACCAGCTTTTCCCTTCAAAACCTAAAGGCTTTACTAGGAATTATTATATACTTATATAAGTCTAACAAGAGTTACATGAAACATGACATAGTTTAATTACAGAAGGAAAAAAATGAAATTTAAATCTTAAGATTACGATGTCCATGTGAAGAGTTTCAAATCATTACCTAACAGAATGAAATCTGAGTTATTTTCAAGTCTATTAAAAAATATTAGATTTTCCTTTCACCCTAGTAGCTGAACTGTTTATTGTAAACGATGCTGAAAGAATGAGTAAGTATACAAGAATATGGACTTGCTTCTGTCTAGTGTTTAAAATTTGTTACCCTTTAATATTGACCAGTAATTTCTATTAATTTAGAAGTTTGCTATCTCACAGGGTCTGGCACACAACAGGGACTAAGCAAGTGTTTTTATTAGGCAGTTGAAAATTTAAGTTAATAATGTAACAGATGAGAAAGCATACACACACACACACACACACACACAAAACAACCCCTGGCACAAAGCCTATTGCAGAGAAAATACAATAAATTTAAGTTTCTCG
Organism: Equus quagga; assembly: GCF_021613505.1. Taxonomy (NCBI): domain Eukaryota; kingdom Metazoa; phylum Chordata; class Mammalia; order Perissodactyla; family Equidae; genus Equus; species Equus quagga. The sequence goes on from NC_060275.1 coordinate 94,757,616, forward strand.
CCCAACCCCCCAATCCCCAAAATGTTTTCTGTACTTCATAATAAGGACCAATTGGAGGTATAAGAGAGTTGGTCAAAATGTGTCATATCTGCACTTGGTCCCTTTCCCATTATGCTTTGAGATCTGCTAAAACCTTTGTTTCAATGAACTTTCACTTGAGTGTTGCAAAAAGAAATGAAACATTGTATGTTGATGGAGAGTCCGCCCCAGCATTATGTTTTCTTTCTCAAAATACACTGTTTTTTTCCAGGACCAGCCTAATCCTATCATGAATTTAGCCATAATTATGCTGACTCCATTCACCTTGTGAAATTAACTGGATAATTGCATGAATGTGAACATTGCTTTGGCCAGCCTTTCCTCCAAATAATTCTGCAGGGGACATCCTCTTCAGCTGCACTGTATTCTTCTGGGATCTAATTATGATGTCTGTTGGAATCTGGCCTGAGTACAAGAATTCAGGCTGGTTTTCCAGGGTGGAGACCATGCAGAAATCTCAATTGGATTCACTAGAATCCAGTTGTAAACATCATGCTATTCAGTTGCATTGTAATGGAGTGACCCATTATGATTTTAATTTACACACTAAAATTGAAGGCTAAAATATGTCTTGACCATCCAACTACTCCTTCAATCAACCTGAGTGTTGACTGACATGTTTTGTAAAGTTGATAGGCACTATTGTACTGTTAATGAGACAAGATAATTTCTCTTGGTATGGAATTACAGCAAATTGGATAACAGGTTCCAGCCTGTTATTGGTCCAGGAAAAAGGACCAACATAGTTAATTTAAAGATTGAAATTTTTTCTTCCAAAAATGAAAGAAACTTATAGTGATAGTCTGAACTTCTAAAGCATTGGTAAGAAAAGTTGAAGATATGTAAACCATTGCTCTATATTTTGACTGAGTAGAAGTAAATGAAAGTAAGTGTTACTTTTCATATTTCCTCAGCTTGTCTTATTAAGACTTCAGAAAGAAACCACTGATGTTGATAGCACAGCATCCTTCTAGGGGAGTTATACTTTCATAGATTAGAGTTTTTGAGTTCATTGAGGACTTTCATTTCATAAATCATTCACTGTCCAAACTCATCTTCCTCTTTCAATGATGAGATATTCCCCAGAGAGAGAGACAGAGAGAGATGTGGAGGAGTGATATGTGGAATGGACAGATATGGCCACACGGATTCCTTTATGTAATTGAGACTAGGTATTAATGAGTCAATCTGGGTATTTCATTGTAGTTGCGTATTTGATCCTCTAGCTTAGGGTGGTGGCAGTTCCTTGCTTTTGTTAACCTCTGGGTTACCTTACAGTCCCTGTTTTGGTTCTCAGTCCTTCTTTCAACCCATGTAACAGAATTACCTCTATTACATTCCTCCATTCCTGTTTTCTTGGTTTCACCCTGACTGATGGGAATTGGTTTTGTTTTACTGATGGAGAGAAAGAGTGGGAAACAGCTGAAGAAGAGAAACATAGAGATGTAGTTTATGGATTGACCATGTGTATGTCTAGGACTGGCCTTGAGCTGTCACTTTCTTCCTCCTGCTCTATCCCTAAGTAACTGCTGACCTGCAGTAGTTTGAAGGACCCGAGGCTGACACCTGAATTTGTCAAGTCTTCACTCATGGTTCTCATAAGAGACTCTTATTCCTGCTCAGTCCTTTGACTCTCAGTTCAGTTTTCCTCCAAGAGGATATAGATTTTGTCTACTGGAGAGCTCCTATATTTTCTGTTAATGCAATACATAGAGAAGAAAGAATGAATTCTTAACAGTTCAATGTGGGAAATTAAATATTCAATCCAAATGAATTTCCTTGTTCACCCATAGAGCAGCATTTATGAAATTCAAATTTCATTTAGGATGTGTTTTTGCTTCTCCAACCAAATCATAATATCAATAATTTTTCTGCATACATTTTGGCTGAAATAGTCTCCATAAATAAAGCTCCTACTAAATTGACTTCTAATATGATGCTATATGTGAGTAGTTCACTGTGAAACCACAGAAAAATAGTATTTCTGTGATCAACACTGTAAAATTAATACCTCACGGACTGTGCAGTCTCATGAGTGCTCTATAGAGAGCAATGCAAATGTTCTTTCCGTCTCTGCCTTTGAAGAGATCTAAAGAAACCATGATGCTCCCAGCTTCTTTACCAGAGAGTTGGATCTTTTGGCAAATTTTGTTAAAGAATGATTTACTGAATTAGATTGTAAAGAAAATATGAAATGAGTACGACGTCCAACAATTTGTCATCTTTATGCTAATAAAAACCCAGCATAATTGTATATCTTTTAAAAATCCAGATTTTCTGTGGTTTTAAAGCATATGCAGTGTTAAAGCATAGTGAAAGTCATTTGAAAGGCAGTCCAGTCTCAAACATTTTCTAGAAGTTGGACAACTGAAGGCCAAGATAGAAACCAAGATGGACATTGTACCTATCCCAGGGAGCTAGCCCATTTCCCTGAGACAATCGTGAATTATTAGTTGCCTCCAATTTAAAGCATTCATGCTTCATATAAAAAAGAAAATCTCAGGTTATATGGAACTCAGGTGACCTAGGACTGACTTTACACACGCCTTTGCCTGAATTAGAATTAGGACGTGCAAAGCCAAGCAGAGGCAACCAAGTGAATATAGGAGCTTTCTTTGGCTCGCAGAAGGGCTTGGACAGCCAGATGCATTAATGTCTGTGGGCGTACATGCATGAAAAGCCTTATACAAGTGTCAGGTGCCAGGCCAGTAATGATGGTCCATTAAACATCATCCGATAGGTGGTAACACAAATCCAGGCTCCTCGTAAAATAAGCTTACATGTTTTTTTTGGTGGGAACCAGCACTAAGCTGAACAGTTAATGAGCTCCAGAGCTGTTTATTGGTTACTCCTGAGGAAGCTGATGAAGTTGTTCAGTCATGCCGACATGCTGCCTGGGTGGTGCTGGAAACCTACCCAGCCTCAGTGCCCACTTTCTACCACAGTATGGTGGATATTTCCATGAGCCAGATGTCTGCAATTTTTCAGGGGAACCATTGCATGGAAATTGGTAGAGTCTGTTTGTGCCTTCATTTCCTTATCACATTTTGTTGACTGGGGAGGAGAGGGGATGTGTCGGGTCAGCTGGATGGCATTAGGTCAGGGGCAGATAGGAAAAGATGCTCTTTGCTAAGGGGGTCACAGCCAGCTTGCAAAAGGCTATGCTGAGAGGATGAAAGATAAGCAGACTTAGCATGTGCAAGGAGAGGAAGCAGCACTTCCTCCAGGCAATTCTCAGAACTGTTTCTAAGCTGTTTACTTCCTATTTTGATACCTAGAGCAACAAGAAACAAGGTCTCTGGACCAGTCTTTGGTTGGCCTTGTCCTGAACTTGTTTATCTACTCTTTCTGCCAGGAAGCAATTGTGATAAGGCCTCTGGCACTGTTCTGGAAGATTTTTCCATTTTGTGTGTGGCTTTTGATTGATCATGTTGTGAACACAGGGCTCTATTCTTGGACTGATTTATTAACAAGGTTCAAAGAACCTCCACCATTTAGAAGGTTTTTCCTTTTGCTTAAGGAGAAGGCAGTATTTGCACCTCTAAATAAGGTCATTTTCCAGGCTTTCAGTTCAATAACTAATGAGGGTGGGATGGCTCTGTGACTAGGGATCAAAGTACCCCCATCGATATGTGTTATATATGTGTACGCTTGACATCTAATTTATTGTCCTGGAGTAGATTTGTTTTTTCTGCTGGGAAACTAGAAGGTTAAAGCCTTCTTAAAGAAAATGCTTGTTTGGACAACTCATTTTAAGGTTCTAGGACCTATTCAAAGGGTTTCTATTATTTTGTTATACTTTAGGGGGATCCCTTCTTTTCTTCACCCTAAAACCACTTCCCCTCCTTCAGCCCTCCCTTTGCAATGGCCCTGAGCTATACCATGTTTATTTTGAGTTGTTGGTTTGGTGTTGGATGGGGTCTGCATATGGCTCTGCCTGCTTTGGACCAGGAATTTGATTTGCTTGGCCCCACTTCAAATATTGTTAGCACCCTGTGCATTTCGGGCTCTCTAAAAATATGAAATAATAACCACAACTTTATGAGCTGAAAACAGCTTTTCTTACCACATTTACTTCTCAGTGGACAACAGCAATTTCCACATTTGAAAAGCAACCAATATTAAACATCTTTCATTATCTCCATGCTACTTCCAATAAAACCGACATAATGAGAAACTGGCAGCATCAGCCTTCTCTCTGTCTTGTGAAGCTATTGATCCAGTAAATGCTTTTTGAAGTCAAAATAAAAAGAATACACGTTCTGCCCTGTAGTGAGAATGTTTGGAAAAGTTCACGTTATCCAGAAGCTGGTATTACTCGTCATGTTTATTTTTCCTTCTATACCCTGACCAATAACAGAGGAATAAGGAGAACAGAACACTAATGAGATTAGTTTCTGAGAAAAAAAAAAAAAGAAAAGAAAGAAAAAGTGTGATCTTCTTGCATCTCAGAGCAGCTTTGGTTTTTGGGAGATCCCACCTTCAAATTCTGAGGAGTCATCAGATAAGGCAACTGTGACACCCTGCTTAGACAAACAGATAAACTGGGTGTGAGGGGCAGTTATACCAGAGTTCTGCTAACCACCAATGAGATCCTTTTATGAAGCCATTTATTCAGTGTGGCCAGGTGTCATATTGGGTCCACAAATGTTAGTCCAAGGATGGTGCTGTTTTTTCCTTAAATTCCCACTCTCTGTAGTAAAGCGGGACATGATAGTGAGTTTCTCAGAAGACTAATTTTTAAAAAATTATGTGCTTACTTTCTATTAATGGGGATTAAATGCCTTCTCTTTTGTGAAATGGTTGTGAGAATAGGTAGTCATATGTTTTATGTCTTTACTTGAAAAAAAAAACGAGAAGAATATAACATCCCAACTTGGGTCACCAGAGTTTCTATTGAAATGCAAAATTCTACTATTGTCTTAGACTTTTTTCTTTCATTTGTATGTCAACAGGTATTTACTTGCAAGGAGACAGCAATAGTAGTTCTGAGCAGGCTCCTGTGACATCTCCAGTAGAGTCTGGAAAAGACATGTGGATTCACTTATATGAATAAACGCACGATGAACAACAACAACAAAAATGTGTTTGATCTGGTACCAACTGAGTCAAACTTTACAAATATCCAGGGGAGCACATGATAGATGAAGATGTCAGAGCATTGGTTAGAACCCCAGAGAAAAGTTACCCATGATTGGACATAAGCTGACAATTGGATTTCTGGAGGTGACTGCCTTGGTTACACAACCTCCTTCTTACCTCTATACTTCTACCTACCTCTCTCCCGCTATATTTCATGCCTATAGGAGTCATTGACTGCAAAACACAGGACAGCTCCTGATTCCAGCAGCAACACAAGCCTCTGTCCTATATTCAGACTCTATTCACAGGGGCAGCTTTCCTGGGTCATTGGTTCTAAGAGCAAGGTCTGCAGGCTGAATTCTCCAGGCATGGCCTTTGTGGGTAATAATACAGTATTTTGAGAGGTGATGTTATTTATCATATCATAATGTATTGCATAGTGAGGCTGAGGAAGCAGCATTGAACAGCAAAACCAGGAGACCTGGGTTTGCATTTTAGTTTTATTTCTAATTTGCTAGTGCAACTTCTCTGGAACTCAGTTTACTCATTTGTAAAATGACAAAGTTAGACTAGGTCATTGTTTCTAGACAGTGTTCACTACCTGCATTAGGCTCACAATGCTCGTACAATGCAGATTCCTGGGCCCAGCTGGCTCCCATTGAATCAGAATTTTGTGGTGTGGCCCTGCAATCTGCATTTGTAACACTCCCTATCTCTAGGTGATTCTTATGCAATCAAAACTTTGAGAAATACACTATTGGACTAAATATCTCTCTATGCCTCCTTTGTAGTCTTTAGTCTTCTAATCCTCAGGTTGGTGCTTCCAAAGGAAAAACTCTCCCTCTCCCGTGGGAATGGCTGATGGCTGTTCTAGGGTATTTTGTCCAACTAAACTCTTTTGTAGATAAAACATTTTGGAACTGAATTATCTCCAGTACTTCAGGTTAAGAAGATTGCCTACATCTCAGAGAGAAATGAAAACAGTGTCCTTGGGGGGAGAAAACTTCACAAGGTTTGAAAACACACGTGTCCTTGGACTACATTCTTCTTCAGTCACCTTCAGAAGAATCACTTGAAGGTCCTACCTTCCTCTTCGTGGGAGATGGATGGATCAGTTTGCACCGAGACCCCGCAGCCAGGCAACTCAGCTCTGTAGGCTCTGATTCCACACTGCGAAGATTCACTTCTTCCTTGCCTCCTCAGACTGAACATGGGCGTGACAAACCACATGACACCATTGGTAGGGATTGTAGCTGTGGAAAGTCAGTTCACAGTCTGATACCTCAGAGAGCCTTATTTTAGAGTTTGTGGGGTTTGGTATACATAATTTATTTTTTTGGTCTTAAGCAAGAACCTGGATATGGGTTTTTCTCTTTCTGACTGACAAAACAAAACGGGGTTCAATTCATTTCTCTCCTTTAAATGCCTTATGATCTTTGCCTCATTTTATCTGGACTTAATTGAGCTTGCTAGGATCATTGTGAATACAAAGCAGCTGGAGGAGCTTGGGTGCAGCCAGACGAATTGGAGCGTTGGGTTTCCTTTCTCTAGCACACACAGTGGTGGTTCTCAGCAGGGACAGTTTGCCCTCTAGGAGACATTCTGCAGCGAATGGAGATAGTTTTGCTTATCACAACTGGGGCAGTGCTACTGGCATCTCCTGGGTAGAGGCCAGGGATGCTGCCAAACAGCTACAATGCACAGGTCCTCCCCCCTCTCCCAACAAAGAATTGTCTGGCTCAAAATGTCAACAGTCTCAAGGCTGAAAAACGCTAATATTCAGTAACTAAATAATAATTTATATATTTTGGGGTAGGGACACATCCATAATGCCAGAAGGAGTGAAGGATGGAGAAGTAAAGGAGGGGTGGCTTTGATATGGAATGTCTGACACAACTTAAAATGGAAATAAAGTCTAATTTCTAGGACAAGTTCAGGCTCAATTATGTGCTTAGAACAGATTTTGAAAAGGACCCAGGAGGGAACTGTAGGCTGAGTTGAATATAAAGACGCAGGCCCATTAATTTTAGGCCAGGTGAGGACACAAGACAAGTTTCATTTGTCAACAGAGATACAGTAAACATCTTAACACAGTTTGTCTTTCTAATGACAGTGATTTTAACAAAAAATGATGTTTATTTCTTTCTTTGAAAAGTTACGTTTCAAAGATTCTAGAGTATCTCAAATCTAGAATATCTTCCCATCCCTTCAAGTTTTCTTAGGCTGTTAAAAGCATCACGTAGTTAACTGCTAGCTATAAAGGGAGCTTGATTGAAGGTGCTTGTTCCTATTGATGTCGCTCTACTTTCCACCTGCACTGGTTGTTTTCTCTGCTCCACCTCCAATCCCTTCTCCTCCCTGAGCACCAGGAAACTCCCTTGTTCCCTGGTTTCTGGATGGATTTGGCTAATGAGAGACACTGGCAAGAAACTGGAGGGCAAGAGGAAAAAGAAGTCCGAGGTGCTTACCCCAGTTCTCATCCACCCTGCCGCACAGCAGTCTGGCAGTGGCTGTTCCTCTAAGACCCAGCTTCTTTGGGACAGCCATTCTTCCTCCAGCGATGTCAAGCTCTGGAAACCCTGTGTTTCCCCTGCTCCTCCAGACGTAGGAGTAGTAAAGCCTTTTCGCTCTTGTTACTCCCTAGAGGCCCTACCATCTCTTTTTAGTTCCCTTAACTCAGAACGCTACTCTCTAAATAATCCCTTCATTCAATTCTTTTCAGTTAAGCTCTCTTGAGTGTATCATCTGTTTTGTGTTAGGCCTCTCACTAATGCAGTACCTACCAAATTTTTAGTGGAAAGATATTGATTTTGTATGAAATATTCAAGTAATATTGAATTGGAGGCCAGAAGACTTGCACTCTTGTCCCAGTTCTTCTAGGTAGCTCTTTCCTTCTGAAGACTCACTGAGACTTATTCCCTCATCTATTAAAAAAGGATGAAAAATGTCTTATGTACATGTTATGAGAATGAAATTAATGTATACAGTTTGAAAACATTAAGCTCTGAAAATTAGAAGCCACCTGGCCTGTTGGCAAGGAGACTAGCAACACATATTCTAATTCTAGCCTCCAGTTATTTAGGACTCTAACTTTGTGTGTATATTTTGGTTGTCTGGGATTCCTTTTCCCCATAATAAACATGCTGATTAGATTAGATGATCTTCCTGGTTCTTCCTAGCTTCAAAAAATTTCACAATCTTTATATATTCTGTTTTCATTGTTCTAGACTATTTGGCAGCATGACCTGTAAAAACAAATATGAGAATGTGGAGAAAAAAGGTAAATAGAAGTTTTCTAGAGAAAAGAAAATTTGAAATATTCTAAATAACAGTTAAAAGATGGATTTAACTTCCATGTGGTTACAAATGGGAGAATCGGGACAATTGGGTAGTTATAGGTGATAGCTGTAAGTACAAGGAATGGACAAGCCTTTCTAATGTTTAGACTGCTTCAATAGTGGAGGGTAATAGACTGGCTTCCAGTGAGGTGTCTTGCCCATCACTGGGATTGTTCAAGCAGAGACATACTTATTTCTCAGGAATACTGTAGAGAAGCTTCCTGTGACGATATGAGATTGGACATTGCAGTCACATGATTTAATGAAGTAATGGTTAGGTACGTCACAAATATAGAGGGATTGTTCAGGAATGTTAAAGAACTGTGATTCTTTGTTTTCAAGAAAAGAAGACAATGGCAACAGGAAAGGAGAAGATATAAAGCATTATTATATAAGCAGGATACTGTCATACGGTCTTTTATGTTTGCAGAGAATCAGGAAGAAAACAGCAGGGTTTAGATTCCAGCAATGGTTATTTTTTTGTTTAAGCTATTAGAAAAACTCCATCGTAATAGTAATCAAACAATCCCTTTATCAGAGCACTTCCAGTTTGTTTCTTAAGTGTTTAATGAACTCCTTTTATACACCAAACATGTGCTGAGATCAAATAGAGACTGGGTTTTAAAAATCCATGAAGATTTTATGGGGGAAAATGACATCATGCAATACAATGCTGTTTTGATTTTTATTATTATTATTTATTGTTTTTTATTGCAGTGACATTGGATTATAATATTATATAACTTTCAGGTGTACCTCGTAGCATGTTTCGAATTCTGTGTAGATTACATCATGTTCAATGCTGTTTTTATTATTCGCATTTTCTAGAGGGAGAAGCCCTTGTAAAAACTATAAAGTTTGCCTTTCATATCACTTCACTCTTCTTTCCAGTTATTTCCCTCCTTCTTTCAGCAACGCTTCCTCATTCATTTGACAGATATTCATTAAATATGTACTAGGTGCAGGTACTATTGAAGACTATAGGGATACAGAGACAAAGTGATCAGTGCCTTGAATCTGCATTTTATTTCTGATTATCTAAATTCTAAAATGAGTCTGCCTCATCAGAGGCCCAATCCCGGTCTGCCCCCAGCAACACTCAACACTATGTTGCCAACTCTGTTTCTCACAGTTATTTGTTTCCCAGGATGGAAGGCATGCCAATGACTAAGGTTGGGGAGACTAAGCATCAGCACTTAATGTACTGGCAACATTCACATCTCCCCACCTTAACTAAAAAGGAACCTGATACATTGAAATACATGGTATTATGGACTGAATTGTGTTCCCCTAAAATTCATATGTTGAAGTCCTAACTCCCAGTACCTCAGAATGTGGTTGTATTTGGAGATAGGGCCTTTAAAGAGGTGATTAATGTAAAATGAGATCGTATCAATGAGCCCTAATCCAGTATGACTGCTGTCCTTATAAGAAGAGGAAAATGGGGGCCAGCCTTGTGGCTGAGTGGTTAGGTTCGTGTGTGTTGCTTCGGCGGCCTGGGGTTTGCTGGTTCGGGTCCTGGGCACGGACATACACACCGCTCGTCAGGCCCTGCTGTGGTGGCATCCCACACAGAAGAACTGGAATGATTTACAACTAGGATATGCAACTGTGCACTGGGCCTTTGGGGAGGCAACAGATGTTAGCTCAGGGCCAATCTTCAAAAAAAAAAGCAGAGGATATTAGGACACACACACACACACACAGAGGGAAGACCATGTGAAGACGCAGAGAGAAAACAAATTTACAAGCCAAAGAGAGAAGCCTCAGAAGAAAGCAACCCTGTTGACGCTTTGATCTTGGACTTCTAATCTTCAGATCTGTGAGAAACTAAATTTTTGTTGCTTAAGTCGCCTAGCCTGTGGTACTTCATTATGGCAGCCCCAGCAAACTAATACACATGGTAAAGATACTCAGTAGCATATAATTTCAATATTTCTCACCATATAGATGTGAGGCCACTATAGTTCCACTCACTGCCCTCACGTCCCCTTCCCCTCCTACATGCTTTACACCACTGACATTGGGAATCAACACTGGAAACTCTATACCCAAATGGGATTAGACCTTCCAGGGGCCAGCATTGCATATCAGTGCGATGTCTGTCCAGCATTTCACTGACTCCCTGAGGAGGGGAGCAGCTGAGTGAGAAGGGATTGGTGGTTATTATTATTTTTAAGTTTCTGTTTAAAGACTTCCTGCTGAGATGTGCACAAAAGAGAGACTTGGTATGACAAATAGGCACGTTTCAGCCTTCGGAATGCAAAGTACGCCCCTGAATGGAGTGAAATATGGAGTCAAAGTAAAGAATTTCCTTCCCCAAATTGAGTGTGGGAGTTTTGTATATTTATCTGAGTGAACTGGGTCAACTAACAAGACCAGCCAGCCTGTGGGCTAGACCTGTGATTTACACTTTCGGGGGGAAGAGAAGCAGCTTTTGGAAACTCAAACCTCTTCTGACTAGTATATGATCCCAGCTCTAGCTGGCCAGCCCCTTCTAAGGCTGCAGGGATTTATGCAGACAAAGTCTGCAGCCTGGTTATCGTGACATGACTCTCTTCTCCCACCCCCAAGCACAGATTAAGGACTACATGGTGAGCCCACCCACCACAGTGGTCCCATGACAAAGGATTTGTTACCTGTTGTAAAGTGAGGAGGTGGAGGTACAGTATGTTCTGAAATAGCTGCTTTAGAAGCAGAAGAAACAGCTGCAGGGAAGGTCATCCTAGGCCAGATGCCATTGGGGATATAGCATGAAGAGGAAGACGTTGAAGAGCTCAGCAAAGGCCTGGATTTAATCCCAGCTTCTAACACAGGAGCACAGTAATTGGAGAAGTCTTCTAGACCCGGTGTCTCCTCCTAAGAAATCCAGCCTGCAGAAAATAATGATGGTAAAAATTTATATAGTGCTTATCCTTAGTCAGGCACTAAATGTCTTATATTTGTTATAACTCAATCTTCCCAAGGGATCCTGGAAGCTTGTTGTCTTAGACAGAATTCTAAAATGTTCCCCAAGGTTCCTGCCTGTCCCTTTGTGTATATACCCTGTATGATCCCCCTCTGACACACACACACTTGAGTGTGAACAGGACTTATAAATATGAAGGCTATCACTCTGTGATTATTTTACTTTATAAGGTTAAGAATTCTGTAGATGTTATTAAAGTCCCTAATCCATCGGCTCTGAGTTAATCAAAAGATTATCCCAGATGGGCCTGACCTAATCAGGTGAGCCCTTAAAAGGGATTGGATCCATCCTGAAGAAACTCAAAGTGTAAGAGGAATTCTCCTGCTGGCTTGGTGTGGCACACTGCCACGTTGTGGAGAGGACCACATGGCAGGGAACAGTAGGCAGCCTCTAGAAGCTGAGAATGGCCCCTTGATTTACAATAATTTTACAACAAAGTGGAAACTTCACTCACACAATTGCAGTGAAAGGACACAAAGGAGCTTAGAAGGAGATTTTTCCCTAGTCAAGACTCCAGATGAGGATGAACCCGGCCAACACCTTGCTTTCAGCCTTGGGAGATCCTGAGCATAGTACACATCGGCACTAAACTGTGACTGACTTCTGACCCACACAAACTATGAGATAATGCATTTTGGTGTTTTAAGCTGCTAAATTTGTGTCCACAGAAACCACTAAGTTTGTGTTAATTTGATAGGCGGCAATAGAAAACGAACACAGCTGTGTATTATTACCTCCATTTTACAATAGAGAAACTGAGGTACGAACAAGCCGACGAACTTGCCTAAGGTTACAAAGTCAGGAAGTGGTAGAAGTTGGACTGAATCTGGATTTCTGGCTCCAAAGAATATATACTTAACCATTGCGTTTCCCTAAGCTTCGGCCACCTACCTTCTCTTTGTTTCCCTCTCCTTCCAAATCACTGTGGCCAGAGTAGACACAGGACCCTTCCCTCTGGTATAGTTGGTCGGAAAGCCATTTTAAAAGCAGTAACTCTAGGCCCCTGGCCTCTAGCCAGTTCCCCACTCTTTAACAACTATTTTTTTTTCATAGATGGGAAATCCTAGGCTTCATTCCCAGAGGCATTTATTTTTTCTTAACACTTCTCTTTAGAAAAACTACAGTTTTTGAATTATAGCTTTGTGGTTAAGGGAAAATGACATTAAGTTGGGGAAGCAACTTGTTATGGTCTTAGGTACTCTGCCAACTGCAATGAAAAAGGAGATTTTAAATGTCATTTATACATTAAAAAAGATTTAGAGACACTGAAGAATATACCTAGCTGGCATTGCCAAAATCTATAGGCTTTATCCACACGTACCCTGGGCTAAAATTTAATTCATTTTTTTTGTAAGCAAATATAGTGTATTCTGCCCCAAGTCTGAACTAAAATGTTTAAAAATCACACTTCATTTAAAGAAATCCATGGAGACATGCCAGATCTTCAAAGATCTAAAGTGTAGATCTCAAGAGTAGGCAGAAGCCTCTGCTGCCTACAGAGTCTCTTTCTTGGGGGAAAAATTAGTAAAAAAATGAGGCAATATTCTTTTAAGTAGGAGGGCTTAACCTGGACAAGTTTTCTTAAATAATTTAAGTAAAAGATGACTGAGGTCCGGGTAATAATAATGGTGCAGATATCAGAAGTAACCAGGTGAGTAATCCAAAGTGCTCAGCAATGGTGTCAAGTAAACCAGTCTTGACTTTAGCTGGTTTGATCTGATCTCTGTAGGATGAAGGCTGGAGGAAGATTATAAAGTCTTGAGGATAATACTGGCATTGGTACCATTGTAATGCATTTTAGCCTCTCCAATTATTTTCTCTATGGCCTTGAATACATCAGCATTATGTATCTCTATAATTTCATTTTTGTCCTTCACTTTTTTGCTTGTAAAATGCGCTTGAGAATTCCTCTCCCATTAACCTTCAAATATCGTAGACTCTGCTCATTTATAGCCTTTGCACTTGCTTCATAAACAGTGGCAAAATACCACTTTCTGAGGTTAATGGAGCCCACTAACACCTGAAAGTGCAAAGGGTCTCTATATGTAAAAGTGAAATAAGCATCTCAGTATCAGCGGGCTATGTGCATTGAATTGCTTTCATTACAGATGATGAACTTGGACCAAATCATCTAATGCGGTTTAGTCTTCTTTGTGATCAAGAGCATGCAGCATTTTAAAAGATTTTCATCAGGAGTAAGTGGCTCTGGAGTGGATTTGTGTACCATATACTGATACCACTGGCTTTCAGAAATAGAGTGAAAAATTGTACAAAGATGAAGCTTGACTATTTGGTTAAGAAGCTTGCAAAGAAATTGTTAACTGGTGCTAAGGATTGGATATTTTAAAAAATTTAATTGGGTTTAGCTATATTTGTATAGAACAGGGCCTGCATCTTAATAATACTGCCCCCCACGCACACAGCAACTCTCTTGAAGGTGATATCCCCTACTCAGGATTGTTGTGACGAATTTAGGAGACAAGACATGAGACTGCACCTAACACAGTGCCTGGCACCTGGAAGTTATTCAATTGATACTGAGATCTAAAAAACAAACAGAATGATTTCATTGAGTGCCCATCGAATGAATGCAGGTATAGAGCATTTTAGATGCTTATTAACAAGTAAGCATGGGATTTTCAGTAATGTGACTATATTACTTTTTAAAATAGAAAAACATTGTTGAAGAGAGTTCTTGCCATCTTCATTTAGGGCCTTGAGACCCTCAAATCCTTTTAGATAGAGAAGACCTTACAGACAGAGAGGAACTTACAGAGAGGGAAGGTTGGGTAATTAAAGAATCTCATGAGAGGATAAATTGGGTTATGCCAAATTGGGTAATCTTTAATCAAAATATATAATGATCGTTTCAGAAAGATGTTCCTTGGATTAAAATACTGGACCCAGGAGTTCGGTCAGAACGATATCTGGGTTGGTAATAGGCAGTGTTTCATCACGCACGCCAGTGAAAATCTGACTCAAGCAGAAGACAAGCCAAGGGAACAAGCCCTCTTTCTCTGAGAACTCTACCTGTGGCCTATGGCCAAGTACCCTGCTTGACACTTGTCTACCTAAAAACAAATTAGTTGAAACAGGAAACAAAAAACAAATTAATTGTAAGAATATTGACCAAAGCCCTCTTCTATTCCAGGGGCCACGACCCTGCCCTAATTAGCTAACAGGTCACAGAAGGCCAATCATATTATTGTGTCTGAGTCATTACAAAATTGAATGGTTTTAATTAATTAATTCCTTAATTATTTGCACTGGATAATCTTGATTCTTTTTTCCTTTAAATTTTCTTTTTAGTGGAAGGTTGCATTTGTCACTCCTTCATAGCTTGCCCAGTAGTGCAATCACAGACAAAGGGTATTTCAGGTGTTGGGGCCCCTTAGCCAGAACTCACTGTCATCTTTATTGTTCTGGGGAAAGAGAAAATAAACATTCGGAAATGGTGGTGGGTAAGCCAGAGGCTTGGTGTAAGCAGTGGAAGGAAGTGTAGTTAGTTTAAGCACAGAGGAAATCTTTCTTAAAAAAACTTGACTGACTCCTTTAAGAAACAAAAGCCAAAATGCCCTTTGGAGAAGGTGAAACTCTTGGTGACAGTTTGCTTAGCTTTCAGCACAGTCACAAATGCTGGCTGGCTGGGTGAGAGCAGAGGGCTCTGCCAGGATGAGTGCTACCCTTGGGGCCTGCCCTGGGCAAATAAGTAAGAAAGTTTGTCTTCAACAGCTGCACCCCCGCCTCACCGCCTTGGTCTGCAACCTCTTCCTCAGTCCCACAGTTTCTTTTCTCCACTTTTTCCCCAAAGGCTTAAGGTATTTTAATTACTTGTTTTTTAATTGTTAAAAGCGTTTTGTGTTTTTTGTTTGTTTTTGTTCTTGTGAATTCTTGCTTTTTTTTTTTTAATTGAGCTGACATTCGTTTATAACATGATGTAAATTTCAGGTGTACATCATTTTATTTCCATTTCTGTGTAGACTACATCCTGTTCACCACCCACCCAAAGACTAATTACCACCCGCCCTGCTCCCTTCCACTTCCCCTCTGGGAACCTGTCCTTTAAAGTTCTCTAACCAAAAGGGGAAAACAGTGTGGTACACTGAATTCATACTAAGGTGACAGAGTCTCAGGGATTTTGCTGTGTTTTTTTGTTTGCTTTACTCTTTCTGGGGCTCTTTGTACTAGTACTTGAAAAGGACTGTGCTTAACTTAAGGGATTCTCAGATACTTGAGGACCAGTTTGGAAGAGATGAGCAGGCACTTAAGCCAAAGATTAACTGAATGAATGAAATTGTGCAATAGATTCCAATAGGGCTCAAAGCGTTGGATTCCAAATCTTTTCCTGCAGTCTCGAAAAAAGATTATTTCTCTTAAGTAATATATGAAATAGGTTGAATTACTATCTCATCCTGTCTCATTTCATTTTGGATCCTTCCTAGAGGAAATTTATTCTACCGTAAGATTGCATGCTCTGTGGAAGCATGAACTGACAGTGATTTTCATATATGGCGCCTAACCAGCCTTCCATCATCTTTTTCAACTTTTGTTTTTGTTGTTGTTGAAATAGGACTTTATAGAGCTTAGCGTTATACAGAAACTCAACAATATGACCTCTAGAGGTTGCATCTTTTTTGAAGAGATGAAGATGTACTTATGTACTAAAGAGGCAGGTTACAAAGTATGATTTCTGTTACAAAGTATGATTTCTGTCCAAGTAGAGAGGATTCCAGAATAGCCACAAGCCATCAGGAAATGCAGAGGCTTCAGCCTAACCTAAAGAAAAAATGCGCCTCAATAAGACTGAAGTCTCTGTCTTACTTTTTTTCGATAATTACAGTTAAATCTTCATTATCCATCTGGGGTGTATTTGAGTAGTACCTCGGGGAAAAGAGAATTGGATTTGTAGACACAAAACCAGGTATTTTTACCTTGTATGCTGCGCCTCTCTAGCTCCTCCAGATCCATTCCACCCCTCTCTGGCGAGTTCTATGCCTGGGAAGCTGACCTTTTTTGACTGCATCATTTGAGATCTTTACTCTCTAGCTTCTGGTTTATTTTGGTCAATGGGAAGCCCTGGTGGGAGAGTGAGGGTGAAAAGAGAGAAGGATCAGCATATGTCTTCACTGGCTTTACCCGACTTTGCCCCAGTTATGGTACCATCCTGTCATGCAGCCCCTCTTCACAGCGGAGCTCTAACCAGGCTCTAGGAACATTGTTCTCTCTTCTTCAGGCCTAGGAGTAGTTGTGCCTTCTTGCTTTTAAGTCCCTGAATGCTTTACTATCCCTTCTTTACCCATTACCCCTGCCCTTCAGTCAATTTTTTTCAGTCAAGCCCTTTAGATATGCTAGCTGTTTCCTGTCAGGACCCTAACAGATACATTCAGCTTCTTGGAGTAGTCAGAGAATGTCTCTGACCTTTTATTTTCTTGATCTACAAAACTGAATGATACTTATATTGTTTACCTTGAAGGATTGTTAAGAAGAGCAATAATGCATGTGAATTTGTAAAGTGTCATAAAAGTGCCAACTATGAACAGCAAAGCATCAGCTAATGTTGAATCCCAATCAGCTCTCCTCAGATACTTGACATATTTTTCATAACTTCTCCTCATGATAAACTGATACAGGCTTTTGGAATGCAATCTCAGACTGACCATAGGCAAGCAGAAACAGGAAAGGTAATCCTCTACTATGTACATTTCACAGCTAAATATAAGCCATCCTAAGGTTTGCCATGTCACTGCTCCCCTCCTTAGCAGTATGTAATTCAGAGCTGGGAGCGCAATGGAGAACATCTTCACATACCTTTGTTCCAGCCCTGCATTTTTACCCTTGATAATGATTTTGTCAGACGCTGTTTCCTCATGGTATGACTTGTGTATGTCTCCCTGCTCTGTGAGATTGAAAACGTTCTTTATAATGTTCCTAAGGATGGGGATCATATCTTATATATTTTTTATTACTCATAGTAACTCACTTACTGTTATCAACTGTGTCATTAGATAAAGTAGACACTTGGGAAATGAATGGCTAGGTATTCGGTGATCTCTTGTTGACATTGAGACTCCTAAGCCTTACGATAGACATCTCCTGGTTTTATGTAAGAGTTTGCTCTCCCTGATTAGCATGACCCTCTCTTTGCAGGCATGGAAAGTATTTGTGTAACAAATGAAGATTTTATGGACATCTGTTGTGTTTTATTGTGTGATTTGGCACATGCAGAACTTAAAATTCAAGAGGAGAAACTCTTTCTCCTTTTCCCATCTTACTGGGTTGGAGCCTAGTAAATTATCTTACAAAACAAAATAAATGATGATGAAAACGACTAATGGTTTTCCATCTAGTCTCCCCAAAGCCAATAAAGAAAAGTAGTGCTAGTCCTGAAGACCAAGTAACGCAAACCCACATGTTCAGGGGAAACATTCAAATTTTCAGAATAATAGGCCTGGGAATAGTGACTGCTGGTTTCTCCACTGAACCAGCTCTTGAAAGGGCACATGGACAATGGTACAAGAGGTATTTGGCTCACTGATCCTTCCTTTCTTTGTTTTCTTACTTCTGAATAGGCACAATGCACTCCAGAGAACCCTTGCAATTTTTTGTTCCCACATTCTCATTCCTTCGAAAATATAAAGAGAGAAAAATAACTTAGATAATCAGGGACCATATTAAACGCCCTTGGGAGGCCCAGACTGATCCTAGTGATTTCTCTCAGAGAGAGGCTGTATAAAAACAAAATCAACAGCTAGTTGAAGGGATGGTATAAAAGTCCCTTAACTTGCTGAGATCACCAAGGTGTGGGTAAAGTAAAGAAATGCTTAGACACTAAAATATCTTTGGTAAGTTGAAGAAGTAGCCAGCTGTAGAAGACTGTAGGAATACATGTTTGTACCCACAGTATAAAGGTAGAAGAACAGAATAGGGGGGTCATGGGAGCTTAGCAGATGACCAAGAATAACACTTAAGTGCAGAAGTACGGAAGAGAGCACAGGACAACTGGAAAGTTCTAAGAGGAGAATAAAAGGTACAAACATGTTAAATTTCTAAATTATTTGGTGCAAACAGTAATGCCAGAGGGGTTTAGGAAATAGAGCAATTAAAATGGAAGGAATCATCAAAGAACATTCCTTGCAGGAGATAAGCCTGAAATTGGCCTCTGAAGGGTTGGATTGGTGAAAAGCAGAAGAATGGGACTGATGAAATGCCACATACCTTCCCATGGGAAGATTTATACATTAAAGCAAAGAAAATGATTCAAATAGAATGTCCACTAAAAAGTAATGAGGTGATGTTGAAAAGTCTTCTCTTCTACATTCCCCTTCTGATACACACAGATCCCTGGGCAAAGAGACTTGGTCCTCAGATGGTCAGTGGTGGTGAGGCAGAGGAAGCAGTCACTCAGGGTTTTCTTAATGGGGAGGATGAAAGGAGTGTCTTAGTTTGCTTAGGGTGTCATCACAATACCATATACTGGCTGCTTTAAACAGAAACTTATTTCTCATAGTTCTGGAGGCTGAGAAGTCCAAGATCAAGGTGCCAGCAAAGTAGGTTTTGTTCTGAGGCCTCTTCTCTTGGCTTATAGGCTTCTGCTCTCTCCTGATGTGGTCATGTGACCTCTTCTTTGTGGAAGCTTGGAAAGAGAGTGAGCTCAGGTCTCTTGCTCTATTATAAGGACAATAATCCCATCATGGGGGCCCCATCATCATGACCATATCTAAACTTAATTGTGTCTCAAAGACCCTATGTCCAGATACCATCACATTAAGAGTTAGGACTTTACCACGTGAATTTTGGGGGGACCCAAACATTCAGTCCGTAACATCGAGTAAGTCAGTTGCATGAAAGGGAACTAATTAAGGGCATCAGGAGAAGCTGTCATGTGAGAGAAGGAAAAAGTAGACACAGAGTGAGGGGAATAGTATAATCCTCACTACATGGCTACTTAAGAAACTGGGCCCAGAGAAATAAATGAGAAGTTGTGACCTAAGAGTATAATTGACCAGCCATAGGAACTGACTAGGGACTGCCTAACAGACAAAAGAATCAGAAGGTGCAAAAGGTAATTGGCTTGGGAAAATATGATGTGGGGTCTGATTTCTCCATCTAGAATTCAGATAGAATTAATTTCAGGGAAGGAGAAGATTATAAAGTCACTTCAGGATGTTTTGGTTGCCAGGGAAGGACGCTGTAGGGCTATATCGGAAATAACCTTTCCCATAAAAGCCAGGAATTAATAGCAAAGAGACAGCTGCAGAGTGAGTGCAGAATGGTCCAAGTTCAAAGAGGTGGAGTGCTGGAGCAGAGACCTGGAGTATGAAAGGAGGCGACTGTGTTGTACTTAGTGAAAATGGCAGAAATGGTGAAAGATTAACACTCTGGTAGAGGGCGAGGATGTTTTTATAGAGTGGGCTAAGAGTCTTGACCCAACCATAACCTAAAGTGCTGACGAGAGATCCTGGGAACAGATCGTGACATAGACCAAGAGGAGACATCGGGAGAGATCATAGTCGCCTAGGATCTCTTACGTCTAAGCACAATCTCATTGTAGACAGGGGTAGCCCTTCATGTAATACCTTTGAAATTCTATTACTTTCAAATATCCATCTTCTTTCTTTTCTAAGTCAGCTCCTAAAGAAGACAGTGGCAAATAGAAGGGCAGCTGAACTCCTGGGGGCCTAATACAAAGAGGAAGAAATTAATACAATTGATGAATTTATGGACTGGTTTCTCTTATTACAGTGTGGTGTACCTCAAATATTAAACCAATTCACACATAATTAGTGCATTCCAGAGCGACACTCTAGCACGCATACTCTTCATTTGTCCAAATGGGCATTATCATAATATTAATAATAAATTCATGATAAAAAGCACTCATTGAAAAAATCCACCAACAAAAGAATTTGAAACTATATAAATTTAAGGCAATGTGAGCTATAAAAGTTTAAATTTGTGTTCTTCTTACTCCTGCCTCTAAATGTGTTGTCTTAATTGCAATAAATGCCACAAATAGTTTTTCAAGGCTTTATAAAAAATAGTCAAACTCTGTACTCCTGCTGGACGTGTGGAATCTACAGTACACTGTGACCTCATTCTGAGATAGTAAAATCTGGATAATTTAAGGTAGTTTGAGTAAATGGAGAAAACATATATACACATACCCTCATGTGTGTATGTTTCTTTTTTCCATCAAATTTTGAACTATTTTTCCCAGCCTTTGCCCTACCATCACTCCCATTTCTCTATCTGTCTATTTGCTGGGATTCAGAGCCAATCTCAGTGATTGTGGAGTTGCAAGTCTTATCTCTAGAGCAGCCAGTGTAAATTAGAATTTGAACCCTACGAGCCAAAGGCTGACAAACAGTCTCAGAATGTAGTGTGTCTGCCAATGTCTGTTACTTGAGGATAGATGGATTTGGTTCTGATGTGATCATTTTCTATTGGCAGTAGGAAGCTGTTATGAGACAGAGGGTGCTAGGAAACAAACAAGGCATTTGCTTATTCTCAAATCAGAAATTCCAGAACTTCTGTATCTAGAATGATTATTTTTTACATTAAAAATGAAAGCATTATCAAAAATGGTACATTTGAATTTTATACATGTCCTCTGCTAAAACCTTTTAGCTGCCCCATCAAAAGAGGATTCTTGAAAAACATACACAAATAGATGACCACAAAGAGGGCAACAGGTCAGATAAAACCAAGGTCAGAGCAGAGTGAATCCAGGCCTCCCCTCACCTCCTTGCCCTTCTGGACAGGCTTGCTCAGTTTCCTGATCTCTGTCATGAAAAGTGGCACAAACAGACCTGGAGAGTTTTAGAACACAGAGCATGCCCAGGCCATGCTAGGTGAGGCAAGTGTTCCACCTCAATTTTTTTATATGTTTTTAATTCGTCACAGAAGAACCTTGGCCATTTTTAGTTGAGTATGTATGAGGGTGAGGAGGTGAGCATACTTTCATGCTTGGGCCTTCCAGCTTTTGAGTCCTGCTGATGGCAACAGAGTGGGTAAATTTGTTCAGGACAAAACTGGAGTGTGTGTGTGTGTGTGTGTGTGTGTTTTGAAACTTTGAGTGGAAAATTAATATTACGGTATAATTTTTTGTTTTATAAAGTCTTGGTATTTCCATGGCTATCTATTTCCTTCTAAAATGATGTCATTTATATAAATTGCAATCAAAACCTGACGGTACCTAGAAAAGAGCCCTGAGGCTTCTCAACCAGGCTTGGTTCTAGGAGATACAGTCAAGCGAAGTAAAGGATGTTTTCCACGTAATTCCTTTCCTATCAAAATTGAACTCTAAATACTAAAGTACAGCTATTACTAAACATACGTCTAAAACTTGGCGTTTATAAAATCTGCCAAGGATTATCTACATAGCACTGATTCTCTTCAGAATATTGATGCAGTCAGTAAGGAACCTAAACTGTATGTTAATTGGCTTTGAAATTCTTTGTAGAAAAATAAAGAACTTGTGCAGAGGAATGGGGGAGGTAGGTAGAATCAGAAAGAATAGGATATGGGGAGTGAATACTGATTATGTAGAGGGATTAATAAAAAAAAAAAAAGATTTTCTGGACTGTGGTGTTTGACCAGAATACTAGGGAATGGCAAGTGATAAAGTATTTCTGGATAGCCAAGAAAAAATATTTTCAGAGGATTGCTAATGATTTAGAGGCTTTAGACTGATTCTTGAAAGGAGGCCAGATAGAAAAAGAAGATATCATAAGTGTCACACAGGAAGAGCTGTAGTGGAAATGCTGTCCAGCTATTCTCAGCTGTCACCTGGCTCATACTATCTCTGCAAGTGTGTCTCCCACGACTGCTTCGAAAGCTCCCCATCCCCAAACCACACCGAACTACGTAGAGTTCCCTAAATATAACATCAAGTACCTTTTTACTTCATGCTTTCTCTCCTGGGAAGCTCTTTCCTCCTTTGACTGCAGGGCAAACTCTACTTATTTTTGAAGACTTAGTTCAAATATCTCTTTTTCCATGAAGCCATCCCTGACACCCTGCAAAAGTTTAGTTTGTATTGCACTTATTGTACTGTCGAAATTATATGTTTATGCGTCTTCTCGTCTAGCATGTTCAAAACAGGCAGAGACTGTCTTAGTCATCTTTTTATGTGCCTAAATTATAGTAAGTGTTCAATAAATTCTTATTAAACAAATAACTGAATACTGAGTTTCATGACTTCAGAAATAGATATGACTGTTTTTCTTGATAAATTGTGAACAAAATAGAGATCATTGGATCAAGTGACAGTGGATTTGTGGTTGTTTAAACCACTCACTAGCCCGGAGGGTGACTGGGCAATATGAATCGGGAGAAAAGTCTCCAGTGAGAGACTTTAGGACTTTGTCTTAAACTTAATCCTATACAGCGTAATCAGTGACTTAAAGAAAGAAATAAAAGAATATTAGAATTAATTAATTGCATTTATTCAATTCCTGGTAGTCTTTAAAGTTTTAAAGTTCTGGAGTTCCTACGGTATGCTATGCGCCTCACTCTATCAGCCAATAAATTAGTTTTGTGGCTTATACCTTACTCCTTTTTTTGAGTTGGGCTATTAGTTTGATTTTCCAGAGGCTGAGAATCCCTGTTTGAACTAAAAAGAAAAACAAAAAAGTAATAAAACTTAAGTTTCTTAATTTATAATGGCAAGATGTCTCTCTCCTGGTCTTTGTTCTTTTCTCCTTAACATTGTCTAAGCATCAGTAACTTGTTGAAAACTACAGATCTTGGTTTTTCTTTTTCTTTAGTGTATTTTGTTAAATAAGACACAAGACACCGATTTTCTTCAAGATTTTGGATAGCTTTTGGAGTCCAGTGGGAAATGTTAGCAGATAAAAATAATAATCATAAACCCTTACATTATTGAGAACAGTCAGACTCTTCTGGAAAATATGTGAGTTCCTTCACTTAAGAAGCCTACTGTTGGAAAATAAAGAAAAGAAAACCACACTCTTATGTGGTCCTGTTGGCCCAGAATATAGACAAAGCCATTAATTCTGAGGTCTTGCTAGTGTTACCATCTCAAATCTGTTTTCTCCAGGCCACAGAGAGGAACCCAGTGTCTGGGTCTAAAGACTGATTTGCACAAATAGCAATGGATATGAAAGAGAAACACGGTTTATTCATAGCTTTAGAGCCAACAGGGACTTACGACATCATCTGGCTTAGAGATTTCCAGACCCGACTGCTCGTTAGAATCACCTGGAGAGCTTTTAAAGCACAGATTTCTGGTCCTCATCCCCTGAGATGTTCTGGGCGGGGGATCTAGATGGTTAGATTTATTAAAGCCTCCAGGTAGTTTGGTACCCAGCCAGGCTTGGAAACCGCTGATCTGGTTAAGCCTCCCTGATTTCCAGATGCATAAACTGAGGCACAGAAGGTGAAGTGACACAGCTCCAGGTTGGCAGAGCCAGCAACAGAACCCAGTGCTCCAGATGTGCAGTCTTCCGTGCATCCGTATTAAATCACAGAGGCATAGACAGTATTTTCAGCTGCCTATTTGATATTTTAAGTGGTGTTTCATAGTCATAGGGAGCAGTGGAATAATAAGGGGAAAAATATCTAATTCAAACCAAAGACTCGAAGACTGCTATGAGATTCTGGTGAAGCGGTTAATTAGCATTTCATAAACTGTGAAGTAGTGTAGCAATATACATATAATAGGGTATGTGCAGGGGAGCAAAATTGTCATATGAAAAATCTTGAAGAGGAAAATAAAAACACTTTGAATGAAGTTGACGGTGCATTGAAATTGCTCCTACCTTTCCCGTCTCAGTTAGAGAGGCATGGTGTACAGGCGAGCAGCATGATCTTTATATAGGTGCTTTCTATCTGTGGTTTGTGTTGTTCTCTGAGAAGTGTGGACCAAACGTTGAAACCTGAGTTTAAGCTCTTCTAATTATTTGCTGCTCTAGTCTTCTGAATCCCAATTCTGTCATTTGTTAAGTTGGGTGATTAACGAGGATTACAAAAGTTTGTTCTGGATTGAATATTTTGTGATTTTTTTTCTCTCTGCTGACTTTGCAAATCTCTTTACCATCTTGATTTCTCCTTTTCTGATTCTCCTTTGAGACATTCTTCATTTTCATCTCATTTCCTACTCTTTTATTTTTTAATTCAAGAAATATTTATTAAACTTCTTTTTGTATATGTTACTCTGCCAAGTACTTAGCATGTAAAAATGAAGAGTATAGTGTTCCTGACCTTAAAGAACTCACGTTCTAGCTGGGAAGAGAGCCAGGTAATAAGCACATTATGATAAAAATATGATAAGGACTATGATAGTGACATTTGCAAAGTGTGCTGCAAGCATGTGGGAGGAAAAGATTAATTCTTACATGGGAACGGAACATGCATGGGGTTGTTGTTGAAGGCTTGTAGAGGTAGGGGCATTTGAAGTGGATGTATAGAATGAGTAAGAGGTATCAGGAAGAGCATTTCAGGTGAAGTATGAATGAAAGTATGAAAGTGCCTACTGTGTTCAGGGAATGACCAGTAAATCTAGAGTGGGGACTACAGTTTGGTAGAGAATGTGGGATACTTGGATTAGGGAAGGAAAATTAAAAGAAAGACTCAGATAAAAGTGGAGAAACATGGCAAGATTTGGATTTTAGAAAGATTGCTGTGACAGCTATGTGGTTGTGTTGAAGGGGAGAGGGAAACCAGTCAGAAAGTCTTGTGAGTGATTATGGCCGCAGATGAAGAGAATCAGGAGTAAGACAGCAGCATTGGGGTTAGAGAGCGAAGGAGATGTAAGAGAGACAGTCAGAGGCAGAAGTTATGGAATGGGGTGACTAGCTATAGTGAATAATGGAGAAGATGACTTTGAGTTTTCTAATTTGGACAACTGTGGACTGTAGTAGGTAATAGATTTTTAGGGACATGGTAAACAAGAGATACATGTTAGTTACCCAGCTGGAATGTCCAGCGAGCTGTTTGAAACATAAGTTTGCTGTACAGGAGAAAGAAGGAATGGGAATAGATAGGCGTGCTGGGGTGAATGTTTAGAGAGAGAAGATTCTCCAAGACAGTACCAACATTTGAGTAGGTGGAGGAACAAGAGTCAAGGAAAGAGAGTAAGAAGTAACAGGAGAGAGAGAAAAACAAAACGAAACAGGAGGATGATGCTGTAGCAGTCAATGAAAGATTGTCCAAGCAGGGTAGTTCATTCCGTTAGATGGAAACTGAAAAGGGACCATTAGATTAGACTATTGAGGGGTTCGTTGTGTCAGCTTTGTGAGAAGTTTAGTGATGTGATAGCAGCAGAAGCTAGACTGCTCCAGATTGAAGAATGAAGGGAAAATGAGGGCATGGGAGCAGCAAGTGTAGATCACTCAGGTGGTGACAGAAAAAAGAATGATAATATGATGACTTGAGAGAATGGTTTTTTAGGAAAGTGAGCGACTTTAGCAAGGTTCTTCCTGAAATTAAATTATTGTAACCACTGACAACAAAGAAGCAAATCTGCATGTAGTCTAATGATTTTTTTCTTTCCTCTCTTCTCATTTCCTTTCCTCCTTTGGGTTTACTTTAATCCAGGCCTTTCTCTTTTGCAGAGGGATAATACTGATGCCAATTTCTAAAGGGTCATTCACTATGGAAGGCCCTATGCCACCCGGTTCCCCTTTATCTCTTTCTCTTGCTCCCTCCTCTCCAGCCATGCTGGCTCCATTGCTTTTGCTCAAGTGTACTAAACATGCTCCCATCTAAGAGACTCTGCATTTGCTATATCTTCTTCCTAAAATGCCCTTCCACCATATATCCACGTGGTTCAGCTTTCACTTCATTCCAGTCTCTGCTCAAATATCACTTCATCACAAAAGACTTCCCTGGCCATCCTATATGCCCCTCCCTCTATCCTCTTACCTGCTGTATTTTCCTTTATATGCTCATCACTACTTGACCTCTGATATATATATATTTGTTTATTGTCTGTTTCCACCTACTGTGGAATATGAGCTATAAAAGTACAAGTTCTTTATCCCCAGATCCTATAATACTGTGTGGTTCATAGTAGGCATTCAATAAACACTTTTTAAAGAATACCTATGCAGGATGGGTTTAGTTGAGAACCTGGCTAGAGTATTTATTTGTACTCATTTTTTCTTATATGAAGGTAATATTAGGGTGACTTCCTGGAATCCTAGGTATAAGATAGTAAGTTTTATCTTCTTGCCTAGTTGATGTTTTTGTTGTTGTTCTTGCTTTCTTCATACTTTAAATGCATATATGAATGTAGATCAGAAAGATGATACATATCGATGAACAACAGTCTGGGTTCTTACTGAGTATATCTCATGAAATGCTGATTAATTGGTTGATAATTTTGCTTAAACTGCGAGGTGTATGTCTGTGTGTGTGTGTGTTTGTGGGTGTGTTGGTAGATAGGAAGAAGGGAGGGGCATACTGGAAAGAGATGTTTCCAAAGAAATAGCAGTATCTAATTCATCTAGAATTTATGGACATGGGGCTGGCCCCGTGGCTGAGTGGTTAAGTTCACGCGCTCTGCTTTGGTGGCCCAGGGTTTCGCTGGTTTAGATCCTGGGCGCAGACATGGCATGACTCTTCAGGCCACGCTGAGGTGGCATCCCACCTGCCACAACTAGAAGGACCCACAACTAAAATATGCAACTATGTACTTGGGGGATTTGGGGAGAAAAAGCAGAAAAAAATAGAAGATTGGTGACAGTTGTTAGCTCAGGTGCCAATCTTTAGGAAAAAAAAAGAATTTATGCACGTATTAGATGAATAAAGCTTATAGATGCACTTGCAAATTTTTGATTCAACAAGTATTTTTGAACAACATGCAAGGCCCTATGGGAAGAGAGGCACAGAATCCCTTATATTAGATGATTTACAGTCGAGTGAGAGATACAGGTTTATATGGTCACCCTGAGCTATGCTACAAGGCTGAGAGGACCCAGAGCTGCCACACGAAAGCCAAGTGCTCTCAGAGTAAGCAGAGTGGAGAATGAAGTGCAAACTAATAGAGGTGACTATGTGACTACGTGACTTATTAGCCACGGGCTGCCAACAGTTAAGTGATGAGCGCATTTAAGGTTAATCAGGGAAGGCTTCAGAGGGGAGGAGCACCCATTCAATATATCCTCCGTGCCCTACTTCTGGCAACCAGACAGACGCTACTCTCTGCAAGGCTGCCCCTTGTCAAATGAGGAGTAACCCTAGAGGATATGCATATGGCTCTTTATGTTCTCTAAACTCTTTACAAGGTTTCTAGTAGTTGAATACGGCCAGCGAAGGAAAGAGGTACTGGGTTAGGATGTTTGTTGTCTACTAGGGAAGTAAGCTAAGAACCTGCCTAACTGTCTTATGGTATGAGGAGCATGCTGGGTGATTTTACCATTGTCAGGCAGTGTCTCGGAAGGAATTCACATGGGCCCCGAATACCTTTGAAGGCAGGAAAGCCTGAGGAAGGACGTGGGTTTTTAGCTGTTTTACCACTCCCCCAACCCCCCACCCCTCAGGATGAGAAAAGGTTATCATTCCTTGGTTTTCAAGGTTTTCTCTCAGGAATATCTTTTCCTTTTTTCTGTTTATGCCGCAGGCCCAGACAAAGGCACTCAGTGCTCCAGTTCTGCGACAGGGACCCTCCAGCTGCAGTGCATGGGGAGCTGCGTGAGTCAGCCTGGCATGGACCGTCTTATGTCGTAATTACAGAAAAGGAAACAAGATTGCTTCAGATTTATAAAAACTGGAAGGTCCTATTGCTGCACGTGAACAGATTCTGTTCCAGGATCCCGTGCCTTCAGTAACCCATGCTTTCATTTTAACATGGAACAAAAGCGAACTTTATAAGCTTGCCTGTCTAAAGGGAATATGCCCCTGCTCTTTAGCCTTTTGCTTCAGGGAGTTAGAGGAATGAGTGCGAAGTGAGGGTGTGAAAAAGAGGCTAGACACAGCAGTGCTGCCTGCTGAATTATTTTCCATCTGGAGGAAAGGCTGTTGCTTTCAGTATATTCCTCAAAGGAAAAAAGAATGGTAGTGAACTCAATCAAGTTTCGATATTACCTTGTAGTAGATTTAATAAGAAGGAAAATGACTTGAGTCACAGTGCTGAGGGCTTGGGCAAGGCCCAGTGTATTGGGATGATCTGATGCACTCTTTCCTGGATTTATCTGAATCTTTGCAGAAAGAAGAGAAGGGGTTGGAGCACCATGTTGGTCCTGACAGTAGTAGAAAGAGGGAGGTGTATGAAAAATGCGGCACGCATGCGTATGGTGGAGACGGGCATAGCCACACGTATTGGAGACAGTTTAGCACACTAGTTAGGAGTATAGGTGCTGATAATAAACAGCTTGGGCTCAAGAGTTTTCTCTTGCTAGCTGTAGGCCTTGGGCAAATTACTCAGCCTCTTGAAGTTTCTGTTAACCTCTCTGAGTTTACTGTTCCTCATCTGTAAGGTTGGGATAATAGTGCTACAAATCTCATAAGGGTTTTTGAGTATTAACTTGAGATGATTCATGTAAAGCACTCAGCCTATAATAAGGGAATCGTTATGATGAGTAAATATATCCACTGCAGATGACATTGCTGTTAGATGAAGGTAAGGACCTCAACGTGATGAATGGATTTGGTGAGCAGGGCAGTGGAGGTAATTATCTTCCTTTACTTCTTTTTCTGTTACTGATACTACCATTAATAATATAGTTTCCAATAATTTTGAACCTATTAAATGTCAGACAGAGTTCTGGAATTTTTGTGTGTGTCTGTGTGAGGAAGATTGGCCCTGAGCTAACATCTTTGCCAGTCTCCCCTACTTTATATGTGAGATGCTGCCCAAAAAGCATGCCTTGATAAGTGGTGGCTATGTCCATGACCAGGATCTGAAACTGGCGAATCCCAGGCCACTGAAGTGGAGCACGCGAACTTAACTGCTATGCCACTAGGCCAGGCCCCTCAAGGATACTTATTTTATACTTCAAGTGGTAATCTAATATTATTTTATTCATTTTCTTGCTCAAATTCTTCCAGCTTTGGCCATTAGGAGTTCTTTCAGTTGGCTCATATGTTCCTTTGACCTCCCCCCGCCCCATATTTTTCTGTTTTTTAGCCATCTTTTATTTTCTGGCATTCCAGGGGATTCCCAGCTCATCTTGTATATTTCCTGCCTCTGTCCTAGAATCAACCATTTCTCTCAGGGGCCTGGTTTCTCTTATTGGAGAGTGCAATTAGAAACCAAGATCTGAGTACTATGTGTGCTCATTGCTATTGGGATGTTATTGCTTTTAGGCCCTCTCAGCTGCAGAGCAAGGAAATATGTGCATGTATACTAACCTTCATATATATACATATCCATAAATTTTTCTTCCTATGTGTATCCGTCTGTATCTATATCAAGGTAAACATGAGTTCATATCAATGTCTCCAACTCTCATCCATTACTAATGGATCATTTCCTTGCTTATCTGTAATCACCTGCTCAAACAGTGAGAAACCTAGCTTCCATCTTTGGCTATGCATTCACTTAATTGTTCAATTCCAGTATACATGTATAGTGGTTTCAAAATGTTAACCTGTACCCCACGGGGACACAACATTATCAATTAGAGTACAGTGCTTACGAATGGTTCTTTTTGCCTTTAATCTTACAGAGTCTACTCATTTACAAAGTTATTTAGATCACTACCTTTCCCCCACATTCAGTGAAGGTGTTTCATTCATTTGTAACACAGTGTGGTTGGTGGATCATATGTTAAAACTATGTTTAGCTTTGTAAGAAATTGCCAAACTATCTTCCAAAGTGTCTGTACCATTTTACCTTCCTACCAGCAATGAATGAGAGTTCCTGTTGTTTTGCAACCTCATCAGCAATTGATGTTGTCATTTTTTTGAATTTTAGATATTCTAGTAGGTATGTAGTAGTATGTTGTTGTTTTATTTGCATTTCCATAACAGAAAATGATGTTGAGCATTTTTCATATGTTTATTTGCCATCTGTATATCTTCTTTCATGAGATGTCTCTTTAGATCTTTTATCCTTTTTTAAATTGGGTTATTTATTTTTCTATTACATTATTGAATTTTAAGAGTTCTTTGTAAATTTTGGATACAAGTATTTAATTAAATATTGTATTTTATAAAACTAAAAGTTTGTATATCATATTAAGATACATCCTTAGAATAGATCTGGAGTATTAATATGTTCATGTTCATTTTACTCTTTTTCTTTTGGTGAGGAAGATGGGCCTGGAGCTAACATCTGTTGCCAATCCTACTCTTTTTGCTTGAGTAAGATTGTCCCTGAGCTAACGTCCATTTCAGTCTTCCTCTATTTTGTATGTGAGATGCCACCACAGCATGGCTCAAAGAGTAGTATGTGGGTCTGCACCCAGGATCTGAACCTGCGAGCCTGGGCCGCTGAAGCAGAGCATGTGAACTTAACCACTACACCACTGGGCTGCCCCTTATGTTTGCTTTACAATGAAGAAAATGAGTCTCAGAGATAGTAGCTTGCCTAAGATCACTCCTATGTGTTGAGTTGCATCCCCCTAAAAAAGACTTGTTCATGTCCTTGTCCTTAGTACCTCAAATTGTGACCTAAATTAGAAATAGAATCACTATAGATATTATGTGTTAAGTTAAGATGAGATCGTACTGTGGTGGGTGGGCTCCTAAAATCTGGTGTCCTTACAAGAAGATGCCCAGGTGAAGGCAGAGATGTACAGGGAGAATGCCATGTTATGACAAAGAGATTGGAGTTATACAGCTGCAAGTCAAAAAGCACCAAAGATAGCCTGTAAGCCAGCAGAAGCTAGGAAGAGGCAGGAAGGATTCCTCTACAGATTTCAAAGGGAGCATGGCCCACTGACACCTTGATTTTGGACTTCGAGCCTCCAGAACTGTGAGGTAACAAATTTCTGTTGTTTTAAGCTACCCAGCTTGTGGTATTCTGTTATGATAGCCCCAGGAAACTAATATACAGTCACTCAGCTAGTAAGTGACAGAAATAGAATTTGAAATGTACTCTATGTTAATCCACGTCCCATGTTCTTTTCTAAATAGAGAAATAATTGGAGTGTTAGGCTAGATGTCTATAAATATGACTTTCTTGTCGGTTGAAGTATAGGCAGTGATTGATAATCACAGGAGTAGATACAGTCTGGTTGGAAATGGGGCTGGCTAAATTTGAGCAACTAAGGATGAAGTTAAGGCATATAGTTGTTCAATCTTGCCTAGTTCTGCCTCATCCCACTCAACACTGTTCCTTAGTCTAATTACCTCCACAGGCAAATGACAAGAAGTAAGTCAGTCCAGTGGATTAGGAAGAAGTAAGCAGAGATTATTTTCATCTCAGGGTTGGAGGGGAAGGAGAGAGTATTTGGACATCCTATATCCTCTATAATGAGCTCAGGGATTGCTAGGTCTGTCATTTCCTTCTTTGGAGGTTCCTAAAATCATTCCTAAATTATTCAATGAGTGCTAAATATGTTCTGGGCACCTTGGAGATGTGATAACTGTAAAATAAATATAAGTTCCAGTCCCAGTAGTCAAGGCTGAACTCTCCCCAATCTCCCCCTGTATTCCTTATCTCACTTATTGGGTTTATCTCACATGTAGTTTCTCATATTAAAAAATCAAAGTTGAGGCCGGCCAGGTGGCATAGAGATTAAGTTTGCACACTCCACTTCAGCAGCCCGGGGTTCACTGGTTTGGATCCCAGATGCAGACCCAGCACCGCTTGTCAAGCCATGCTGTGGCACCATCCCACATAAAATAGAGGAAGATTGGCACAGATGTTAGCTCAGTGATAATCTTCCTCAAGCAAAAAGAGGAAGATGGGCAACATATCTTAGCTTAGGGCCAATCTTCCTCACCAAAAATAAATCAAAATCAATATTTATTTTTCCCTTCCTTTCATCTTTGCCTACTCCTAATATCTGTTGGTTATAAAATCCTATAGAGTTTATTTTTGAAATATTTCTCAAATCCAGCCCTATTTGCCATCCCCACGTGGAAGCATGTTATAGGTCTCAGTGAAACCTAATAGGTCCCAGACAACTGAGTTAGGCTTCTGAACAGAATTCTTGGGTCCAGTGTCTCTCGCCTTTAGTATACTCTTCACACCAATGCCATGATGGTCTTGCTAAATTGGAACCTTACATCTAAGATATGTTCCTAAAATTGTTCAATGGCTTAATCTTAGACATAACATGACACAAAAGTTACTTCCATCTCTGGCTCCTGACCTCTGCAGATTCTTCCACTGCCATATCCTCCCTTTCCCCACATCTTAAACTTAAAGCTACACAGAACTTATCACTCTTAGTGAACATACCATGCTCTTTTGTTACTCTGAGATATTTGCACATGTAAATCTGGAAGAATTTCTGTCTGAGAAAAATCCACCTTCCTCTGCCTGAAAAACGTCTCCTCATTTGTTTTGTCATCACTTACATATCAACAAGTGTTTACTGAGCCTACAACGTGCAGAGAACTTTGGTAGCTAACATAATATGATCTTTGTGCTATCAGTAAGTCTTTGTACTAAGCATTTTACTCTTTTTTACCTTCTTTAAAAATATAAATATTTCTGGGAAAGTAGAATATTAAATCTTTTATACATTAATGAGGCTTAATTTATAAAACTGTTTTTGTCAATGACAGAAAGATCATGTGGCAAGAAGAAGAAATAGTGATGAGAGAGTAGAAGGAATCAAAGAACAAGGAAATAGGAGTGGATACTGAGAATAAGTGGCCTGTTAAAATTTTCTCTAGCCTGGCAAAAATGCTGTTGTGTACAAGTAGTAGGCTTAGCTGGATTATAGCAAGAGGAGAAATTGTCAAGGCACAGAGAAGAGTGATCACCCCAGGGTTGGATCTGAATAATCTCAGAGACATGTAGTATGTCAAAAGTAAAAACAAGTCTAGAGTTTTAAGGGAAATAATGTCTGGAGGCATTTTGGGCTGTTGGGAAGGGTTGCTACTGGCATCTCATGGTTAGAGGCCAGAGAAGTGGCTAAACATCCTACAATGCGCAGGATAGCCCCTCAACGAGAAAGAAATACGCAGACCAAAATGTGAGTAGTGCTGAGGTTGAGAAACACTGGATTAGATGAAGATAGTATTTTTGATTTTATGTAACACTGCTGTCTTAGGTTGAGTTCCTCCAAAGAAGAGCCTGAGACAAGGACTTGGGTGCAAGAAGCAAGAGTGAGGGGATGGACAGAACAGCACAGAGAAAGAGGAAAAGCCAAGATAAGGGGGCATTATTGAGGCTGCAATTGTGGATAACAGAGGCTGCATTCCATTAGGATCTTCTGAGGAACATTCAGGATGGCTTTCTGAATTGTCTTCCCAAGATAGATGGGAGAGGGTAGCATTTACCCACCAAACCCAACCCTGCATTGTGTGAGGGATTTCTGGAGGTTTAAATGCCCTCACAGATCCAGGCTGTGCTTACAGGTGGGCTGAGTGGGCTCTCGTGCACTGGAGGAGGTCCCAGAGCAGAAAGAGAAAAGATGTGCTACCCACTCTACGAGAGAGATTTGGTCAGTCTGAGCTGAGTCTGCGTTTGCATGGAACTGTCCACCACACCTGCAGCTGAAATCAGAGTGGGCTTCAGAGATTGACAAGGGGCACCGGAGTGGTGTCCACTCTTCTACAGTTGGTTGCTATAGTTGGTTTAGGGAAAGTGCAGTTGTTTTCTTTATAGTGTAGTTTGTTAGAATACAGACTATGTTTCCCAGAATTGATAATTTGCTTCATTCTATTTTGGTTGCCTGTTTACTATATATCAGAAAAGGATTACTCAGGGCTAAGCCTGAAGGCCTGGTGGTTGACGTTCAGCACGCTCTGCTTTGGGGGCCTGGGTTCTGTTCTGGGGTGTGGAAACACACCATTCGTCTGTCACTGGCCATGCTGTGGTGGTGGCTCACATACAAAAAAGAGGAAGATTGGCAGTGGATGTTAGCTCAGGGTGAATCTTCCTTAGCAAAATAAATAGATAGATAAATATGGTTTAATCATCAAATTGAGACCATAAACAAGATTTAGGGGCATAAGATTATTAAAAAAATTGCTTAGGACTTCAGTGCCTTCTTCGTTAATGAAACATATTCAGGATAAAGTGGTCATTTTCTAAATATATATTAAATCCTCTTCTCCCACAATCTAAAGTTAATAAACAGCATTTATATAAGGAATATTATCTATTTTAAAGATTTAAATATATTTTTAATATTTCTAACCAATTATGCTGTTTGTCATTCCTCTCTTTGTTCTCTTTCTCTTCTTCCCAAGTGAAGAGTACCAAGTGAGTAGGTGTAAGGCCATGGGAATCAGGAAAGTTTGTATCACGCTTTAAGGTGTCTGTTGATATTAGAAACTGCATCGTAGGTTTGGATCTTGACACAGGCTTATTACACTAATTTTTATTTTCCATCGGCTGTGCATAAAACAGAGGAAAATGTGATCCAAACTTTTATTCCTAATACCAGTCAAGTACATATCCAGCATATATTGGAACCTGAATAGACAGGCCCTTTCTGTATGCGTTACACTTCAATTACAGTAAGCAATTCCACCTAGAACCAGGCAACCCTACAAGGCCTAAGATTAACATAATTGGTTATTAACTCCCTTGCTTCAACAGAGAAGCTTCTCACAGAACAATCTAGAATCAGTGCAGGATCACCATTTCCTGGGATTGTGGAGGAAAGCAAAGTGATTTCTGTATCCCAAGTCCAACATAAAATATAATAGTGGCTGCCAACATTTACTAAGAGACCAGCCAGTTATTTGCCTACTTGGTATCAGATCTACTTCCTGCCCTTCCCCTTTCCCAGCTAACTACAATTCCCAGACTCCCTTGCCAACTGGCTCCTAGCAAGTTTCAGAAAAGAAGGCACTGATGGAAGATTGGAGGGCTGGAGCTAGGGTATAATATCCCATGTTTATATGTTTCCAGTGGGGTTTCCAGAAGTGGCTATGTCTTTCTCATGGTTCCAGCTTCTTCCAGAAAGCTCCACCTTGTAGGCTCTGTTAAAACTACCTCCTCCATTTGCCTTCCAGTCCTATGGGGTGGTAGAGACTTCCTGTTTTTGTTAATCTCTGGATTGCTTCATGGTCCCCTGTTTAACCTTCCAGCACTTCCAACATATTTGAAAATAGATTCCCAGGGTTTTATTTCTCTGTCTGGATGCTGGTTGTTCTAAGCACTTTACATATATTAACTTTCTAATCTATATAACAATTCTATGCATTAGACACTATTATACCCCCCATTTTAGAAATGGATAAACCAAGGTAAATAGAAATTAATTAGCTTATTCAAAGTCTAACAGAAAGTGGTGACCTGAGCCTAAACTCTTAAGCACTAGATCATATTGCCTCTCATTGAAATCAAATCATTCACCCTTGACTTCAAGCATTTCTAACTGAAGAATTCTTCCCTGAACTCTGAGCTCAGGGTCATCGGCATCCTGCCAAATGTCTCTGGTGATGTTCTATTTTTAGTAGGGCAAGTGGCCAAAGGACTGCTTGTGTTACCCTCCATGAACCCTAAGATCCATTTTGCTTTCTCTCTTTTATATGTTTTCTCCCCCTCCATGGCCTCTACAGGCCTCCTACCAGAGTTACTCACTGGGTTCTCTTGGTTCCATCAGTGCACTCAGTGTATCCGGAGGTTGCCACCTGCTCCAGTTTTGCTCCCTGTCTCATTCTAGCCCTTTGCCAGTTCCACTGGTGCATAAGAACAGATCAGAGATACATCACATAGGAGCACATTGATTTTTCTAGTGATGAATTGAATGCTTCCCAGAAGAGCTCTACTATCTTTCTCAGCATAACATTTTTATACTTACTGGCTCTCCACTTAGGATTATGTGAATATAGCATGTAATTTTATATTTAGTATAGATATTAATATTAATGTCTATTTTTTCCCCTTATTGTCTTCTTTGTTTGAAATGCCCTTTTTGCCACTCTCCTTCTGGTGAAACCTTACTCATTTGGAGAGGCAAGGTCCAGCTTAAATGCCGTCCATTCTGGTAATCTTCCATGACTTCGCCCTCTGCTTAACCCTTCCCTAGATAGAATAAATCACCTCCTACCTGTTGGTTCCATATCACCCTGTTCACCCCTCTGATCCACTTCTCAGTGTGTGCATGTTGTCTGTCTCCCAAATAAACTTGACAGTAGACAGCATATCTTTGCTTTTGTGTTTCCTGTCACCTAATACATGTTCAGCAAATTTTCAAGTTGAACCAGAGCAAGCAGTTTTCTTGACCTCTGCTCTAACAAATCTAGGAGATTTGTTGATGACAAGTAAGCAACGTTTAGTGAATGCTAAGCAGGTGAAACTATTTTCCTTATAGATTAGGTTTTTGCTCTTTTAACTTAATACGTTATAAAATGGGAGATTTGGTGATTTTCATGATGAATAATTTGTATCCTAGATGCTAAGTTCTAACCCAAAAATGTGTGTGTGTGTGTGTGTGTTTGTGTGTGTGACAATGGACAAATTTACTTGAACATCTTCTTTCTTTTTTCTTGTAGACAACCATCTCACAACATTGTTGTGAGGAAAGATGACTGAGTGATAGCTGAACAATATTTTGGAAATATAACTAAATTCTTAAGAAATACTCAATGATGGTGATTCATGCTGAATCAACAATAGGTTATAAATTGGTTTATTTCTAATGGGAACTATGTGATGTGGAAAGAGTTTACTGTTTTGGTGGCAGGGAGAAGTAATCAATATGTATAATCTTAGTTTATGCACACATAGGTTGGGGCTGGGTATTATGTGTGTGAATTACCAAAATATGGTTAATTAGTTATGTGGCCATTTGCCAAATAGTTAAATGGTTTACTGAATGGCTAATATGAGTTAGTTAATCATTAAGAAGTTTGCAATTTCCAGACCAGTTTATTCCCAGTCTTATTACCTTCACGTGGTTTATTAAGTTGTTCATTTCCCAAAGTGGTTTAGCCCCTGCATAAATAGACCCTTTGCAGTTCCAAAAAGTATGATATTTATATTTTTTTCATCTTGGGTCATCCAGTGTAGTCCAGAAAGCATGATCAAAGTACTACAGCCAATATGAATGACTGGTCCATATTTTTCCCTAGCTTTAGGTCTGTAAATACCAGTGCTCCATCCCATGCTTTCACTGGCTTACATCATGGCCACTGAGCCAATTCTTTTCCTTTTTAAATTTTTAAACCTGTTTATTCATTACAACATGGTCTCTCTTTCTTCCATTAATTTATGTTAAAGTGAAAACTTTAGGCCCATGATGCCTGATAAAAAGCATACAAGTGATTTGACTAGGAGTACAGCAAGAGTGCTAAACAAGAGTATCACACAATTAGTGAAATGGAAAATTTTTGTTGGCTGGAGGTAAGAGAGCATGCAAAAGGAAATGTATAAGAAACCAGATTGTAAAACTCAGCAGGATTTTAGACATGGGTGGAAGCCTTTTGACATTACAAAGGGCAATATAAACATTGCTACAGCTGGGAAGAAGTGACCATCTATTGTATAAACAGGGGCTGCGCTGACTGTGAGCAGTGCATCATGGGACTTTAGGATATCTGAAGAGAATGAAACAACAGCTAGGGTACAAAAATCAGGAATGCAGAAATGTGTCTCCAAAAAGTTACAAGTGAAGCATGCCAAAACATACATATAAATGCAAATATAAACACAAATATGTACACATACATATAAAGTTATTGTCGGTTTTTATTAATATGAGACCACACTCTGCACAGTATTCTGCAGCTAGTTTTCCTCAGTTAACAATGTATCATTGAAAGCACTCTCTTCATATATAGATCTAACTCATTTGACTATCAACAAGGGTGCCAAGACAATTCAATAGGGAAATAGCAGTCTTTTCAACAAATGGATAACTGGATATACATATGCAAAAGGATGAGTCCATACCCCTTTCTTACACCATAGACAAGAAATTATTTTAAGTGGATCATATTGCTTAAACGTAAGAGCCAAAATTATAGAACTATTTGAAGAAAACATGGGAGTAAATCTTCACGACCTTGGGTTAAATAAAGCCTTCTTTGATATGACACCAAAAGCACAAATGACAAAAAAACAACAGATAAATTGGACTTCACCACAATTAAAGACTTTTGTGCTTCAAAGGACCCATCATAAATGTGAAAAGACAGCCCAGAATGGGAGAAAATACTTGAATATTTTATCCCTGATAAGGGACTTATATCCGGAATATATAAAAAATGCTTGCAACTCAACAATAAAAAGAGAAATAATTAAAAGTGGGCAAAGGATCTGAATAGACATTGCTCCAAAGAAGATATACAAATGGCCAATAAGCACATGGAAAGATGCTCACTAAATATTAGGGAACTGCATATCAAAATCACGAGATACCACTTCACATCCACTAGGTTGGCCACAATCAAGAAGACAGATAATAGCAAGTGTTGGTGAAGACGTGGAGAATTTGGAATCTTCATACATTGCTGGTGGTAATGTAAAATGGTGCAGCCTCATTGGAAAGCAGTTTGACATAAACATAGTTACCATAGGACCCAGAAATTCTACTCCTAGGTTAAACCCCAGAGAAATAACATGTCATACAAAACTTGTTCATGATTGTTCATAACAGCGTTTGTCATTATAGCCGTAAAGTGGGAACAACACAAATGCCCATCAACTGATAAATGGATAAATAAAATATAGAATAACTGAACAGTGAATATCATTTGGCAATAAAAAGGCATGAAATACTGATACATGCTACAACATGGATGTACGTTGAAAACTTAATGCCACGTGAAAAAAGCCAGTCAAGAAAGACCATATATTGTATAATTCCACTTATATGTAAGTCCAGTGTAGGCAAATCCATACAGACAGAAAGTAGCTTAATGCTTTGCAAAGACTGAGAGAGTTGGAGGGAAATGGGAAGTGACTGCTGGTGGATATGAAGTTTCTTTTTGGGACAATGAAAATGTTCCAAAATTGATTGTGGTGGTGGTTGCACAACTCTGTGAATATACTCAAAACCACTGAATTGTATACTTTAAAATGGTGAATTTTATGGTATGTAAATTGTATCTCAGTTTTTTAAATCCATAACTTTATCATGTTTGCAAAGTTCTTTTTGCTGTGTCAGATAACATATTCACAGGTTCCCAGGATGAGGATGTAGACATACGTGTGGGGGCCATTATTCTGCCTACCACATTTGGATTGTGTGGAAGTAGCTGAGGCAGTCAGACCTGAAGAGACCTTGCTATACTCTGAGTAGCAATACAGCCCTAAAGAGCACGGGGCTGTAAATGAGGTCAGGATGGTAATACTGCTCAGCAGATGTCAGCATGGAAAGATGAGGATAGAGGACAAGACATTCTGCCTCTGCTTCTCTCTTACCACTGAGATATCGTGATACCTCAAAAGGTCCTCTATGTTAGTCAGGTCTTTGTTATGGTGTCTTTTGCAACCAATATTTCAAATGCTTGAGCAGACTATCCTTTTTCACATGTGCCTGATTCCTTGTGTTCTTTAAGAAAGTCTCCCTTACCCCAAGGCTGGAACTATTCCCCTAATTTTTCTTCCATTATGTATTTTTTTTCCTTTAAAAATTCAATCTGTGTAAGATAAATTTTTGTCAGTAATGTGAGTTAGGGATCTGCGTTTGTTATCTTTTAATTGGATAGCCATTTATGCTAACACCATTTGTTAAGTAATCCATCTTTTTCTCTCTGAATTAGAGACCTTAGTCATATATTAAATTCCCGTATATACCTCTATCTACTTCTGAGCTCTCTTAGGTGTTTCACTGATAGCTTTTACTTTCAGGAATAAAAACCTAATGCAGAAAGAAAATTACATAAATAAAACCTCTATTTTATTACAGACTTTGACAATGAGCACAATTGCAAAGTACAGAAAAGTAGTTTGGGCCATTTTCTTTTGCTGCTGTCACACTGCCATTCACATAGGCCTTATTTGTATAGGCCTGATTTGCATTGTACAGTCTTAGAAATGCAAAGCAAGATTGTGTGTACATGTGTTTCTGAGGTACTTTTGCACAGAGCTGCACGCTCAAATAGATGCCATCTGAAATGCAAATTGGGAGGTTCTGGGAAGCTTCTTCGCTTGAAAATATCCTCTTTACAGAAGCAGGCTGGCTGAGACAGCTCCCATTACACTTACTCTCTTGTGATAAATTTACCATCTATAGACGTTTACTCTCTTGTCTGAGGAGTTGAACACAAAACCATGACATCCACCACCATGTTAGACATGAAAATAGATTTGGTAGCATTATGGAATGAAAAAGAATTCTATTCGATAAATTTTCTTAGAGTCACTAAATATTGAGGAAAATGGGAAAGATTTCCAAAATCACGACTTTCTCTTAGTAGAATAAAACAGGTTCTTATGAATTTATTATCCTGGAAGGAAATTTCAAGAGAAAATCCATGCAGATCAGTGACTTGATTTAGCTCTGTCGATCTTTTTTTTTTTTTTTAACCTTTGTAGGCCTTGCTATGATTCTTGACCGTTGCTTATTTGGAACCATAATGAAAAAACATTTTTTTTTTTTCCCTGAGACTGCATGCTTTCAGGATGAATTTGTCTTTCTTCATCTGAAATTTAAGATCTGAGTCACATAAACATTTTGTTTTTCGAAACTTAACTTGTCATCTTGAAGGGAAGCCTACCATTTAAAAACCTGGACATTTCTCCTATAACCCATTTCATTGAAAGGGCATCCAGCAATGTGGTTAGTTACGCAACGACCCTGAATTTACTCTGTTCTTTGCTTTCTGTGATGCCATATGTCGCAAACATGGTAAGACAGAAATAGCCAAGTTATATTAAGAAGGAATGTGTCCTAAACAAATTAATTAGAGTAACAATTTTCTTTTTGAGATCACTTAGTTTCTTGGAACTCTTAATAGCGTCTGTGAAAGGAGTATTCTCTATTTAGTAAATTACTCATTATTTAACATAGGAATGCAATAGACAATTTTCTCTTCTTGGCTTTTTCTTCGACTCAGTTCAACAGAAGGTCTGTTTTCTGTAGATGTTTTTCAATAGTAACCTTATTTTATTTTTGTTCTCATGCTACAACTGAAGCCATTTGAGCTTTCTCTTATCCTGGGCCCTTTTTTTTTATACCATTGTAAAGGTACAAAGTTATTCCTACCTTTGGAATATTTCGAATATTTGGAAAATAGAAAAAAAAACTAAGATTGGGGCATACATATAATTATAAAGCAATATTCATCTGTGTTTATCTGATTATTGGCCAATGCCAAGATACCCATTATGGATCTGTTTACTAAAATTGTTCTTAAAAACAGTTTTAAATGTGTCCCACTATAGAGTACAGAAGGAAACATTTTCTGAGCAGTTTTTAGATGCATTATCTCCCAGTGGTGAAAGGCGTGGAAACATAAGACAACAACAACAAC
This sequence comes from Equus quagga, assembly GCF_021613505.1. NCBI lineage: Eukaryota > Metazoa > Chordata > Mammalia > Perissodactyla > Equidae > Equus > Equus quagga. Next base: position 94,799,505 of record NC_060275.1, read on the forward strand.
AACAAAAGTGTAATAGTGTATGGCTGCAACCCTGACTCTCTCTTCAGAATTTCAACCATCTTGAGTGTTTTTACTTGGTCAGTCAAGTGCCCAGCTCCATTGCATTTATGGATATAGAGATGAGCCAACTGAAGAGACTTCCTCAGCCTGAGGACTCCTTTCTGAGAAATGTTGACAACATCTTGAAGTGGAATGAGGAGTAACATAAAACATTTAACAGAAGATTCTATTTAGGGGTATAGACCACAGACAGTAGGGACAGTTGAAGACTAGTTTTATTAAGTATTTAGTATAGATCAAAGACTATGGGATAATGGTGCAGTTGTTCCTTAGGGCTGCTGTGTTTATTTCCATACACATCATAGAAAAATAGCATGCAGACAAAATATTTAATTTTAGCCAGTGTTTAAAGGCAGCTTGACATTTTTTCCAAGTCGAACATGAGTTCTAATCTGAGATAAACTCTTCCTCTTGGTTATAAGCTTAACTGTCCACCTCATTCTAGTTGATTTTGTAAAATAGCCAAATGATTTTTAATTTGCCCAATAGTGACTCTAACACACACATGCCATTCATGGAATTATTTTATGAATATTCTAAACTTATTAAAAAGTTTTTGCGTGAACTTGTTTGTTCCATATACTGACCATTTCTGATGTGAAAAATCTCAAGTTCTTGCCATTAAAAATCAAATATCATCTTTTACATTATTTTTTTCAAGAAGAATTTTCTCAACTGTTTATTGCATTTGGTAATAATATAGTTCATCTGTCATCTATTATAGACATTTATGGACCAAATGAAATCTATTTACTCAGAGATTTGGATGAATGTTATATTTTTCTATTTTAATTGCAGCTAGGAAAATGAGTGCCATTTTGCAAATGAATTTGTAAGGTTAGTATTGTTGATATTTCAATACCCACCAGTCAAGCAGAATATTGTTGAAATTTGACTCCTTTCTGACTCATACACACTTGACGTAAACACAAGCAGAAAAATTAAGTAATTGACACTTTTGCATAAAATTAAATAAAACGAATCAGTATGGATCGAGATTTATTAGGACTATAAAGTAATTAGACCAGTTTTAGAGCTGTTCAATCTCATTATGTTCTAGTCACACCCTGTATATGTAAATTCAATGTGAATTTAAAACTTCCTAAAAAATTTTAATCAAAAATATACTAGCCAATGAGATAACCTACTCCACTATACTGAAGGAGTAGCTTTATTTTCAGATTTCACTGAATCTAAGATTTTTTCTGTTGGAAGATACACCTTACATACTACCAAGAAAGAAAAATATTCTAACTAAACTGTGACATACTACTTACTTATAATTTTGATTTTATACTTAAAAAAGAGCTATTTTAAACTCATTTACATATATTTTTAAAATTACTCTTGGCCATTCATGTAAAAATAAAATATAATAAAAATTTATTATACTCCTCAAACATCTTTGCATTCCAAGTCCAATTCTTCTGAATCACTTTTACATTCAGAATTGTCACTGTCTTCTTTTCCCCATACATATCATCTTTTGTGTCATCAAGAACATTGGTATTAAAGCTCTTCCTAAAATAGTGTTCCAGTATCATCTCCAGTATTTTCTTCCACGTCATGGATGCTCAACCTGCTCATTTTGAAGTTGGCAAGAAGATTTCAGGAAAAGGTTTTTAGACAACAACCAGTCTCTGTCTGATATATTATAGGATGCCACCTATTGTAAGAGGTCCTCACTTCAAAAAAGTTAAAATATGGGAAAATGTGTGCCTTAGAATCAATGAAATATGATATTAATATTGCTAACTTTTTATATAATTGCAGAAATTTAAAAATTTGTAGCAAAACTTTTCTACATACCACATTTGTCTCCATACTATCTGGGGCTCTTTTGAGTAAGTCCCTGCCGATAAACATAGAGAAGTGCCATACAAGAAGCAACTCAATTTGCAAAACAGCCTGCATTTCAGAGTTTCATTCTGTGGCTTATTAAGGGTCATGATACAGAAGCTCACTAGGAATTGCTGACCTATGAAAGCAAAAAACTAGGTGGTAGTTCCAGGGATTCAAAGGCTAGTAAGGAATTCAAGAATAAGTAAGAGTTTTTACTTTATGTACTCCATTGAAGAATACAATTATAGGCTTTTCTGTTATTTTTAAATCTCTAAATTCAGAATTTTGTCACGTTAATTAAAAACTTCAATGGTTCTGACATGATTTAACAACGGGATTGCATATAATCTTACGTTCACCGTCTTGTTTGAAGGATTGACAAAAAGAAAATTCCAGACTTTCAGCAGATTTTTAATTTCCTTAGCATACTTAATTTGGAGACATTATTTTGAAATCATTTCTTGCTTTGTCCATAATATTTTAATTCTTTATGGCTTGTCTCCTTGAATCAGCAGTCAAATGTCCCTTGAGCTGGACTTTGGCTTCAACTGCCTCTGTGAAGGCAGTCACAGCATATTATATCTTGGATATAGCTGGTTTCAAAAATTACTGTCTGTCTCTTTGGTTGCCCAAATATTTTTTACATTAATTCTTAATCTCATTTGCCTTCAAGAGAGTGTACCTTCAAGAGAGAGCCCCAAGTGTTCTTCACAAAGGACATTACTACAACTGGCTCCTAAAAGAGCCTGTCTCTTTAGACTGGCTTTCAAATAATCATCTCCTGTAGAGAGATTTTTAGACTCTTTCCACTCCTATTTCCCCTTACCATTCAGCTGTCACCCATATGAAACTAAGATTTGTTTGTCTTTGGATGGCATTTAGATCATGATGAACTAATGAGTATTTAGGACTCAGATTTATAAAATTTGGGTGGAATTCAAATAACAGAATTTTCGGAATATAAATCTTTGAAATCTTTAAAATGATGTCTCATTCTACTCTTTATGAAAGAAAAGAAAATAGCCAAATTTGTTTTAGTCATTTTTGGTAATTTGAGTTGCTCTAATAATCTCCAAAATCTCAGTGACATATCAATAAAAACTCATTTCTTGCTTATATAAATTCTTGCAGTTTGCCAGGTGCTTGTGCTGTGACTTCCAGAAGCCAGGCTCCTTCCATCTTGTGGCTGTATCTCTCTCTTATTCCTTGGAGTCTCATCTCTTTAGACAGTTCATGAGAGAATAGAGAGAGAATCACATGAGGTAGGATTTTAAGAGGATTGTGCTTGCTTTCAAGTGATATGGTAGAGTTGAAATAATGGTGAAGACAGAGATAGGCATATCATTTTTAAAATATTTGTTTGTAAGAAAAATATCAGATGATTCTTCTAAACCTGACTAACTTTTTTCTTTCCTCCACCTCTTTTAGTGTTTGCTATGTAGATAAGATTGGCTTCCCAAGTGGGCAGATTTTGTGTTTTAGGATTCATTGCTTGGTTTCAAGGAATGGAGCATCCTGTTTTATTCTTTCAGTTGAAGGTTTGTGAGCAAATGGACGATCCTGAGTCTTTGGAACTATGATAGATACTGATAGAAGCTCAATGGAACATTCATTCCCAGGCTATGCTTATTCTATCTTGGACAGTAATAGAACTGTTTTCCCATGAAGTCAAGAATGGGAAAGATTATGCTATTTGAAAGTGTAAAGTTGGGGAATTAGATTCAAATCACCAGGAATTCTTTTTGTGGAGAGGATAGTTAAATTTGATGCGTTGTGCGAAGGCCTCCTCTTTCATCACCAACCTATCTTACTGCTTGAAATTGAGTCTTTTAGATTGAGGCTTTGTATCTCTAGGAGTCTCCCTTAAAGTACAGAGGAACACAGGAGAGATAGTAAGATCAGTCATTAAAAGAATTATTAAAAGAATATTATTTCTGGATGAGATGGGCAAAGAGAATGAGCATGCTAAGCGTTTCAGATAAATTAACCCATGGAATAATTGAGGCTCAATCAGTTCATTCAAAAATGTCCATTAAGAATCAATGATGTGCCTTCCACTCTGTTAGAATCTGGTTATACCCAGATACTTGAAACACTGTCCTTGACTTCAAGGACTCACAGTCTAGTAGGCAAGGCAGACAAGTAGACAGAAAACGGTGATACAGTGCAAGTGCTCCTAAAGCCTGTCGAGTTGGTGTGCTTATCCCCATTTCACAGAAAGAACAATTCTTGCTACCCATAGAAGGACATCTTATTGAATTAGGAGTGGGCACAGAAAAGGGAAACAGAGGAACCATACGGTGTGTGGAAATTAATAGGTGGTTAGTAAATACCTATTTGGGTCTTCTTCTGCTTTGTGCTTACAACGGTCACCACTTATGGAAATGGAAAGGATTTGTGGGACTATATTCCAGTTTTTCCACTTATAAATTACACATTCTGATTTTTTTTTTTTAAAGATTTAATTTTTTCCTTTTTCTCCCCAAAGCCCCCCGGTACATAGTTGTGTATTCTTCGTTATGGGTTCTGCTAGTTGTGGCATGTGGGACGCTGCCTCAGCGTGGTCTGATGAGCAGTGCCATGTCCGCGCCCAGGATTCGAACCAACGAAACACTGGGCCGCCTGCAGCGGAGCGCACGAACTTAACCACTCGGCCACGGGGCCAGCCCCTACACATTCTGATTTTGTACAATATAGTCAGAAGTGAGATTTGAAATATTTAACAACCTGTAGAGCATGGACATTGACCAAACAGAGTGGACACAGCCATAGCACTCGAGCAGAGTCTTGGATATCCTCTGCTATGACAGGCAATATGCCTTTATTTGTTGGAAAGTAGAGATAACTAGTGTCTAGGGGAGGGGCCTCGTAAGCTAGGGTGGTTGTAGGTCACCTGGGTAGTTTCAGGTAGCAGCTATTTGCTAACTTATGCAAAAGTGTTCAAATATTTTAACAACTGGTTTGCCATTCTAGTGTGTAGGGCTGAATGTCAACACTGAGAGAGAATACAGGAAACTACGAAGCGGAGGAGTCAAAGTTATTGTGAAAAATTGATGCCCGTTAAACTAAACCAAGATTTCTTCTTGGCATCTGGATGATTTTATGATTCTTAGAATTATTAAAAACTAAGAATCAGCCACAATTATATATTAAGAACAATACAGTACAGCTGGATATTTCCCACTTCCGCTCAGGTATTGTCAAGGTTTGAAGGTCTGCAGTATGGTAGGCCTGGAGAAGATGGAGAAAGATGTGGTAAGAAATAACCACCATTTATAATCACAAAGGATTTAAAATATAATAAGAGAGATAAGAATATGCATACATACCTGAAGAGCCAAATACTGTTAGAAGAGTTAAATGAAAATTTAATGTGGAACCATAGGAAATATTATAGGGAAATATTATCACTCCCTTAAAAAGAGGTATATAGTTATTGACTTTTCTGAGCATAGATGTGATATCATTGTGTAACTGGTGTAGTCAAAGAAAACCTAACGATGAATGTGGGTCTTACACAGATCCCAGAAGGAGGAGCAGTAGCTGGAAACTATAAAGCTTTTAAAACAGGGTAGACAATGTGAGAATTTGGAGACATCTGAGTAGACCATTCCAACTAAAGTAGAAGCATTAGTAATTGGGAATAGTACATAAAAAGGTGGGGAAAATAGGACCAGATAATGGAGAACAGGAATGCCTAGCTAACACTATAGAGCACAGACTATCCAGAGATTCTTAAGGGCTTTTGAGCGGAGTCATGACAATAATTAAAAATCATATCCCAAAATTACTGATGTGCACTTGACAGGAAGGGCTCAGAGTTCCATTGTGTTTGGTATAGGGGCGAAAATGTTGCAAAAAAATCTGTTCATTTCATTTGAATAATACTTCTACCACCTAAATTTCTTTTATCTATATAACATTTCTGAGAAATAAAGGTTGAGGAGGTAGCCTGTGTATAAACATAATTTCCCTCATTTTATAAAAAGTGAAGCTGACCTACGTATATATATATAGAGAGAGAAACAGAGAGAGATTAAAAGATTAGATGCATTGTTCTATATCACACTTTTCAGTCATAAAAGCATACAATTCAATTAGAGCTTATCTAAAACCCAGGTTCCTACATACTAGCCCAGAAATCTCTTTATTATACTCCAAATTGTGGATTTAAATTGTGTAGGAATTGGATGGGGTAGGATGAGGACTTAAAAATTTATCACTACTCTTCCTGTTAGATCCAGAATCTTTAATTTCCTGTCCAACTGACTCAGTGGGTAGTGAAAAATGGGGATAGAAAGTTCAATAGCTGTAACCACCGTTTCTGCCCACATGCGCCACAGGACTTCTTATAAAGTTTGTCTGATCAAAAATAAACTCACCAACTGTTTATTTAGAAGGCAAGGGTTTAGTGCCTTCATGTTTGTGAACATTTTTATGAGGAACAGAGTAGGAGAGCCCAGTGTCAAGGACAGAACGTCTTGGATCCTGGAGAGACAGTCCTCGCTTATGAAAATGTTCCGCAGAGGACTTTCTCATCTCCCTGGACCCCAAGAAATTAGGAGTGCAGCACAGTTGGGATGAGCCCTCCCTCCCCCTGCGACTGATAAAGCACTGCTCTTTGCAGCCTGGGAGGCTTGGGAACAAAGACATGTCTACCTGGAGCCCAGACAAGGGACTGACAACTTGCCAAGTAGCAAACTAGTATTTTGCTGCATCCATAGCATTGATGCCATTTAAACATACACTAATAGCTGGACATGAGCCTTACACCTTATAGAGCCTTGAGGAATTAAAAAAAAATATATATATATAGTAACACTACCAAGGAACCTAGAAGCCAGAAAGAAAGAAGCAGCAGAAAACCCAGAAAAGGCAACTCTTTGTTAACGGAAGTATGAAAGGAGATAGCCACGTTTGAATAATAACTCCAATGGTTAATTTTATGTGTCAACCTGATTGGGCCATGGGGTGCCTAGATATTTGGTCAAATATTCTTCTGCGTGTGCCTGTGAGGTTGTTTTAGGATGAGATTAACATTTAAATCAGTAGACTGAGTAAAGCAGATTCCTTCCCTCATGTGGGTGGACCTCATGCAGTCAGTTGAAGGCTTGAAGAGAAGAAAAAGGCTGACTTTCCCCTGAGTGAGAGAGAATCCCTCCTGCCCAAACACCTTCAAATTGGGACGTTGACTTTTTCATGCCTTCAGACTAGAACTGAAACACTGGCTTCTCCTGTGTTTCAAGCCTGCCAGCCTTCAGACTGGGACTATACCATCAGCTCTCCTAGTTGAGTGTGTGTGTGTGTGTGTGTGTGTGTGTACATCCTATTGTTTCTGTTTCTCTGAGGCACTCTGGTCAATATAATAAGCAGCATATTCAAAAAAAAAAAAAAAGAAAGAAAAGGAATTAATGCAGTCTTTTTTTTTTTTAACTTTTTTTCCGTTTTTTTTATCCTAAAGAAGATTAGCCCTGAGCTAACATCCACGACCAATCCTCCTCCTTTTGCTGAGGAAGACTGGCCCTGAGCTAATGTCCATGTCCATCTTCCTCTACTTTATATGTGGGATGCCTGCCACAGCATGGCTTGACAAGCTGTGTGTAGGTCCGCACTTGGGATCTGAACAAGCGAACCCTGGGCTGCCAAAGCAGAACGTGCGAATTTAACTGCTGTGCCACCAGGCCAGCCCCCTTTTTTCAACTTTTGAGCAATTGAGTTGAAGGAGAGTAGATGACTATTGAGAACTTAGTGGCCTGAAATACCAAAAGGATGAAAGACCTCAAAATTACAATGAAAAATATAGAGAAGCAAATTAAGAGGGAAAATGTAAGAATATTAGAGGATGTGTCTAGGAGACTTGATATGCAAAAAGTGAAAGTTAGGGAAGGAGAAAAAAGAACAGCAATAAAAGAGGGGCAATAATTTCATAAATAAAAACAATCAAATGGCACCAAATTAAATAAAGACTTGAGCTGGCAAACTGAAAGAGCTCACTGCATCCCAGTGATATCTGATGAGAAAGGTCATCCATACAGACAAAAGCCTGTACAATTCCAAGAATCTAAAATTTAAGAAAAAAAGTCTTAAGAGCTTCCAAACAGAATGTGTGGGTAATTCATAAAGGAAAAAGAATCCAATTAGAATTAAGCTTTTTTTTCCTCTAATATAGGAGGCTATACAATGGTAATGCTTTCTACAGGCTGCTTAGAGAAAAGAACTGTAACTCAGGAATCTTGTACCCTGATAAGATATTATGAACATGTCGGAATGAATGTATTCCAGCTAAGAAAATACTTGACCAAAAGACTGAGAGCAAACGATAAAACAAGAGATACATCAAGGGGCTGGCCCGGTGGTGAAGCGGTTAAGTGCGCACCTTCCGTTTTGGCAGCCTGGGGTCTGCCAGTTTGGATCCCGGATGCAGACATGGCGCCGCTCATCAAGCCATGCTGTGGCAGGCATCCCACATATAAAGTAGAGGAAGATGGTCACGGATGTTAGCTCAGGGCCAGTCTTCCTCAGCAAAAATAGAGGGATTGGCAGATGTTAGCTCAGGGCTGAGCTTCCTCTAAACAATAAAACAAAATGGAGATCTGTCAAGATAGGTGAAAACAAAAGAAAGGAAAAATGTTAAGCAAAATATTTTAGAGGAAAATATAACAACAATCTGGAACTAAACATACTGAAAAATTCCAGCAAAACAGAGAGGTTGGGTAGGGATGGAAGGGAGGTAAAGCAATATCGTCTTAAAGTTCTTATCTGGGTCAGGCTGGAATGGGGAAGCAAATGTATTCTAAAGTCTCATTTTATTGGGGTGGAGAAGAAGCGGTAAAGAGAAATAGTTATTTACTTGTTTTTGCATAATCATAGGGAACCTATTTGAGTGTTGGAAAAGAAAAAACATATACCAGTGAATTGGAAACTTACAATAAGTATTTCAAATTAACAAGGAAGAAAGGGGAAAGTATTTGATCAAGTCAGTAGAAATAAGGAACAAGAAAGGATAATAAATAGCAAACATAAAATAAAACAAGAAATAAATCAAGTATATTAATTGTTAGTGCTAATTAAAATGGACATACTTGTGAGACTGGCCCTGTGGCATAGTGGTTAAGTTTGGCGTGCTCTGTTTGGAGGCCCAGGTTTGTAGGTTGAGATTCTGGGCACAGACCTCCACCACTTGTTAGCCATGCTGTGGTGGTGACCCACATATAAAGTGGAGGAAGACAGGCACAGATGTTAGCTCAAGTCTAATCTTCCTTAAGCAAAAATTGAGGAAGATTGGTAACAGATGTTAGCTCAGGGCTAATCTTCCTCAGGAAAAAAAAGACATAGTTGTGCATACCAAACAAAATAGCAGCTGAACATATAAAGCAAAACTATCAGAATGTATGAAATGGGTACACAAACAATTATAGTGAGAGACTTTATATATATGTATATATATCTTTAGAATTAGCAATAGAAAATGATGAATAAGGATATAGGGGAATTATATAATCAACAATTCAAATTCACACATAAATTAAAAACTTCTACTACTTAAAAAGCAAAGATAGATTTGTTGACATGTCCAAAAAAAAAAAAAAAATTACAAAGTCATTAGTCAATCATGTCTTTGGCCTCAACTAAAACCTTAGCAATGTTATATCAAAGTAGAGAATTTTTTTTTTTTGAGGAAGATTAGCCCTGAGCTAACATTTGTGCCCATTTTCCTCTATTTTATATGGGAGAGGTCTGCTGCAGCATGGCTTGAAAAGCAGTGCATAGGTCCACACCCAGGATCTGAACCAGCAAACCCTGGGCTGCCAAAGTGGAATGAGCAAACTTAACTGTTGCGCCACCAGGCCAGCCCCCAAAGTAGAGAATTTTACTGTCATATTTTCTGATCCTAACGCAATAAAATTAGAAAAGAATAATAAAGAAGTGATCTAAAAGCTTAAGTACTGGGAAATAGAATAAGACTCTTAGATATCTTTTGTTTGAAAGAGAAAATGAAAAATGAAACGAAAATGAGATTACGTCAGAATCAAAGCCATAAGATACGGCTAAAATGGGCTCAGAGGAAAATTTATAGCTTTAAATGCATTAATTATTTAAAAAGAGAGACTAAAAATAAAGGGACTTAGTACTAATCAAGAGAAATTGAAAATGCAAAAATATAACCAAAATAAATTTGGAGGGCACTGATAAATACAAAAGTTGGAAAAATACAAAAAAAAAAAATAGCAAGAATGAATAACTGCATTCAAAAGCAGTTTCTTCAGTAAAGCTGATAAACTCATGCAGGTATAATTAAAAAGAAAAACAAAGAGGAATTGAACACATACAAAAATGGAAATGGAAAATAGAGACGTAACCACTGAGAATAAAAGAATTATAAGAGAATACATGTACTTCTATGGTAACAAGTTTGAAAACCTAGAGAAAAGAATGCTTTTCTAGTAATTGCTTTTGAAGAAAAGTAACCAAAGAAGTAGTAAACCTGAGTAGATGAATTAGATAGGATTGAGTGAAAAGATGTTTAAATGTCTGCCAATGGAAAATGCCGAAAGAAAATTTTTTTCAGGACTAATTTTTATGTAACCTTTAAAGGCTAAAAATTTCAATGTAATATAAATTATTTCCAGTCATAGAAAAAGATTGCACAGCCTAATAGAAAACCATGATAAATAAGATACCCAAGAAAAGTAAAGTAAAGAAAATTATAAATAAATGTTATCTTTTTCGTATACACACACACAGAGAATCCAGGATCTTATCAAAAGAATAAAGCATGATTAAATAGGGTTTATTCTAAAACTGTGGGCCTGGTTCAGTATTAGACGCTTTGTCAACATAAATAATTATATCAAAAAATTTAAATAGAAATTCTAGAAATATATCAATAAGTACTAAGGCCTTATTTAGCTTTTGAAAATGTAATTATCTTTCGGCATATTGACCAAAGCTCAACAGTCAACGTGATCCTCTCTGGTGAAAACTTAAAGAACTCTGCATTAGAATTAGTAGTCATATAGGTCTGCTCACTATTAAAAGTATTTTTCAAAATTAATTTAAAGCTTCTATCAGATGCAATAAGACAAAGAATGAAATAAGCAGTATGATTAATAGCAAAGAACAGATAAATGTTTTGCTCATGACTTGAGTTAATATCTAGAATCTAGTTAAAATAAAAAGGAAAAACAAAACAACTACTCTACTCGAATTGAGAAGAGACTTTGTTAAGATGTTAGGGCACAACATAAATATTAATTAAGGTTAAGGAAAATTAACAGTTCAGTCATTTAATTAATATCACTGCTAAGAAAATTAAGGGCCTTTCCTAATATGAGCAATAACTAACTGAAACAGTAGCATAATTCAGCATATAGCAAAATTTACTTTAGGAAAAAGTCAGTATTTTAGTTCAGTGGAAAGAGGGTAATTTATTTAATAAATAGTACATACATAATTGACTACCCATGTGGAAAAAAATAAATTTTAACCTCTACCTAAAGCATACATTGTAAAAATAAATGCCAAGCTTCCGCTTCCAGCATAATAGTGTGAAAATCTCCAAGGACCTGCTCGCCAGTGAAACTTGTGAAAATTGTCTTTAAAAGGAGCCATTTAAAGTCTCTGGAAATGGCCCTAGGGGCATATTCCAAGTGAAGAAACATTTATTCGTGAAAATCTACTAAAACCTGATAAGAACTGCAAGAGTTTATGATATTTGAACAAAACTTCACGCTCTCCCCATCTCTCCCAACTCAGTAAGACAGAAACCATACTCCAGACTGGTACCACCAAGAACAAAGGGCTCTCTCTCCTCCCAGCTCCCAGGCAGACGTCTACCTTCCTGGGAAGAGCAACACTTAAGAATTTCTTATTCCTTCTCCCACCTATTCCTTCTCCCGCCTATCCGTTGCTGAGGCTGGATTCTAGGTGAGTGCGGCTGAGAGGTGGGGCTCTCTTCTTCCACTCAGCCCCTACTCATGGGAGAGTTCTCTATGTAGGGCGTGGTGCTGGTGAGAATACTGGGGCCCTGATGGTCCTTTCCCTACCTCATGGACTGGGGGTTCCACACTGGGAGAGCCGAGTCCAAGAGACCTTTGATTTCTGCTTTTCTCCCTCCCCAACCCCTCCCCACTCCACTGAGTGCTCAGCTCCTAGGAGGGTGCTTCACTCAGAAAAGAAGCTCACCATTGTCTTTATAAAAAGGCATTATAAAAGAATACTACAAATAATTGCATGCCAATAAATTAGATACCAGGTATAGTGGAAAAATTCCTAGAAAGACACCAACTACTAAGATTGACTCAAGAAGAAGTAGACGATCTGAACAGAACCATAACATTACTTGATCATAACATTACATTATCTTTTTTCTAAAGATTGAATTAGTAATCAAGAAAACTACCCAGAGGCCAGGTTCAAATGGCTTCGCTGTTGAATTCTACCCAACATTTAAAGAAGAATAAATAGCAATTCTCTGCCATCTCTTCCATAAAAAAGAAACACTTCTCAACTCATTCTATAAGGACTTTATTAGCTCAGAACCAAAACCAGACAAATATATCACAAGAAAATAAAATAGACCAATATCTCTTAGGAATATGGACATGGGAATTCTCAACAAAATACTGACAAACCAAATCCAGCAGCATCTAAAAAAAATTATACACCATGTCCAACTGAGCTTTACCCCAGAAATGCAAAGTTGGTTTAACATTCAAGAATCAACTAATGCAATACCAATAAATTTTTCAAAAATTGAGTACTCTTAGATTTTTAAAAATTGTGTAACTTTTCTCTTAAATAAAGTGGATATAGTGATATTCATGGGATAATAAAAACAATAAATAAAAAGAATAATAAAAAGAATGAAAAGCAACATCATTCAAAAAAGAAAATATGTCGTCTGTGAATATTATGTCCCTCATTATGTCCTAGCACATGCAGTGTACTTATTCACTAATCTATTCATTAATCTACTCATTTAAAGTTAATTGAGATCATTCAGTCAATCCATAAGGATCTCCAGACTACTTCTAATTTGTATATATACAGCAGTGTGAAATTGTCAAGAAGCCTTCTTAAGGAGTGCACAATCATGTTAAGAAATGATTTTACTATAAGTATTCTGGATTAATTGCTAGTACCTTTCTTTGTTAATAATAAAGATACTATCCTGTTAGTAAACTTCTCAGGGATAAGGAAGTATGGAAGCTGGAAGGAAAGTAGGAGATGTCCACCAATGATGAGGTGAAATCAAGAAATATATCAAAGGCAAAGATGTGGTGCGTAACTCCGGAGCTAAAATAAAGGCATTGTTTATTCAATGCTATTTCATCTTAGTGGCAGTAGTGGTGACAGAGGCTGATGAGCACCAAAAGGCTGATTTTAAACAATAATTGACCATAACTTTGTTTTTCCCATTAGTCCTCTAGTAGTTGTAGGAAACATTGAATTTGCAGCAGAAACATTTGTTCTGTGAAACACTCATGCTTTCTTTTAGTTAGAAAAACATGTTATATAAAATTGAATTTCCTTGAGAAAACATTAATATAACTGAAAGGAAAAACATAGGCACTCTAAGGCTTTTACAGCCAGTGGTCAAATAACAAGGAGATCATTTGAAACTGAAAAGTAATACCAGTTTTTGTTGTATAGTAATTTAGAAGATACCCTTCCCCCACCGTTATCCTTAGAAATGGGAAATAGCAGACAAAAATGTCAATTTGGAAAAGTCCTCACTAAACTTTAACTTTAAAATTTAGTTGAAAATACTTGAGAAGTGGGCCTAGGATAAGGTCAACACCCTCAGTTAATTTGGGCAATTGAAGGAGAAAAAGGACTAATCAAGCTGTAATTGAATTTTAATATTTTCAGTTCAATGTACTGTTTTCCTATGTGTAGGTTTTGAATTCCATGCAGCTATGGATATTTCGCTGTCTTTCTCCCTAGTAGGACTCATTATTGATCTCAGGGCTTGAGTTGGCTTGAAGAATGAGTACAAATATTAATTGTTCCAGCCTGAGAAGAATGACAAGAATTATGGAAAGATTTTTTCAATGTGTACTACTAATGATCATAATTTTTTTTATTACAAAGAAAAAACAACATTTCAGTAATAATTGTTATGGGAGGTAGTACATATGAATAATGGCAGAGTTAGGATGAATACAATTTAGTAGTCAGGCGATACAACGTTTGTAAAATTGTGCTTTTTTTTCGGTAGGCATGTGTCTAGTTTTTAAATATCAGACAAATTGCTTCTAATTTTAGTGATGATCAGAGGAAATCAATGAGAAGCATTTGACTTTGTATGTCATTCAAACCATATTGATTTTGTTTTGTTTTTTCTATCTAACATATTCTAGGAAGTACAATTGGTCAGTTACCTAAATTGTGCTTTACACTACATAAGTGAGTTAAATCAAAGGATGGAGTAGATGAGAAGGGGAGAGGAAGGGGAAAATCCCAAAGGAATATTTTGATTTCTACAATGAAATAGCAGACTTACAGCTTTACCATCAAAGAAAGAATAAATGGTGGCTTGGCAGCACAGACATGAGCATTATCTGGGAGCTTGCTAGAAATGCAGAATCTCGGATACCATCCCAGACCCAATGGATCATAACGTGCATTTTAACAAGATCATGTGATTCTTATGCATATTTAAGTTTGCATAGCCCTGCTAAGGTACCCCTTCCCCACATTATTTACAAGCACTTTCTGCATTCATGGTATTCCAATACGTGGGGGATTCTCCCCAGTTTAAAGCCTAATAGCCCAGAATTTCCATTTAGCTAAAAGTCTTTAAGCCTTAAACTACAAAAATACAGGACTTCGATGTAATTTAAGGCATTATAGGATAAAGGGGAAAGATGTATGGAGCACCAGGGCCTCTATTTCCTCTAAAATTGCACCAAGAGGTCATGTCTATTCCACATGCAAGATGGCTATTCCACATGTAAGTAAGCCAATTTTTTTCAGTTATAGAGAACGAAGTGATTTAAATTTATTAGATCTTGGATTTAGTTTGCTGTTAAAGGTTCCAGGCATAAATATCATTATGCAATTTTGAATGGAACTTATGGGGGATGTCAGTTTTGACAGACATTTGTCTCCTGAGAGTGAGTACTCAATCTGCCCAGTGGAGAGGGCATACTTCTGAAATTCTGGCACCTTTGGCTGAAAGGAATGTTTGTGGCATGGCTGTGTTTATTCAGACTGCCTGAGGTTACTCTGCTAATACTTTGTTATAAACCCCTGATAGAAAAGACAAGTTTTAAGGAAAATCTTTAAATTATACTTACACAGGTTTGAGAATTATGCATCCCACTATCATTGCCTGAGGACTTTTGAAGAACTGCTGATATGTTTAAAGGGTATAAGAGTCACCAAATGCAGGACCACAGAGATTGTATTAACCTAAATATTCTAGACAGATATTAGCAGATTGAATTAGGTCAGTGTGAACCAGGAAGCTGACAGTTTGAAATCTATTGATGCAATTTGTGATGACATTCAATAGTTGATTTTATTAATTAAATGGCAACTTCATCTTCCAAAATCCCATCTCATTTGTAGTGTGTATGATGCAAATGGAGAAAAGTAGATACAATGCAAGTATCAGGATGTTGGTCTTAGTAGTGCAATTTAAACAATTTCCTCAACACTCTGGTTTAATTTTCTTCCAAGGCATATGTAATCTCTGCTAAAATCTTTCCATTTCCTTAAATCTCTAAACGTAATGAAACAAGATGGCAGTAATTTTTGCAAAAAGCAGTCTTTTCTAATGCAAAGTCCCTCCAGTCAAAGACCACCAGGAACACACTTTTAGTGGGACAAGTTGGTTTTATTACTTGATACTGTAAGAGAAAATTCACACCATGGAATCATGGGGCATGTCAGTAGGAAGGTTGTTATGCATTGAATGTTTGTGTCCTCCCCCAAATTCATATCTTGAACTCCTAACCTCCAAGATGATGGTGTTTGGAGATAGGACCTTTTGGGAAGTAATTAGGGTTAAATGAGGTCATGAGGGTGGGGTCCTCATGATGGAATTAGTGCCCTTATAAGAAGAGACACCAGAGAACTTGCTCTCCCTCTCCACTATGTTGGGACACATTAAGAAGGCAGCCATCTGCAAATTACGAAGAGAGTCCCCACCAGAAACTGACCATGCTGGCACACTCATCTCAGACTTCTAGCCTCCAGGTCCATAAGAAAATAAATTTCTGTTGTGTAAGCTCCCCAGTGTATGGTACTTTGTTATGACAGCCTGAGCAGAATAATATAAGTGTATTGGAAAGAATCTATTATTGCATTTGGCCTTTGGTTGGGTGATTTGAGGGAAGATCTAGAAAAGCAGGGGTTCGCTCTATACAGGGTACAGTCAGAAAGTGAGGACAGTTCCATAACTGGGTATCTCGATAAGCAGATGTGGCAGGCAAGAGAGTGGATAAAGCTATAATTGATAAAGAGGCATCAATCACTTATATAAGCATGGAGAGAAGGATGTTTGGTATTTTGTGGGTGGCACAGTGACTTTGATTTTGTCTGTACTCTGATAAAATTATAAAGTGACTTTGTTTTTTCTCACACTATCATGGTTTCAGAATGACCTTGTCTGATGTTTGTATCAAGTGAGATTATTTATGTCCAACAGGGAATACATGGCCTGTGAGCACAAGGCCAGCTTCTTAACAACACTGAAGCCCATCTGTACATGCCAGACCAGTTCCCTGATTCTTCCCCCAGTTCCTTCTTTTCCACTAACTAGAAAATTGGTTTCTAAATGTTTTGGAAGAATTATTCCTTCCAGTAATAAAAGGTATTTTTTAATTTAGAGTCTTTAAAGTCATTCAACAAGCAAACATTAAATTGATAATAAGACCATATTTATAGAATCTTCAATTTCTTTCTTATGAAAGAAAGCTTAAATAGCATCTAAATCAATGACTCATTTGATGCTGGCATCCTCCTCTGACATTCCTGCATAGGAGTTGCTCAGGTTATAGTGGAATAGTTCCACTCAAAGAAAACACTTGCCTACCTGAGACAGTTCATTCCATAAGATAGACAGTTGAGCCACTCTCTCAGTCCCTCTATCTTCCATCCATTAGCTGTTCTTCTACCCCAGGAGGCAATAGAGAAAAAAACTAATGTTTTTCACAAGAAAAATATTCTAACCATGGAAAAGAAACCCACATAAATGAGTTCAAAGTAAAAAAGGGAAATGTTTTTGAAAGGGTACAAGAGGCCATCTCAAAGACATTGATAGAAAGAAAATTCCCGTCCCACTGTGAGCCTCTTCCTCAAATCTTCCATAGAGTCATAACATCTCTCTTTTCTGTTTCTCACTGAGCATCTTTGCCATTTTTCCTTCTTGCCCATCATCTTTCTTCATTTCTCCTTTCACTCATCACTTCAGTGAGCAGATCACTTTGGTTTTTCATGGCACCAGCTGCAGGAGAAACCGGCATCCTATATCCACAGATATTTTATCTTAAGGGTTTGTGAACATGTAAGTGACTCAGTCTTGGGCCAGTTCAAATTCTGAAGTGAGGGAATCTACTTGGATCAATTCAGCCTATGAATTTCCTTCCTTTAGGTCATATGTTCAGTCTCATTTCACCATTCTACCTCTTAAACACTTATAGGAAAGGGCCAGCATTTTATTCACTACAGAAAATAATTCAAGGCTCAAATAATTATTTGGAAGTATACCAGATCCGGGTAACGGCTATGAAAATACAGTTCACCGAAAGGGAAATGCAAACAGTTCCTAAACATATGAAAATGCTCAACTCATTCATAATAGACATATAAAATAAAACTACATTGTAATGCCCTTTTTCACCTGTAGAATTGTTAGAAATTAAAATATTAGATATGTTAGCTAATACTCTGTGTTAGTGAGGCTGTGAGGAAATAGACCTTCTCATACCTTGCTGGTGGCAGTGTACATTAGTACAGCTCCTATGGAGATTAATTTGGCACAATGTATTCACTTTTCATCAATAGCAACTGACTAAGTACATTAAGACACACTCCTACAATGAAAAACTTTGTAAAAAAATAATAAACAATGAAACAGTTCATGTACTGGAATGGAAAGATTTACAAGATGCTTTTCTACGTGAAAAAAAAATCCAACTACAAAACAATGTATGGTAAGCTGTCATTTATATAAAACCAGGGGTGGGCAAATAGCTTTATATATGTATTACATTAAGATTTCTGGAAGGATATACAAGAACTAAATATTAGTGAAGAGAGAAAAGTTAGGAGATAGGAGTAGATAGGAGACTTCTCACTCTTTGTACTTTTTGTATTTTGAACCATATGAATACATCACCTATTCAAAATCAGCTAAAAAGTAATTTTAGAATGGAATAAATGGGATTTCCGGTCACTACAAAGAAATTACACCTGTTTTAATCTTTATCTCCCCATATTCCTCTAAATATAATACCGAACAACAAAAGAACAAACAAAACGACACAGAAAAGCACTCCAAGCATAACTAGAAGACAGAGAACCTCAAACTTCTAATTATCTTTTTCAGTATATATTAAAAAAATTCCAATAAACTGTCTCTCATGCCCTGCCTTTAAGTCTTCATGGTGGTCAGTACAGGAGAAACTGCTGGAAAGAGAAGAGGGGAGAGCTAGCAATGGGTCAAAGGTTGATTTTAAACCACTACTGCATAGGAAGAAGTTCACCTGTAGATTGAAATTATTGGAAAGATGTGCTGGTAGATCAGAGTACTGACTGCAGAAAGGAGAGTTAAAGGTGATACAACTCCAGGCTGCCGTCTTTGAAAGACATTTCTTCTGGGGCAGCAGAAGACGAAAAAGGGAAGAGAGAGGCACATTTGGAGATTCGGTGGTGAAGTATAAAGGAAGCAAGAAGGAAATCTTAGGGTCTTGCAGTCCAAAAAATAACCCCAAACTGGAGGATACACAATCCTGCCCTCAGTCTCACCCCGATTCCCCACAAAATCCATCACGCCACCTGGGCTCTGCTACACTGACAGAAGAGGGCACCAGTGAACCAAAAGTTTTGTAAGTTGCTACACATCCACAAAATGAATAAGACGAAAACAAGTAAAGCTGGATAAGGCTACTGTATGATAAAATCAGAATCAAAATATCTTATTTGATGAAAATTTGTCTCTAGAAAACATCATGAAGCAGAAGAAAAACGTAGTAAAAAACTCCAAATCAAACTTAGAATTCTAAACAAGCATTTGCAGATATGAAAACATTAAAGACAAAAATGGACAAAAATCAGGAAAAGTCAAGAGATTGACTAAACTCAAGAAAGAAATAAAGTAAAAGAGAATATGGTTACAGATGTGAAGACCAAATTACAGAGGACTCAACGGAGAACAGATTCAAGTGAAAATTTTATAACACAGTGAAGTAGGAAAACAGAAAAGGTAACGAAAAGTACAAAGGAACAGAGAGAAAGTGGTTGAAATGGAAGACAGGCAAAGAAGGTAAAAACATATATGTTAATTGAAGTCCTTAAAGAAGAAAAAAAACTAATGGGACAGAACTAATAGTTAAAACGATAATCCAAGAACACGTTCCAGAAACACATGAAGATCTGAATTTACATATTGTAAAGGTGCAACAGGTACCTAAGAAAATGGGCCTGGAATGGACAGCTTTGAGAAATACTCTAGTAAACTCTGAAATTTCAAGATCTAGGAAAAATTTTCTTAAGCCCTCCTATCAAAAATATCAAATGATTTACAAACGGGGAAAACTAGACTGGGGTCAGACTGCTCCACAGCACCTTACAAAATCATTGAGCAATGGAGCAACAGTACAAAACAAAAACAATGAGGAAGAAATCAGGAACCAAAGATTTTTATCCAGCTCTTAAAATAACAGAAAGACAGAATCTTCTGGAAGACAGGTTTATCCAAATAAAGAGATGACGGAGAAAGCTTCAACAACGTAGTTGATGGTAAAAATATATATTTAATATATATATTTTTAATATATTTCATTGTAGATCTAAGACTAAAACAAATATGAGTACAAGGATGGAAGTCTCATTAGAAATATTACATTTTCTGACAATGTAGAAATTATGTGAATTAAAAGTGGGAGGATAAAAGAGAGGTAAAGGTTAATAGGAAAGAAAATTAAGAGCTTGGTAGTATATTCCACGTGCGAGAGTTGAAAGAACCATTCAAACCTGAAATCAGATAGTAACAGACAACGGAAAAACTGAGAAAAATATTTGCTGTATATAGCCAGAGAAAGGGCTAATCCTTAGCGTATAAAGAACTCTTAAAAATTGAGAGGGAAGAAACACCAAAAGCCTGATAGAAAAATGAGATACAAACAATTTATGAAAGAGAGAGAAAAATCACTCAATAAAAAGTCATTCAACCTCATTCATAAATAAAGAAATGTAAATTGAAGCTACACAAAGATACAATTTTTCATCTTTCAGATTGGCAAAATTAAGAAGTATGACAACACATTTGTTGGGGAGGCTGTGTGTGATCCGGCACTCTTACACATTGCTAGAGGGACAACTTCAAACATGCAAATCAGTTATGACCCATGGAGAAGGGAATTCGGCTGTCTCTAACAAAAGTACTTGTTCATTTGCCTTTCAACCCACACAGCCCTTTCTAGGAATCTATCTGAAGGTATATAACCAACAATTCAAAAATATACGTGCACAAGGTTATTTACTACAGCATTGTTTGTAATTACAAAATATAAGAAACTACCTAAACTCCCCAACCTAGGGGAAAGGTTGAACACATTATGATACTTGCATCCAATGCAGCTGTAAAAAGAATGAGGAAAATCTCTAAACTGATACAGAATGATTTTATACATGATTTTTTAAAAAACAATATACAGAAGAATTTCTGACATTTACTAACTTTTGTGTAAGAAAAAAATGGAAATAGAAATATACATGTGTTTGCTTATTTGTGCAAAACAAAACACAGGAAGCATAAACCAAAGACTGACATAGTTACTGCCGGAGGTGGTTAGGAATGGAGTGGGAAATAAATGGAGATATAGGAGGGAGGTAGAATGTGTGGGTTGGGGGAGAAACAGTTCTCTAATTATACCTGTGTGTGTAGTTCCGAATTTTAGTACCAAGATGATGTTTCACGTTCTAAAATGAATAAATGAATGAATGAATGAAATCAACAATGTTGAGGGAAAACCAAAATGGAACCAACATAAACAAATGAGCCTAGCTGCATTCCAAATGAATAACATAACTACACTGAGTGGGAGGGTGGTGGACTAATTCGGGGAACTTTTGAGCACTGTATTTTGATTATATATCCTCAGGTTACATACAAAGAAAACTGTAAACAAATATTGATTCTAGCTAGCAGATTTGTTTTTCACAGGGGTATAGATTTACAGTTCTGAAATATTTGAAGTGTACCCGAGTACTGAGTAAATAAGTAAATATATTGTGGATTGTGAAAGCTGGGTTTCTAATTGTCAGAGAAGCAAGTTACAGATATATAAAGGGGGAAGACGAGAATGACATCTTTGATGTTACACTGGAATTGGAGGTGTCAGTATGAACTCATAGTTTTAAAAATATAATGATAGATATAGAAATATATATAAATGTGTATATGTTTATATATTTCCTATCTCTGTCCACTGAGACGACCTAGAAACAGTGCACTCTAATACTTAGAAGCATCTCTAGTACCCAGATTGTGGTTTCTAAATACTGTTCTTTGCTAAAAAGAACCAGGGATCCTTAAAAAAATGACCCATTTCAGAGCTAGTGCAGTGAAAGTTCAAGTTGAGATTTGAACATCTGTTTTTGTGTGGCAGTGAGTAAGGAAGTACTCAAACAGCGATGGACACATACCAAAAGGCACAGGAACTAGTTTGAAGGGCTCCCACTGGCTGAATCTTGGATAACTGAACATTAAAATAAATAATGATAGATTAAAATCTGTGAATTTTAATTTGTATAAATACATAAATGAATATATAAATAAAGCAGGGGTAAAGGAAATTCTTCCCAGCAGTAAAATATCAAATAGTAAATGTAGAACAATGATGAATTGGAAAAAAGAATGGAATCATCACTGTAGTAATAAATGTTTCAATCAAGTGTCATCAATAAAACTAGTGGATAAAAGTATCCTGATGAGAAGTGAGATTTTTATGCAATCTCAAATTACTGCTCCATAAGACACTTGTTAATTACAAAAAGACATAGTAACTTTATGGTGGACAAACCTGACAGACACCACCATAGCTGTCAACATTGCCTGTAATGGGACAAATATCATGTGCTTCCTGATATGATGTACCTAGAAGACACAGCCTCTCTTCTGTGTTATTCCTGCCAAAAGTAGAAAAGTGAATCTAATCTTGAGGAAACATCAGACAAACCTAAATTGGGCATTTTCTACAAAATGTCACAGTTATTAAAGACTAAGAAGCTGATCTAGAATAGAGGGGACATGACTACTAAATCCAGTGCGTGATCTTGGATTGGAACCTGGACAAGGAAAAATTATTTTTCTATAAAGGGCATTAGTGAGACAATCCGTAATATTTGAATAAGGTAGGTAGATTAGATAGTATTATCATTAGATAGTTTCTTGATTTTGACCACTGCACTAAAGTAATGTCTGGAATGTTCTTGGTTTTGTGATATACACATCAACATATTTAGGGGTAAAGAGGCAATATGTCTGCCACAAGTGGGAGAGGGAGTGATAAAGCAAATGTGATAAGATTCTTACACTTGGGGAATCTGGATAAAGCATATGCAGGAGATCTTTGTACTATTTTTGTAGTTTTTCTATAAATCTGAAATTATTTCCCAAATGAAAAGTTTAAAATACAAGAAAATAAAATAGTACCATTTACTTTCAAAATCTGGATTAAAATATCTGCTTTAAGGATTTGAAATTGTGCTAAAGTATAAGTAAGCTAAATACATAGATATTTTATATTTTTGTGTTTTTTATATATATATATACAAAATCTCCAGGTGTTTTAAACTCTGCTTTGTTCATGTACTTGTTCATTCTTTAAATTATTTATTAAGTGCCAGTTGTGCTAAATAGAAGGTGCTGAGCTTATAATCAAGATAGATGAGTCTCCTAGCACTCATGAAGCTTGTATTTATGAAGGGAGAGTGTGTTATGGGGGACAAAAACAATATAAAAGGAAATAAATGTCATAACTTCTATTATGTATATTGTTGGGAAGAAAATAAGGTGGTGTGATAGTGGCAGTCACAGAGGTATATATATGGAGTTGGTCAGAAAAGACCTTTCTGAAAGAGTGATATTTGAAGTGATACCTGAATGAGAAAGAGCCAATACTTGAAGAGGCAAGAGAATACCTCATAGAGGAATGCCTTGGATTTATAATCAATATAAAGGGGGACACTGTGTTAGCAGCCATTTGATCTACAGAAATAATATGTAGCTCAATGCCCACTAGAAAATTATTTCATAAGTAACTGAAACAGAAGAGGCATGGACTATCATTGGAATGACAATTACGATATATGGGATCTGTTCTTTTTACCACTATATAGCTAGGTTTCATATTACGCAAATTGCTGAAATTCTCTGACTCTTAATTTTATCTGTAACAAAGGGCTGCAAGTAGATAATCTCTAATGCCTCTTACACATTCAATATTTATGATTTTACAATCTTATAAAATCTTGATATTTATAATTTTGCGATGTAATTACATAAGTAGACAGATACATTCAAGTCGATAATAAAAAATGAATGATGTTTTATAATCTTCTATTGTTAGCTATTAGCACTTTCTGGGCTAGAGCATATTTGATTTTTAATGTAGGAAAGAGGGAGATGTCTAGGACACCAAGAAACAGAAAGGGGCCAGAGAGTTTCACAAAATCTTATACTTTATATTAAATTCAATATACAAACAATATTCAAACTCCCACAACACTCCTCCCTTTTCACTCCTAACTGATGGCTTTATATCTTAACTGAAGAAAAATATAAATAATCAGATGCAAATGTCTTTATAGTCCCAACAGCAAATGTGCCAACCTAGTCAAATCTGTGCGAATGTTCTCTGCTTTAACTTTAATGAATTGTCCCTGCTTCTATCTACTCTCTTGGTAACTTTCAAATATACAATACAGCATTGTTAACTATAGTCGCCCGGCTGTACATTACACCCCCAGAACTTATTCGTCTTATAACTGGAAGTTTGTACCTTTCGACCACCTCCACTCATTTCCTCTACCACCACCCCCTGCCTCTGGCAACCACGAATCTGTTCTGTTTTTACGAGTTCGGTTTTTTTAGATTCCTATATAAGTGAGATCATACAGTGTTTTTCTTTGTCTGACCTGTTTCACCTAGCATAATGCCCTCAAAGTCCATCTACGTTGTCACAAATGGCAAAATTTCTTCTTTCTATGGCTGAATAATATTTTATTGCATAAATATATATATATAATATATATATCACATTTTTAAATCCATTCATCGCCTGATGGACACAGTTTGTTTCCATGTTTTAGCTATTTTAATAATACTGCAATGAACGTGAGGGTGCAGCTATCTTTTCAAGATAGTAATTTCATTTCCTTCAGATATATACCCAGCAGTGAAATTGCTGGATCATAGATGGTGAACACCTTAAGGGTAGAAACCATATATTAGTTTTCTTGGTGTTGCCACTGCATAGCACAATGCTTGGTAACTAACTAGTAGACAATCAACAGATATTTAGTTGTCTAGGCTGAATTAAATCCACAAGCATTAGGATATGGACGAATGCTCTGCTATGCTTCTGTTGAGAGCTGACTCACCCCACACACCTGCTCATGCACTAAAATAACACGATACATGTAGGGAAAGGAAGCATTCTGGTATTATTAAACTCTCATCATATATACGTAGCTTTTTTCTTGAGATATGAACCTATGTACCTTAGAGCTGACTCAGCATTTTGCTTGGTGAGAGAATCTGGGAGCCAGCTGGAATCTCCCCTCAACAGCTGGGTTCCCCAGCCTGTAGCAGGTAATGGACTGCCTGACAGAATGCAAATGAGCTGTTGGGCGTGGCTATCTTTTCAGAGCCAGGGGAGTCTGAGAGGCTAGAATGTGGTCCATTGATGCTAGTTTGAAACGCATGTTAATGTGCTGATTCACGTCAAAGATAAGTTTGCTTTTATAAATAGTCCTTCTCTCCCCAGTAAATAGGCTAGGAGAGATGACGCTCTGACAGAAATGTGACTTCAGGACTGGAGCACTCCTAAATGAAGGGGCCTATTTAGTTAATTATGGGGCCAACTTGTGAATGTGCTGCTAGAAGCCAGGAATGAATACTAGCCCTTGTGCTGAAGGACCAGTAGATGATGGTGTCAGCCAACTTCAGCCCTGTCTCTGAAGAGCCCACATTTCCCTGGATAATCAGCCCAACTGTTAGGTCTATTTAATAATTAGAGAAGCCACATACTGGTCAGAGCTAAGAAGGAGAAGTAGAGAGCAAGAGATGGGGTGATTTTTTTCATCCCTTTCATCAGGGAGTGTTCATGAGTGTGTGTATGTTCTGGGTTGGGAGTCAGGCTCATATTCTGCGGCATGGGAGGGTTCTACTCCAGGGTATCCAAAATTAGCTTACAGTTCAGCATGTGGCTTTCCAGCTCTGCGTTCTGTGAAAAAAATTTTAAAGAAATAATACAACCCAAAATTTCTACAGGACTTGGCATTTCATATAGAAAATTCTATATTTGGAGCACATGAAATTAACACAAGGAATGACACTCTGGTGGAATACCTAGTCATTTCTTTTTGTCTTATTCATTCCTTACCTTTTAATCAATACTTACTGGGTGCTGGTAAGAATCTCCATTGTTCCTACATCCAGTTCTACATCCCAAGTTCTGATGATTGTGCTTCCTAAGGTCAGAAATGTGGACCATGGGTTCAGAATACCTGTTTGAATTCTGGTTGTACATTTATGTGATCTCAGATTCTTTATGTGTAAAACCATACCTATTTCATTGGGATGATATGAAAAAAGAAATGTGTTAGGCATTTAGATCATCGCCTAGCATACAGTAAGCATTAAAAAAAATAGCCAATTATCTCCTGAATCTGTCCTACCTTATCTCTCGTTGCTCCCTTAATCTAGGATTTTATTGTGTTTTTCCTGGATTACAGTTCTTTCCGTGAATCTCTTAGCCTCTAGTATTTCTCTTCCTTACATATCGACCAGAGTAATTTTTCTGGAATGCAAATATGAACATGTCACTTCCCTAGTTATGTTCAGTCTCCACATAATGGTATACTAGGCATCCTCCTTTCCAACCATAGTCTCCTTCCCACTCCTCCCATTTTGTTCTTCCACAATACTGAAAGGTTCTCAGTAACCCCATCACAGCAGACTCTTTTATGCTTCTACGACTGTCTAATATATTCTTTCCCTTCTTATTCACCTCGTGGGCATCTTTCAGACAACCACCCAAGATATCCCTTCTGTTGATAGCCTTCTGTAACCTCCCTTCATCTGCAACATCTAATTGCTTCCTCTTCTGTATGTCTTCTATTTATCAGTTGTAATTCTGTTATTTCACATATCCTACTGCACTGTGACTTCACATCAGAATGGGATAGTTGTTTTAGATAAGTACTCAAGAAGGCGACAGTATAGTCTGCCCAGGTAAAGGGAGGTACTATTTGCTTAGGAAAGTGGGCATCTGAAATTAGAGATCCAAACAGTTAGGCAACAATAGTTATTGAACACTCACTTATACTAAAATAGGTATGGCTCTGAGGTGTGTACTCTCTGAGAGAAGAAATGTAGAAATATTTACTTACACTTCATAATATTTGAAAAAAATGATCTAAAGTAGCTATTGTAAACTATAGAATTGAATAAGATAAAGCTAGTGCAAAAGTTGGAGCAGGATCTGTTGCTTGATTTAGAATATTCATGTAACAGAGATTTCTGGTTGCTCTCCAATTCCTAAGTATGCATAGTTGAAGTCACAGAAGAAGATGAGTAGGAAGGATCACAGAAAAAATATTTGAAAAATATTGGAGGAAATTTTTCCAAATTTGATGAAAACTTTAAAGCCACAGAAACTAGCTCAACAAAAGAAAAAGAAAAAAAATGTGGACCATCATACTCAAATTGCTTAAAGCCAGTGATAAAGAGAAAAACTTAAAAACAGCCAGAGGAAAAAGACACATTTTATACTAAGGAACAAAGATGAGAATGACAACAGATTTTACTTGGGAAACAGCAATGCAAGCCACAAGACAGTGAAGCAACATCAAAGGTATTATAAGAAAAGAAAACTTTAGACCAATATCTCTCATTAACATAGATGCAAAAATTTTTAAATTTTAGTAAATGGAATACAACAATATATTGAAAAGTGAATACAACATAATCGAGAGAGGTTTGTCCCAGAAATGCAAGACTGGATTAGCATTTGAAAATCAATCAGTATAATTTACCAATTAGCATTTTAAAAATAAAAATCATATGATCATCTGAATAGATGCAGCAAATGCATTTCACAAATTCCAACATCGATTCCTAAGAAAATTCTCAGCAGGCTCAAAATAGAAAGGAAATTTATGAAGCTAGTAAAAGAGATATATGAAAATCCTAGGACTAACATCATATTTAAGGTGAAAGATTGCATGCTTTCCTTATGTGATCAGGAACAAGGCAAAGATATTCACCCTTGCCACTTCTATTGGACACTGGAAATCCTAGCAAGTGCAATAAAGCAAGAAAAATACTAAAGACACATATAAAGGGAAAGGAAAAATTTTAAAATAACTTTATTTGTAGACACATGATCACCTATGTAGAAAATCTTAAGTAATCTACCCAAAACCTATTACAACTAGTAAGTGAGTTTAGAAATGTAGCATATTTTATATGCTAACAGTGGACACTTGGGAAATGAAATTAATAAAGTACTATTTACAATAGCCTCTAAAATATGTAATACTTCATGATTATTTTGACAAGAAGGGTGCAAGATCTACCAAAAACTACAAAAGAATGGAAAGAGAAATTAAAGACTTAAATAAATGGAAAGATATACCCTATTCCTGTATCCAAAGACCCAATGTCATTTAGATGTCAATTCTTTTCAAATTTATACATAGATGCTGTGCGGTTCCAAACAAAATATCAGCAGAAATTAGAAATTGACAAGCTGATGCTAAAATTTATATGGAAAAACTGAGGACCTAGACTAGCCCAAATAATATTTTAAAAGACCAAGTTGAAGGATTTACACTCCCTGATTTTAATATCTATTATAAAACTACAGTAATAAAAAAAAAAGTATACCCCAAGAACCAAGATCTTGGTTTCTAAATGTCATTCAACTAAAGGAGCCAGTGCTCCTTGGAGAAATGGATGATTCTAGGCTGGGCAGGGAAAATACAAGATTGCCCCGGAACATCTTATAGTACCAGAAAGTCAGGAAGTGCTCAATAAACAAAACGATGGTGGAATATTAAAGGGACATTAAGAACCACCTGAAAGAGCTTCCTAAGTCCAAAGCTGCAATAATTTGGCAAAAAATAAATAAATAACAGTACTGGATCATAATTCAAAGTATAAAATAATACTCATGAGTCCATACTGATATGAATGGTTAAATAAATTAATAAGTCAATAAATAGGAGAGAAGAGGCAAATCTTTCTTACAGAATTCCAAATAATATATGTACAAACACCTTCTTCCATCAGGTGGATGTTACTTCTCACCGTTCTTTCTCTTGAGAGTGGGCTAGACTTAGTGACTTGTTTCCAAAGAATAAAGTAGAGAAAGGAAAATATAGTAGCTTTTACAGGGGAGAAACCTGGCATATACCACACAAGTGATGAAAATGAACATCACCAGTGATATCACATGTATGTGAAGTGATGTGAAGTGTTGAGAAGGGCACTTCACTTCTGTGGTATTCTTTCCAAAAACCTATTAATTTCAGTCTAAGCATGAGAAAAAGAACACACAGTCCAAAGTGGGGGATGTAGTATGGGATTTTACAGAGTGCCTGGCCAGCACTCCTCAAAACTATCAAGGTTATGAGAAACAAGGAAAGACTAAGAAACCATAAAGTCCAGAGGAGAAATGACAACTGAAGTCAATAAGGTACCTTCAGTTGGCTCTTGAAACAGAAAGAGGATATTAATGGTAAAACATGTGAAATCCAAATAGAGTCTGGAGTTCAGTTACTTGTAATGTACAGAATCAGTTTCCTAGTTTTGACAAATGTACCATGGTAATGTAAGGTGCTAACAATGGGAGAAATTAAGTGATGGGTATATGAGAATTCTCTGTACTATCTTTCAGTTTTTCTGTAAATCTAAAATTATCCAAAATAAAAAATTAATTAGTAAAATGTAATTTGTTACTATTAAGGTACAGAAGTTTTGAAATTATTCACATTTTATAAAAAGTGTGATATGAGGACAAAAATAGACATATAGAGGCTAGCCCCATGGTGTAGTGGTTAAGTTCAGAACACTCTGCTTTGGCAGCCTGGGTTTGCAGGTTTGGATCCCAGGCATGGACCTACACCACTCATCAGCCATGCTGTGGTGGGGACCCACAGATAAAGTGGGGGAAGATTCACACAGATGTTACCTCAGGGCTAATCTTCCTCAAGCAAAAAAGGAGAGTGATTGGCAACAGATGTTAGCTCAGGGCTAATCTTCCTCAGGAAAAAAAAGACATATGGAGAAATAGAACAGAACTGAGATTCAAGAAATAGGCCAACGCATACATGGTCAATTGATTTTCAACAAAATTGCCAAGGTATTCAATGGAAAATGGGTGATCTTTTCAACAAATCGTGCTATGTTAATTGATTGGGTATAGACAAACAAACAAAAAGAGCCCTGGCCCACATCTCACATCATAAACAAAAATTAACTCAAAATGGATCAGAGACCTAAGTGTAAGTTAAAACTATCAAACTTCTAAAAGAAAATATAGGGGAAGAGTTTAGTTATCTTGGATTAGGCAAAGATTTATTAAATAGAACACAAAAAACACAAGCTAGGAAAGAAAAAATTGATAAATTGGACTTCATCAAATATAAAAACTTTGGTTCTTCAAAGCACTTTTACAAAAATTAAAAGCCAACCCACAAACTGGCAAAAATACTTGCAAAATATCTATTCAATAAGGGATTGTATCTAGAATATATAAAGAACGCTTACACCTTAATTAGAAGACCAAAAAGAAAGAAAACTACAAACAGTAAAAATTGGGCAAGATATTTGAAAAGACACTTTAGCAAGGAAGATATATGTATAGTGAATGAGCACAAGAAAAGATGCTGAATGTCATTAGTCATTAGGGAAACATAAAATAAAACCCCAATAATAGCCCCATTGAATGGCTAAATTTTAAAAGACTGACCATACCAAGTGTTGGTGATGATATGAAGTAACTGGAACTCTCATGCTAATGCTGGTGATTTTAAATAGTACGGGTGCTATGGAAAACATTTCAAAAGTTTTTTTTTAATTGAGATGAAATTCACAAAACATGATATTAATGCTTTTAAAGAGTACGACTCAGTGCGATTTAGTACACCTACCATGTTGTGAAACTGCCACCTCTATCTAGTTCCAAAACGTTTGCATCATCCAAAAGAAGCCCTCATACCCATTAAACAGTCATTCCTTATTTCTCCTTCTCTCTAGCCCCTGGAAACCACTCATCTGCTTTCTGTCTCGCTGGATTTACCTATTCTGGATACTTCATATAAATGGAATCATACAATATGTGACTCTTTGGTCTAGCTTCTTCCCTTAACATAACGTTTTTGGGGTTCATTCACATTGCAGCTTGTATTAGTACTTCGTTTCTTTTTATGACAGAGTACCATTCCATTCTGTGTATTCACAATTTGTTTCATATTCACAATTTGTTTATCCATTCATCCATTGATGTACTTTTGGGTTGATTCCAGCTTTTGGCTATGGCAAGTGCTACTATGAACATTTGTATATAAGTGTTTGTTTGAGACCTGTTTTCAATTCTTTTAGGCATAGACGTAGAAGTAGAATTGCTGAGTCACATGGTAATTTTATGTCTAACTTTTTGATGAACCACCAAACTATTTCCACAGTGGCTGTAGCATTTTATATTCCCACCAACAATGTATTAGAGTTCCAACTTCTCCATTCCTCATCAAAACTTATTTTCCATTTTTTAATTATGGCTTTCCTATTGGGTGTGAAGTGGCATCTCATTGTGGTTTTGACTTCTTCCCCCAGTATTTAAAAAAAAACTTACACATAGCCCTACCATACCATCTAGCTATTGCAATATTAGGCATTTACCCAAAAGAAATTAAGCCATTTGTCCACACATAGACTTTTACATGAGTGTTTGTAGCAGTTTTATTTGCAATAGCCAAAACCTAGAAACAACCCAAATATCCATCAATAGGTGAATGGATAAACAAATTGTGGTATAGCCATATAATGGAATACCAGTGAGCAACATGGATGAATTTCAAAAATGTTGCTGATTGAAAGAACCCATGAAGAAAACAGTGTATGATTTCATTTATATAAAATTCCAAAAATGACTAAATCAATCTGTGGCGACAAGAAAGCACATCAGTTGGTCCCTGTGGATGTAGGTTAAAGAGTGAAGAGAGGAATGGATTATAAAGGGACGTGAGTCAGCCTTAGGGAGTGATGAGTATGTCTACTAACTTGATTATGATGATGGTTTACAGATTAATACAAATATTAAAACTCATAAAATTGTCCACTTTAAATACGTGCAATTTATTCCACACAAATTATTCTCAAAAATGCTATTTTAAAAGGCTTTTAAAAGGCAGGGCCATAGGCATCATGATCAGGTATCTGGGTATATACACTAAAAGTTTGGAAAAGTCATTTTTAAAAACCCAAATTATTAACAGTAAGTATCCCTTTCAGTTGATTCTGGTGTTGGTCTGGTTTTGGTTTTTGTTTTGTTTTCACTTTCTGTGCTTCCTTCCAAGTTGAGGTCATAGTTTCCTCTTTCTTGGCATGTTATAATGACTTCTTAATTACTCATACATTGTCATAAAATTTTGCAGATAAATGAAATCTGAGTTCTTCTCTTAACCTAAAAATCAGAGATATCTTGTTTCTTCTGTTACAATGGAATCAGAGCTAGTTTTCCAATACTCACTCCAAAACTCAGTGACTTACCTCACAATCATTTAATATTTCTCCTGTGACAGCAGGACCCCTGGGGGTTGGCTCTAGCCTTGGTTCAGCTTGGACAATTCTGCTCCACATGTCTTTAATCTACCATGGACCAGTGAACAGGCAAGGCTTATTCTCACAGCAGTGGCTGAGGTGTGAGTAGACATTCAGGAACATCCAAGGCCTCTTACGGCCTGGTTTACAAATAGTGAACTGCCACATCCACCTCATTTTGTTGGTCAAAGGAAGTTATATGGTCAAATCCAAAGCCAAGTGGTGGGGAAGTAAACACCACCCCACTAGGGAGAGGAGCTCATGACAAATGGTGTGTGTACAAGAAGGGTGAAGAATTGGGGTTAATTATGGAATCTACAAACACCAGATTAAATCATGCATTCTCTCCTGTCTCCTCATTCTTATTAGTTCGCTGTTGACTAATGAAGATCGTCTACCCTTTCTACCAGAGCATTCCAAGTCTTCAATGGACTGGTCCTGATATAGCTTTTGAGGCTTAGCCATTGTCTATATCCCTTTGAAGATTTTACACTCTATCCCATGTGATGATGCCTGTCTGATGGTGTGCTCTCCTGCTTCTTTTTGCTCCTTCAGCCTCTTCTGTTGAACTCCTCCCAGATTCATCACAAATGTATTTTTACGTAGGCAGTAAAGTTTCAAAAGAGAGGAAGATGCTGTGATAAGAAAGGGTAGTTCAAATTCTAATCTATCACTTGTTAGCTTTTGGGAAAATTACATAAATCTCTCTCAGCTTTGGTTTCTTCATCTATAAAATCGAAAGGAAATTATTTTCTAAAACTTTTCTGGAAATCATGTTGAAATTGTTAATTCTTCTCCTCCCTCCTTTCCAGTTCCTCCAATTTTATTTGACACTTTCTATATGATTCCACAAAGGGAAACTTCTAAAGGTTTGCTTCAGATCAGGAATTAAGGAAAGTTTGTGGATCTTGCCCAAATGTAGGTTCTGAATTTATGAATAAAAAGTAAAACTTCCATAAACCACTCAGCCACTAAATAGAAAAACCACTGACTTTTAACATTTCTTATAACAGTTTACATAGGTCCTTATGCTATAAGCACACACGAATAATCCCTTAATTGAGGGGCTTGAGTGAATGAGAGAACGAAAATTGAATGACATATTGATGAACAGATTCAGAACAGAGACCTTTATCTGTGCAGTTTGTGAGTCAAATGGAAAAGCATACTGCTCATTATTTCACAGTAGAATTCTTGTAATATACAGAAACATTTTTCTTAGGCCTTTTAACACCTTTCACAGAGTTAACTATTGAAGGTAGATGTCTGTAAAAGAAAAGATTATACTTTTGGACAAGTTAATTAGATTTCATTAATATTTCATCAAACTTTTCATAGCTCAGTGGAAGCTTATTTAATTTTATAAGTGGATAAAATAATAGTGGATAAATAATTAGAATTAATTCAAAATAATAAAATCTTTGTTCTTCACATACTTGCACTCTTATAAAAGACAAAGAGCCGCTATATTATTCAAGATATACTATATTATGCTGTGAAAACAAGTTAACCCTGAAGTCTCGGTAGCTTAACACAATAAAAGTTTATTTCTCAATCAAATCACATGTCTAGCCTCGCCAGCAGAGGAGCACTGATTCACATAGTCATCAGAGTCACAGGCTAACAGATTCTAGCATGTCCGTACAGGACCTCCATAATTTCTGCATCAGAGGAAATGAGAGAACAGAGAACTCACGCCCTCTTTTGTTTGCTATGTCTTAGAAGTGTTAAAGGTCATTTCTACTCATGGTCCATTGGGCAGAACTCATCACGCGTCCCCACCCAACTGCAATGATGCTGGAAAATATGGGGAGCACATGGATATTCAGTGAGCTGTAAATATATCTGCCACAGTTATGATAGAATCTAGACTCATCCAAAGTAATTATTGGGAGGTACAAAAAGTAATGTAAATCAAGGGATTTATTTAAGTGACAACATTCTTTGAATGTGATAGGAAGTTCACTCTGAATATTTAAGGAAGTTCACTCTGAATATTTAAGTGAGATTAGATGAGTCCTATCCACAGATGTGCATCCTTCTTTTTCATGAATGTTATTCGGAGATAGTTTTCCTTGGGTATGTTTTATTTCTGCACATCTTGCAAGCAGAAGAACTAACTTCTTTTGTTCTAGACTATCTTGCCAAAGATGCTTGCACAGTGAATAGCCTTGGAAAGATATGTGTATCTCTCTGGAAGAGGAGGCATGCTTACTTTCCAGTGTAAAAGACTTGGATTCTCTAACCTCAGGTTTTCCTTCTTGTAACGCAACCCATGGGTGTCCATAAGGGCCCATTTGTGTGGCCCTTGTGGGACTTGAGGCAAGGAAAGTAGATGCAAAAAGTGCTGATACTCTGGCTGTTGCTATTGCTGCAAGTAATAATCTGTCCCTTCTCAACCCTGGAGTCTGGTTTTCTTCTCCAAGCATCTATGAGACTGGTGGTGGACTTATTACCCTGTAAGCAGGGTAAAATCGCAGATCTTTCATAATTCTTGACAAATGTGTATAATAAACACTGCTAATACACAACCAAATATGGTTGATAGGAACTCTAAAGATTCATTCATTTAACCAATGTAAGTTGTGTACCTAATATGTGTGAGATTTGATATTAGGTACTAGAGAATGTAAAGATGAAAAGACATGGTCCCTGTATTCAAGTTACTTATAGTCTGGTTAGAAGACATACATGGAAACAATTACAAAACAGCATCAGAACCATTGTAATAAAATGAGGTACAAAATGCACTGAGACTCTGAGGAGCAGGAGTAGCCCAATCCCTGGGCGAGGCTTTACATAGAGGAGATAGCATTTTAATTGAAAGGTGACATGAATATAAATTCGCCAGCTGGTCAAGAAAAGGATAAAACTTCTAGGCAGAGGAAAAGTCATGGCTAAAGCCATGAGGGATGGCCTGTTTGGGGAACTGCAAGTTGTTGAGCACGGCTGAAGTTTTAAGCGCAAGAAGGCAGAGGATGAATGGTGAAAGGCTGGCTTGAGCGGTCAGCAGGCACTGCACTGTGAAGGTTTTTATATGCCACACAGAGGACTTTGGTTTTATGCTGTGGGCCATGCAGAACTATTTAGGTGCACTTACAAAATAATAACGAAAGGAATTTGTGGTAATAAGACTCTCAAGTGGATTTTAAGAAGCAAATCTTACTCTTTCCAGAACAATAATTTACTAAATTACTATGCTCACCTTCCTTTTCATATAAATTCATTCTGTTACTGATGTTGAGATTTTCTTCCTCTAAGTAACTTCTCTGAAATTATGCGTATTGCCTTAAAGTGGGTATTTAAGGCAGTTTTGAAATTGCAGCCAGATAGCCGCGCTGCAACAGCGCTGTATCCTCAAAGGTGAATTGTGTTCATTAGACCTAATGCTACTGAGAAAAGGTTGTGAGATTTTATTAAACAATAGTTATATTAACTCTTTTTTTAAGAAGCATGGTTTTTACTATTTATATGACCATTTTCTTCTCTTCTGGAAGGCTAACTTTTCCATTTAATTTTTATGTACTATTCTGATAAAATACATTTGGATTCCTTCCAGTAATATTTCAGAAAAGACCTAAATTGAAATACAGTGAACAGCCCATGTGAAAAGTAAGTGTGTCATCTGTGTATGTCACATAGGTTAAGTTTAACTTGGTGGTTAAAAAAAAATGTTTACATATTCCTTCAAGATATGATGGGCACCTTTCTTCTGAGGAATAGGGTTTTCCTTGTAGTGAGGTAAAGCCCAGTGCTGGAAACCCAGGGCATACGTATATGAAAACATTCCTGGTATTTGCTTCGGCACTTGGTAAGGCTGTTGAAGAGTGAGACACTGTCTTTTACTGTTATTGGAATTTACAAATGTAAAGTAGGTGTCATTCCTCATAGCTGCTGAACTTTTGGCTCTTTTTGTTACTCTGGAGAAACAATTAAGTAAAGGAAAAATCTGTAAGCAGGTAGGGCAAGGAGCATCTTAGAAAATTGGACTATGGGTAGCCATGTTGGAGTCACAGAGATGGATGTCATAGTATAGTAATCTCTTAGGTTGTAGTGTGAAGTACTCTACTGATGCTTAAATGATAACTCAGTCTAAAGCTTACTTAGTTTTAATTAGAAAACTGTCTATCTGCTGTGATTTTAAAAATACTACAAGCGACTTCCTGTCTAGCAATATAGTTTCCTAACTATTGATATATACTGGTGGACAACTCATTCCACAATTACAGATGAAGTTTAAGGTACAAATGTCCCTAGGTGAGGCATTTTATGCTTAATATGCCCCTAAGGAAGGCATTATATACTTAATACATTGTACTATAAATGCATTGCAAAAGCAACTTTTTTGATGGAGATTGGTGGGAAGGATAAATCACTTGAGTACGAGATGTATAAAGAGGGAGAAGATTTGGAAGATGCAATGAAGGGTAGATGAAGATTCCAAAGACAAATAAAATGATATCAGCTAATGTTTCTTCAGTGCTTATTGTCTACTAGGAAGTCCTAAGCTTTTTAAATGGGTTGTCTCCTTCAACCCACCCCAACAACCCTGTGAGGTAGGCACTATGCTAATCCCCTATTTTAAAGATGTGGCAACTGAAGCACAGGGAGAGTAAGTCACTTTCCCAAGGTTACACAATTGGTAAGTTGTTCGTACTCCAATCCAGACAGTCTGACACTAGTGCTTACATTCTTAACCACCATCCTATACTTTATTTATATCACAATTTTGTGTATATATATCATGAATTAGAACTACCTGCATGACTCAGCGTCATTGGTCCAGGCCCAGCAAAAATACAGTCAATTTACCAAAGGAGTGGTAGGGTAAATAACTATATATATAATATATAGTCATTATATACTATATATAAATATATAAATTATATATAAATATACAAAATAATGTGAGGTGATGGGAAAGTTCTTCCGTTCCTTCACCAGTGTCCTAAGTTCTTCTTCCTTCACCACTGTTAAAAAGAAAAAAGAATGCAGTAAATATTGGAATGAATAAATACCATAAGCATCAAAGTTGTAATTTGTGTCACGAGTGTAAGACATTGCCAACATGCTCTTCAAATTTCTTATTTCAGAGAAGAGACAGTACCTTAAGCTAGCAGTCACATATATCTCATTGAGAGAGGAAGGGAGGGATGCTGGATGGAAAAGGCTTTGGATATATGAGAGAGGGCTCTCTGGGGTGGGGGAAATATTCCTTTGTTCAATTTTGTCTCATTTTCCCTTCTACTGGGGTCCAAAATAGATGGGATAATTAAAGTGAGTTTTCAGCTTTTCTCTTCCTAAATTTTCCCTTTCTTTGCCACGAAGATTCTTTTTCTTTCACCTAGGAATAAATTTACCTTCCATTTTGCCCCTTATCAAGCAAGAGTAAAGAAAAAGTACTGATATGTTGGGGTTAGCAAAAACTAACTGCTCAGAGTTCTTCCCCACACAAACCATTCTGTTTCCCCTTTGCTCGTGTCTATCCTGGTCCCTGCAGTGCCCTTTCCATTCTTATTGACTTATCTAGCTCTTGCTCATCCTTTAAAATCTGCATAGGTTTTATCTCTCTGGTAACTCCCAGCCCCACCTCAAGTGGGATGAGTGCCCCTCTTCAGTGCTCCCTAGTACCCTGATGGCATCATTACCATAGGTTTTTCAAGAGTGTATAGGAATTTGCTCTTTACTTGATGGTCTCTGTGGTAGGCTCTGAATTTCCTGAGGTCTAGATCAGCTTTCCTTCTCATCTTGGTGTTCCATAAATAGTTGGCAGTCAGTACATATTTGTTAAACACAAATGAGCAGTCATGTTGTATCTTCTCTAATCTTCATTGCCCTCTGTCCAAAACTCTTCATAAACATCTCTCTCATCTCTTTGTCTCCTCCCCTCTCTCAAGGGATAATGATCATCTTTTCAAGAAATACTAACTGGATCATGATTTATTTCTTGGTGTTTGGAAAGTAAGCATTTACTTGGATAGCTCAAGCTCCTGTTTATTCTGACTGCCAGCAAGGAGTTAAAAATGGAAATACGTAAACTAGCTAAAGAAAGAATCTCTGTTCTTTGGGTTTTCTGATAGTTCGATTGCCATAGAAACAGCCTTCTCCTTGTGTTAGTTCATTAGGGGTTTTTTTCCTTTAAATAATTTGGAGGACAGCCATGTTCCACAGTAGACTACTTCATGGGAAAGATCATACTTGACATCCCCTTACTTATGCTAAACTCTGCACCAAACAGAAAGGCAGCAGTCTTTCAACATAACACGCTCCATTTTAAGATTGAATTATAGCAAGTCATTCATTTGATTTAAGAAAAAAATGACTTCTTGCTGGAGTGTGTCTATGAAGTAAGAACAGGAATAAATTTTCTAAATCAGAGCCATTCTAATAGATCTTATTTGTTCTATGATTTTTCCATGTAATTTTCCAGGGAAGTGAATTCTCTGTCCCCTGGGAATACATGAGATGAAATATAGAAAAGATAAATCTTTTTTGCAGGTGACCAAAGGTATGTTTTCAGCTAATTTGGGGGAACTTTTCCCCATGAAATTGGAAGAGTGAGAGGACTATGTTAAAAATTCTCCTCTGATTTTGATCAGGGCAGACTAGCCATAGTGGATTCATTGAAATTGCAAACTTTATGTCTATGGCGAAAGCTCTTGAATATTGTGGTATATGCTTGAGTTTCTTACCAAAGGAATTAGGAAAATATATCCTTCTCATTCTGTGAAACAGAGATCAGTAACAAAGTGGTTACAACTGATTTAAGACATGGCTATTTAACTTTGATGAGGTTCAGTTTGCCATGGACGAACCTGCAAATCTGGTAGTGTGGGCCTCCCTTTTCGTATTTTCTATAGATGGAATAATTAGTGTGTGGTCATTTCTTTCTTTATTAAAAATTGTTCTTAGGAAAGGATCTGAAATTCACTCAACAAACTGAATAATGGCTAATAGCTAGAGAAATTTCACTTGAAAAAGAATTAACATCTTTAGTTTAAACTGAAGTAAAACTTGGACGAGAGAGAAGCAGCTTCAACCTCCCTCAGCTGTAGCTGATAATTATGCCGCTAAACTTGTGATATGTTAGAAACTACTTATCATTCTAAATTCATATCATTCCAAAAGAAGTTTGGGTTCTCATAGAAGTGCGGCAGCCTATCTGGTGAATAATCCTTCTCTAGGCAAGAGATGCATTATTCAGAAAAAGGGGCTTGTAGCGTTGATGAGAACAACTTTGGCTGCCTATTTTAGCAAATGAACCTGTGGAGACATCTTATAATGAGTAGTTTAGAAAGAGTGTTCAGAGCTGAAATTCAACACTGGAGGGGAAAATACATGCCATCTCTCAGGGACCAGAAGGCTGGAGACTTGACATAGCTTTCTATGCCCTTAGACCTAGAAAAAACAAATCTTATGACATAGTAGAAAGAGAGATTCTATTTATGTTCCTGTGTCTATGTTGTTAGCGGCTTTTCTCCTGACCTTTGTTGTTATATCTCAGCAAGTATTTGGAACATATTTCAAATCATTAGAAAAGAAATGCCAATTAATTACTAAGTCAATTTAATAACAATTGCTAAAACATTGATTTTTTTCCAGCTTTATTGAGCTATAGTTGACATATTACATAGAAAACATTGATTTAACTTTTCAAAACAAGTGTCATTCATTTAGCATTCAAAAACACATTGATTTTGTACTTACTACGGTCCAGGTACTCTGCTAAGTGTTAGGAAACAAACATGAATAAGACTCACAGAGCTCATAGGCTAGGAGAGGAAACAGCAAAGAAAATAATTGCGATGAGATGCAGTGAGAGAGGCTTGCCCAGAAGACTAAAGGCCAAGTTTCATTTCTTACAGAAGAATCAGTCCAGGAGGAGATGTTTCTCTGTGCTGTATCTTATCCATGGAAAATAGTCAATAATTATTTATAGATGCTTGTGATATTGGAGCTAAGCACTGGCTGAAATCTCTTATTCATTCTTATATTTCCAGGCTTAAAATAAAAATTGCTTGGGGCGATATGAAATGTGTATAAAAGAGCTTTATATTGCAAAGCGTGATGCAAATGTATGACAATCAGCATTTGCAAAGATTCTTTTTCACGTTTTTGACTGAAACAGTGTTAGACTGATTTTGGCAAACTTTGGCTTTTTTTTTGGAGATGGAGAACAGAGACCAAAATTAATAGACACAATCAGGCAAGAGAATATATTTATATAATTTTCAATATAAACACTTTGTGGGAATCCCCCACCTTCTGAACTATTTTTTCTGACGTCATAGCCAGTGTGCTGTTTTTTCTCAGCAAGGAGACTGCTTCACCTCCTCAATACCCAGCTTTTAATCAGCGAGCCAATTAAGTAGAAATTGTGAGTTCCAAGTAATGTAATCTTATTTATCCTCACAGAATTTATGTTTTCAAATGAATGTTGTTCTCTGAAGATAATCATTTTTAGAGATTATACGCCTATTCCACTGCTCAAAGGGATTTGCAAAGTCATCTTTTAGACTGCTTTTTGGACATCTTTCTGAGTGTCTGCAACCCGTTCTTCTCAAAAAATTTTATTTTAAAATGGCATTCAGTATATTTCGAATGCCACAAAGATATAAGTTCACTATAGAATATTTGGAACTTAGATAAGCAAAATAAGAAAATTTGAACCATCTATATTCCCATCTCCAAGAAATTATAATTTTTAACATTTTAGCTTGTATTCTTCTCCTTTAAAGAGAAGGATGAAAAAAAATGGGATCATACTTTAATATTGTTTTGAAATTATTTACCCCATTCAAAAATGTGATGTGAATCTCTTTCTGTGTTTGAAATGGATTATATAGATGTAATGTACCTTATCTAATCAATTCTCTATTGTTGGAAACCTGTTGTTTCTCTCTTTTAAAAAAAAATTTTAATTAAGAAGAGCACTGTGGTGAACATATTTATAGCTAAATCTTCATTCCCATTCAAAATTATTTCCTTAAACGAACTTACTGAAAGTAAAATTGAGTAATCAAAGAGGATTCATATAAACTACTCCCCAGCTGTGTATGCCTGATTCCCTAACGCTTGCTAAATTTAAATATTATTTTTAAAGTCTTTATTAATTTAAGAAGTACAATGCTATTTCATTTTCAGTAGTGTTTTCTTTTTATTACTAATGGAATTAAACTGGTCATTTTATTTCTTTCATCAATTGCCTGTTAGCATCTTTACCCATGTTTCCATTGATATGTTCTTTGTTTTTTCTTTGTTTATAGGAAGATTTTATATGTTAAGGCTAGTATACAAAGAATACCAAGTATACATAATATACAAAGAATACATAGTACACAAAGTATGCATGTGTGCAATTACCTTACCTAATTTTTATTTGCTTTTTTATAATACTTGCTTTATAATTTAACATAAAAATTTAACTATCAAATAATTATTTTAATCTTGTTATTTTAACTATTCTCAAATACTTCTTTGGATCCATTGCAGGTAGATTCCATATTGAGGGAAACAGCAAAAAAGTACTTGATACTAATATTGAGAATAAAATCAATAAGGTAGTTGGGTAATGCCATTTGGAATTTTTTAAATTAGGTGATAATGAAGTAGTGAGATAACTGCTTATAGGGTTAATCAAATGTTTTTTTAATTAATTAATTTATTTTATTGATATGTTATGACATGCATTAAACCTATTCTATGTGATGAAGACTTATCTAAGCCCTATGCAATATTTAAATGAAACTATTATGGTCACTTTTCTTAAGAATCCTAGACATAGGCTTCTTCTTTTAGATTCATCTGAGGTCCTGATCGTGTGATCTTGCTATATGATGCCATACCCGGGCCTCTGTGGGGTTCTGTTACTATTAGCACTCTTGGATCTAGGCTGCTCATTGCTAAAGTCTCATTGAGCTTGCCTTTCTTTATCAAACAATCCAATTTGTAGTTATTTGGGGTTAGGTGTAGGTAGTGAGGTTTCCTTGTTCCTTCTCCATCATGGCCCACCTTATTAAATAGCTTCAAACTTTTCCTCCCTCATACTCCCAGGAGAGAGCCCTTCTACTTCAGCAGATATGCACTCTAAATTTATCACCTTTAAATCCAAAATTCATAGTTATATGTTCACTTTTTAGATACAGACTTTTTTCCTAGTTATGGAACACCCTGCTGATAACTTTCTTTATGGACCTGATCTGATATTAACCTCCCTTTCCCAAGAGTAGCGCTAACTTCGTCCCTCCTGACTATCATTCACCTGCTTTGAACGTCATCATGCACTTCTTGTTGAGCTCAGCTGCCCCATCACTCCCTTGCCTAGCAGAACCATACAAAATAAGGAGCAATGTTTTTGCTTTGAGAATATGTTAGAAAAATGCTTGCCTCAAGACCGTTTGCTGGTCACCTCTGTGCCACTGAAGTAAATAGAATAAAGCAAAATCCTTATGTAAATGTGATAACTGGCAATAAATATAAAAGGAATCAGGTAGGTTGGAATAATTGTGGAAAGCTTCACAGAGCAGAACAATTTTCAGACACCCGTTGGGGTATCTCATATTCTTTGTTCACAATTCTTCCCTCCTTCCCCTTCCATGAATTCTGCCCTCCTCATGACAAGATTATGCTTACATGTCCCATTGATGTTGGGCTTGTTCATGTGACTCGTTTTCACTCTGAAATGTGGGCAGAAGTGACTGAGTGCTAGTTCTGAACGAGAGGGAAATCATGTGTTTGTTTTTACTCTCGTGCTTCTGCCATTGCCATGAGAAGAGCATATGCTCCAGTTCACTGAAGTCCTCAGAATGAGGTATCTAGGACAGACCTGAACCACCTGGCCACTCGAAACCAAACCCACCTGAGCCCAACAGAGATTAGCCAAACCCCAACTGATCTACAGATTTGTAAAAAACATAAGTGTTCGTTATTATAAGCCACTGAATTTGGGGGTTATTTGTTACTCAGTGTTATTGCAGCAATACCTGATGAATGCATACTGTGAGAAATGGTTAGGCCATGAACTGGTAGCATTTTTCTTTCTGTGTCCACTGTTGTTGCCCCCGTAGAGGCTTTCATCCCACCTCCCTGGATTGTTTTGAAAGATTCCTATTTTTTCCCATCTCAGGGAAAAGTCAGGATAGCCCAATAGCTATTAGAAAGTGCTCCAAAATTTGTAGTGTTTCAAACACAGTATAAGTTTACTTCTTGCTCACATTACTACACTAATATAAACAGGTGGGTAAGGATTTCCCTTCCACACAGTCATTCAAGGGCCCAGACTGATGGAGGGTTTTCTGTTTTTCTACATGTATCTTTCAACATGGCTCTGTGGGCCATCTCCATTCCAACCAGTTAGAAAAGAAAAGGAGTATGGAAGAAAATGAAAGATGTTTTTAATAGGCTAGACCTACTAGTGGTGGTCATCATTTCTGCCCACATTCTGTTGGTTTGAACACAATCATATGGTGACATCTAGGTGCAAGAAAGACTAGAAAATGTAGCTTTAGCTGTGGCAACAGGAAAAAAAAATGAGAACGTTAATTATGATGAGCAGCTTACAATCTCTGCTACATCGTCATTTTTTTAACATGCTTTAAGTTAGAGTTATTAATCCAAAAACCTACTGTGATATTGCCGATCTGCTTAAAATCTATGGTCCTAGTTGCCTACAGGTGCAACATCAAATTTAGCATAAGTATGTGATTTCCATGTAAATAGCTTCGGCTTTCATCCAGTATCAACCTGGAAGAAGAGGCGAACCCAGCACTTCTTTGATTTCTTCAGGAAATAATCCTGTCATTCCAAAACATTAACAAGCAACGTAGAAGTTACCTACAATTTCATAGGAGAGGCAGAGGTCATTCACTGTACAGCAAACAGCTCAATAAATCTTCATCGCAGTTTTCATTCTCTTCTAGTCTTTTTTCAGCTGTGTGACTACTTATGGGATTATTTTTTTTAAGATTTTTTTTTAAGATTTTTACTTTTTTCCTTTTTCTCCCCAAAGCCCCCCAGTACATAGTTGTATGTTCTTCATTGTGAGTCCTTCTAGTTGTGGCATGTGGGACGCTGCCTCAGCGTGATTTGATGAGCAGTGCCATGTCCGTGCCCAGGATTCGAACCAACGAAACACTGGGCTGCCTGCAGCGGAGCGCCCAAACTTAATCACTCGGCCACGGGGCCAGCCCCTTTATGGGATTTTCTTTAACCCCTCCATCATGAAGGCCTTAAATCTTCCCAGTTCCTCTTTTTTGTACCTATAACCCTCTCTAACCATCCACTTTCTTGTAGATCTTATAACAGACCAGATATATCAAACATGCATAGCTACACGCATCACCTCACTCAGAAAAATAATAAGGACCTTTTAATTGCTGGTTCTACTCTCCTCAGAAAGCAGTGAAGCATCATAAATTGCGTTTTCCCCTGATACAAGTTACCTACAAAATTTGTGTGTCTGGCTCATTGCTACTTTTTAAAATTTTATCTCTAGTTTTCCCCTTCATGCTTCGTTTACACTCCAATCATGCTGAACTCCACACCATGCCTTGAACACATTTTGATTTTTTCCTATCTCTGGGGCCTTTATAGAGACTACAGCCTCTGCCCAGAGTCCTTCTCCT
This sequence comes from Equus quagga, assembly GCF_021613505.1. NCBI lineage: Eukaryota > Metazoa > Chordata > Mammalia > Perissodactyla > Equidae > Equus > Equus quagga. The sequence goes on from NC_060275.1 coordinate 94,844,316, forward strand.
GCCTCTGCATGTCAAGATTCCATAAACTTTTTAAGGGCTATCTCCAAGAGCTCCATCACTGTAGAGTCTTACCTACCCTTATTCCGCTGCCCCATCTTCACAGAATTCATTGTTCTTCTGTGCTCTTGTAGGATTCTGTACGCACCTTTATTATGGTACTTATTACTTTTCTTAATATGTTATTCAGGTATCTAGTTCCCCAGAATAGAGACCTTGCCATTTTTCAATTCTTAGTGTAGTACTTAACATGAAACTTCAAATAGAGTTTCTCAGTAAATATTTGTTGATGCAAGAAAACCTGCCCTGAGAGTTGAAAGGCTGGCCAAGAGACGGGGAGGCTCTGAGTTCATGACCAAACGCTTAGTAACTAGTCTGGAATGCAGAGCACTCCTACGAGGGAAGCCTAACTTTAATTCTTCCCCCCAAAGTCCTATCACTGAAGGGAAAAAAGTCTCTTTGGAGTGATTTTAATATGCTAGTTTCCAACAGATTCTTAAATTACACTTTCTGTGAAGAGAAAGCTGAAGGGAAGAGGTGATTGAGTGAAAGGAGAAGACTGAGCCAGAAGCTAAGGACATTCCAGAAATGTTATGAGAGTTAAAATGTGTAACTTGTCCTCTCACTTCCTGGGTTTACATGCATTTAATACAGCTTGACCTATTGAACTCATCTTGGGTTTCCCGTGGAAGCTGTCTCTTTCAGACCAAATTATCTGTCTAATGTGGCAGAAAGAGAAATAATCATATCCCTAACAGTTCAATGAATATTTGTAAATTAATAAAATAATCCAGGACCTAAGTTTTCTAGAACAATTAGACAGTAACAAACAACCCCATGAATCTTTGCATGGAAGAACATTTTGAATGTATAACCAATAACTCAGCTTGCTTTCTTCTTATTTTGGCCTTGACGCTGAAGCTGACCAGAGATAGGTGAGTAAAATAATATCCTCATCAGACACTACAGAGAAATTAATGCATCCTCCGGATGAGGTAGTAGAGACATAGACAAGGTATAAAGAAGCCCTCTTATACTAACTGGAATAATAATTGTCAGAGTATTACTTAAGGTAGATCTAGCTGCTATATATATAAATCTCCAAATCTTAATGATTTAACACAAAAGTGTATTTTTTCCTCATGTTGGGCAGTCCACCTCCAAATGATGATTGAAGGATAATGGTTTCCTGGTTTCCTTTCAATGTTTTTTCCCATCCTGTGACTCTGGAAAATTCAACATAGAACTCCCAAGTGCCCTGGAGGTTGTCTCCATCCCAGGAAGTGAGAAAGAGAAAAGAGCACAGAGAATCTATGAAGGTTTTTAGGGCCCAAGTCTAGAAGGGGAGCATATTACTTCTGTGTCCATTCCTTTGGCAAGAAGCCTATCACAAGACCATGCCTAGCTCCAAGAAAAGCTAGAAATAGAGTCAAGCTGTTGGAAGGAGAAGGAAACAGGTGTGGTAGACAATGCCATTATTCATTGATAAAATAAACGTGGTTGAAAAGGAGAATAAGAAAAATCTACAGTCAATCCTCCTTTTTTGTGGATTCCGTATTTATGAATTTGCATACTTGCTAAAATTTGTTTGTAGCCCCAAAATTAAATCTCTCAGTGATTTCACACGTTTGTGAACATACACAGAGCAGCAAAAAATTTGGGTCACCCAGTTGTGCACATTCCCAGCTGAGGTTGAATAAGGTGATGCTCTCCCCTCTTGTTTCAGCTCTCATTCTGTCAACGTGTCCTTTTCACTATCTATTTCGTACCGTATTTTTGCTTTTTGTTGCTTTTTGTTGGTAACGTCACTGTTTAAAATGGCCACCAAGCATAGTTCTGCAGCGCTATAAAGTGTTCCAAAGCGCAGGAAGGCTGTGATGTGCCTTACAGAGAAAATGCATGTGTTAGTAAGCTTCGTTTAGGCATAAGTTACAGTGCTGCTGCCTGTGAGTTCATTGTTAATGAACCAACAATACATATTAAATAAGATATCTTTAAAGAGAAACTTACATAAAACAAGATTGCATATTGATTGGTTGATGAAAATGTGACCAGAGGCTCATAAGAACCTCACCCAGCATTTCCCCTAGAAGAAATGGTTCAATATTCACTAATTCAGTGTTCAGGGTGACTTTGTAGAACACAGCTACCATAAATAACAAGAATCAGCTGTGTGTGTGTATATATAATTTTAACTTTCTTTCCCATTCATATTTTTTTGGTTTACGTATTGTATCAGCCACTGCCTGTTGCCTATCCCAAAAGACAAGCCCTACTTCCCAGTGATGTTGTGGTTTTGCACACTAACAAAATCTTGATTTTGTTCAGACATCTGGCAGAGTAACTTGATCTCAGATAACGTTAGCCCAGCACCTAGGATAGATTTTACTTAGCACACAGCTCTAGCTGATAAAATATAAGGGGTCTGTCTTGCACTGCTTCCCATTTTTTCCTGACTCCTATATGGTATGAGGATGAGATGCTTTGAGCTGCTCCAGCTGTCTTGCAACCATGAAATAAAGGCCAAGAGAACTTCCCAAATGTTAACCTAATTGAGCTGTTCAAAGTCAGTGACAGCAACTCTATACCTCCATACTTCTCATTTGTGCAGAAAATAAATTCCTGTTCTTAAAGCTATCGTCAATTACATTTTTTCTTACAGAAGTGATTACAGCCAAAAGTATTGCTACTCATTCACATAATATTTAATCCATTCAACAAATACTTGCGTTTACCATATGCAACCACTGTTAAAATAGTGGGTTTTCAGCAATGAATAAAACAGATAAATTCGTGTTTGCATGAAGCTTATATTCAATGGGAAAAGACAGACAAAAACAAAGGAATAAATTAATAAGCGCAACTGTCAACCGGTTTGGGAAAAAACATATAAGATCCTTGGTAAGTTCACAATTCAGTCCCCACTGTGGGAAGCAGAAGAATGTGGGATACCAGAGAGCAGTCTATTGGCTGGGAGCCTGCAGAAGGCCACGGACATCAGTCAGCATGTTACATGGAGTGAATGAAGAGCCATGTTTATTAAGAAGTCCACCAAGTGGAGATCAGTTAAAAGAGCTTTATTGTACCTGAGAATCCCAGAGGAGGAAGCCACTAATTCATGAAAGGGTAAGAGTAAGGAGTTGAACTGAATTTTAAATAGGAGTTCACCAAGCACAGAAAGGAATGAAAAGCTTTCCAGAGAGAACAGGGTATGGAAAGACGTAGAGTTGTAATAGAATATGCGGTGATTAATGAACACTTCTGTGGCTGAAGCCACAGGTAAGATGTGGAAAGAAATGACGCTGGAGCATTAGATTGAGACACATGGTAAAAGGCTTTGTAGATCATATCCAGGGTTTTAAATTTATCTGGTAAGCCAGTGGATTTCAAACTTTATTTTAAAGCAGTGGGATACTTTTTTAAAAAACAAAATCTTTTCTAGAAGACCAATAAATAAAGTAGGTAAAGCAGAGGTCCTCTGAAGTGAAAAGTGGGAGTCAGAAGTCCCACCTGTCTGTCCTCCTTCTTTTCCCCCATGACAACTCCCACCCCTGTAGAATCCTATAAATGGGCAAAATATGATTTGAAAATCCACTAACAGGGACATCAGGAGACTATTACTTTATTTTTTTAATGAAAACTTTATTGAGATATAATTCACATGCCATACAATTCACCTATTTAAGGTGAATAATTTAATGGTATTTGGTATATTCATAGAGTTGTGTGACCATGTGCACATGTGCAACCACAATCTATTTTAGAACATTTCCGTCACCTTTAAAACAAAGCTCACATCCATTAGCAGTCACTCCTCACTTCCCCTCTCAGCCCTAGGCAACCACCGATCTGCTTTCTGTTTCTATAGATTTGCCTGTTCTGGAAATTTCATATAAATAGAATCGTATAGTACGTAGTTAGGTGACTTCCTGTTTTTACTCATGGAACGTTTTCAAGGCTCATCCTTGTAGCATGTATTAATACTTCCCTTTTTGTTGACCAATAATATTCCATTTTATGAATATGCTACATTTTATTTATCCATTCCTCTGTTGATGGACATTTGAGATATAGTCATGGTCAGTTAACAACAGGGAGACATCCTGAGAAATGCATCATTAGACGGTTTCGTCTTTATGTGAACATCACAGAGTATACTTTAATAAAGGGGAACAAAATTTACCACCCCAAAATGTGTCTCTTTAACATGAAGATTATTTTATGCTGATTAATTTTGAGAAACAAGAGACTCTGAAGGTTTTGCTTGTTAGCCCCCTTTTAACTGCCTAAAAGAATTAAGATTAAAAAAATCTGTTCAGAAAGTGAGCTATCACCTTAACGTAACATGAACTAGGTGATAGACAGGAAGGAACCTAGAAAAGCCTGTTTGTTGGGCTCCCTTCTGTATTCTTCTGTTTTTATGTGACCAAACGCTTTTTTCCCAAATGTTTGCTCCTTTTCACCTCCCTGTGCATTGCCTTCCTTCCCTTTGTAGTCCCTGACTCTCCCCACCCCCGTTATCTTCTTTTGTCTTTAGCTGAGGATTGTATTTGAGAGGAGGACTTCAGCCTTTTTGGCAAGTTACTCGGTTTTCCTGGATTTCTCCCATGTGTACGTCTTGTTAAACCCACTTTTGTTTTTCTCCTGTTAATCTGTCTCATGTCAGTTTAATTCTTAGAACAGCCAGAAGAACTGAGAAGAGTAGAAGAAAATTACTTCCTCCCCTACAGGACTTAGACAAACCTACATGGTATAGCCTACTACATGCCTAGGGTATATAGTGCTAATCTTATGGGACCATCACTGCATATGCTGTCTGTCATTAACCAAACCATCATTATGCGGCACATGATTGTATTTCTACTTTTTGGCTATTATGAATAATGCTGCTATGAACGTTCACATGCAAGTTTTGGTTAAGACATATGTTTTATTTCCTCTTGGGTATATCCTCAGGAATGGAATTGTCAGATCACAACTCTACGTTTAAACTTTTTGAAAACTGCTGGACTGTTTTCCACAGCAGCCATATCATTTTACATTCCCATCAACAGTGTATGAGAATTCCAGTTTCTCCACATTCTCACCAACACTTGTTATCATCAGTCTTTTTAATTATAGCCATCCTAGTATATGTGATGTGGTATTTCATTGTGATTTTGGTTTGCATTTCCTGGATGGCTGAGGAGGTTAAGCAACTTTTCATCTGCTTATTGGCCATTTGTATATCTTCTTTGCAAACTTCTCTATGCAGATCATTTGCCCATTTTTAATTGGGTTATTTGTCTTTCTTATTATTGAGTAAGACCTTTATATATTCTAGATAGAAATCTCTTACGAAATATATAATTTGCAAAATTTTTCTCTCATTCTGTGGTTTGCCTTTTCATTTTCTTGAGGTGTTTTTTGAACTCCAACACAATATTGAATAAAAGTGAGGAGAGCAGACATCCTTGTCTTGTTCTTGTTCTTAAGAGGAAAAATCTAGTTTTCCCCGTTTGGTGTAATGTTAGCTGTGGGATTTTCATAGATATCCTGTATTACAAAAAAGAAGTTCCCTTATATTCCTAGTTTATTAAGTGTTTTATCTTGGTGGAGTATTGAATTTTGTTGAACGCTTTTTCTGCGTTTTTCTGCTCATGCAGTTGTGGTCCTTTGTCTTAGTGATAGGGTGTATTACATTCATTGATTTTTGGATGTTCAATCAACTTTTCACTCCTAAAGTAAATCCTACTTTTTCATGGTGTATAATCCTTGTCATATGTTGCTGCATTCAGTTTGGTAATATTTTGTTTTGGATTTTGCATTTATTTTCAGAAGTGATATTAAGGTCAGTAGTTCCTAAAAGTATATTTATAGCAGTATAAAGGTCAGTAGCTTTCTTATCTTGTGCTATCTTTGACTGGATTTGGTATCGGGGCAATAAAATGGCCTCATAGAATGAGTTGGGAGGTGTTCCTCCTCTTTAATTTTTGAAAGAGTTTGTGAAAAATTGTTATTAATCCTTCTTTAAATGTTGTAGAATTCACTAGTGAAGCCGTCTGGACCTGGGCATTTCTCTGTGGTAGGTTTTTATCATACAAATTCAATCTCTTTCCTTGTTCTAGATCTATGTAGAATTTTCTCTTCTTCTGGAGTCAGTTTCGGTAGTTTATGTCTTTCTAGCAATTTGTCTGTTTCACCTAAGTCCTCTAATTTTATAACTGTTCATAGTATTTCCTGATAATCTTTTTTGTTTCTATAGGGTTAGTGGTAATGCCTCCTCTTTGACACCTGATTTTATAGTAGGAGTTTTTTCTCTTTTCTTTCTTGGGAAGTTTAACTAAAGATTTTTCAATTTTGTTTTGTTTATCTTTTCTAAGAGCCAACTTTTGATTTTGTTGCTTTTCTCTGTTGTTTTTCTATTCTGTATTTTATTTATTTCCAGTTTAATTTTTATTATTTCCTTCTTTCGTTTTGTTTTGGGTTTAGCATGCTCTTCTTTTTCCAGTGTATTAGGTGAAAATTTATGTTACGTAATTTAAATCTTCTTTCAATGTAGATATTTACCACAAAACATTTCCCTGTGAGCATTGTTTAGCCACATCTCATGAGTTCTGGTATGTTTAGTTTTCATCTTCATTCACTTCAGAGTATTTTTAATTTCCATTGTGATTTGTTTTCTGACTCATTGATTATTTAGGAGTATGTTGTTTAATTTGCACGTATTTGTGAATTACCAAAATTTGTTTCTGCTGTGATCTCTAATTTCACCCCACTGTGGTTGGAGAACATACTTTACATGATTTCAACCCTTTTAAATTTATTGAGGCACATTTTATGGGCTAATCTATGGTTTATCCTAGAGAACGTTACGTGTGCACACAAGAAGAATGTTTACTCTGCCGTTCTTGGGTGGAATGTTCTAGAGGTATCTGTTAAGTCTTGTTGATATACAGTATTGTTCAATTCTTCTGTTTCCTTGTTGGTTATTTATCTAGTTGTTCAATCCATTATTGAAAGTTAGGTGTTGAAATACCCAACTATTGAATTTTTTACTTTTTCCTTCAATTCTGTCCATTTTTGCTTCATGTATTTTAGGATTCTGTTGTGCATATATGATGCATATGTTTATAATTTTTATCTAATCCTGAATAATTGACCCTGTTTATTATTACAAAATGTTCCCCTCTCTCTGGTAACATTTTTTATTTTAAGTTCTGATATTAGTGTATACACTCCAGCTTTCTTGTGGCTCCTGTTTGTGTGATATATCTTTTCTCACACTTTTGCTTTTAACCTATTTGTATCTTTTAATCTAAAATGTCTCCTGTAGACAGCATATAATTGGATCTTGTTTGTTTATCCAGTCTGACTATGTACTTTGATTGGAGTATTTTATCCATTCACATTTAATGCTGTTATTGATATAGCTACATTTACATCTGACACTTTACTTTTTGTTTTTTATGTCTGATACCCTTTTTTGGTTCTCTGTTTCTCCTTTACTGCTTTCCTTGCATTAACTGAATGTTTCTAGTGTAACATTTTAATTCCCTTAATTATTTTTTTAAGTATGTTTGTATTTTTATGAGTTTTTTTTTAGTGATTCCTCAGACTTGCCAAATACATCTTAACTTATCAAAATGTACTTCAGATTTGCACTAACTTAATTGTAACGGGGTATAGAAACTTATATATAGCTCCAGTCCCTTTTCCCTTTTTGGTGCTATCATTGTTATACATTTTTTATTCATGTATGTTACATACCCTACAATCCACTCTTACCATTATTACTTTGTCTAAGTATGCCCATTAGAGAAAAAGAAAGGAAAGGAGAAAAGAAAAGAAAAGAGAGAGAGCATATATTTATAGAGTTTATTTGACATTTTCCTTTACCATTTGTGTTTTTCTTCATTCATTCCTATGAATTTAAGTTACCATCTGGTGTTCTTTCCTTACTTCAATATAGCTTTGCTCTCACATACCTCCTCTTTGCTGTTATTGCCAAAAAATACATAATATACATATTAGTTTATAAAGTTGCTTTTTAAAGTAGTTAAAAAGGGGGAAACTATGCATTCATACTTTCTTTTATATAGTCACATTATTACCTTTACCAGTGTGCTTTGCTTTTCCATATGAAATCAAATTATCATCTAGGGTAGCTTTTTTTCAGCCAGAAGAACTTTTTTCAGTACTTCCTGTAAGGTGGGTCTCCTAACATCAAATTCTCTCAGTTTTTGTTTATCTGGCAACATCTTTATTTTGCTTTCATTTTTGAAAGATAATTTTACTGAATGTAAAATTCTTGGTTCACTTGCTTTTCTTTCTGCAGATTTAATACAGTCATAGTCATACAATACTTAACAACGGGGATGCGTTCTGAGAAATGTGTCATTAGGTGATTTTGTTGTTGTGCAAACGTCATAAAGTGTACTTACACAAAACTAGATGGTATAGCCTCCTACACGCCTAGGCTCTATGGTCCAGCCTATCTCTCCTAGGCTGCAAACCTGTACAGCATATTACTGTCCTGAATACTGTAGACAATTGTAACACAATGGCAAGTATTTTTGTATCAAACATAGAAAAGGTATAGTAAAAATACAGTTTAAAAGGTGAAAAGTGGTAGGCATATAGAGCACAAACCATTAATGGTGCTTACAGGCCTGGAAGTTGTTCTAGGGGAGTCAGTGAGTGAGTAGTGAGTGAAAGTGAAGGTTGAGAACATTGCTGTACACTGCTGTAGACTTTATAAACACTGTACACTTAGGTCACACTAAATTTATTAAAAAAAATTTTCCATTCTTCAATAGTAAATTAACTTTAGCTTACTGTAAGCTTTTACTTTATAGACTTTTTAATTTTGGAATTTTTAACTTTTTACTCCAGTATTCCTATTTTCTTCTTTTGTAAAAGTTTTTTCTCTTTATTGATATTCTCTATTTAATAAGACATGGTCTTCAGAACTTCCTTGACTTCTTTAAGAATGATTTCCTTTAGTTCTTTGAAAATATTTATAATGGTTGTCTTGAAGTCTTTAAGTCCAACATCTGTGCCCTCTCATAGATTTCTCTTGCCAGCATTTTTTCCTGTGTAGGGATCACACTTTTCTGTTCTTTTGAATGTCTCAATGTTTTGTTGAAGGTTGACATTTTAGGTAATATATTGTAGCAACTCAGTACATGATTCCTTTCCATCCTCTATGGGGCTTCTTTATGTTGTTGTTTTCTTGTTTACTTGTTTAGGGACTTGGCCAAACTATTTCAGTGAAATACACTAAGCTTGCAGTGTGAAATTTCTGATGACACTCCTCAGGGAACACAGCCTTGGGCATATGTGGTTGCCTGGGATGACAGTGGTTTTAGAGGGCTCTCTTTGACTATCTCTTTCCCTGATCTCTATTGTTAAGCTCTCTACCTCATAATGATATCACATCCAACTGTTAGGCTCCACTAATTTCAGGCAGCTTGTTCTATTGTTTTCAATAATGCCCTAGGGCATAAATTGCTCTGCAGTCAGATCCAATTACATTTGGGGAAGGGTAGTATTCCAGACTGTTCTGACCCAGGAATGTTCTTCTTAGCTACCTTTTTCCCTAATTCTCTCTGGTAAACTAGTTGGCCTAAGGTTTAGTTTGTTGCTTTCATAGAACTAGCAACCTCTTCTTAACTGCTTACCATCAAAATCCCCATTGTTTTCAAGAGCGCTCTTGGGCTTAAACTTCTCCATACTCTATTTCACATAAAGTCAGGTCCTTTGGGGAGAGCTTCAGAGCTCTCTGTTCTCATGGACTGCTTCTCCCACTAGATAAAATCTCTGAGCCACTGCTCCAGGTGCTTTATTGTGCTAGTGTGTTAGTTTCCTAGGGTTGCCATAACAAAGCACCACAAACTAGGGGAACAACAGAAATTTAGTGTCTCACAGTTTGGAGATCAGAAGTCTGAAATCAAGGTGTCACTGGGGCCATGTTACCTCTGAAGGTCCTAGGGAAGTATCTATTCCAGGTCTCTCCCCCAGCTTCTGGTTGTTTCTTAGCTTGTGGCAACATAACTCCCATCTTTACATGGTGTTCGCCTTATGTGCATGTGTGTCTCTTCATATGGCATTCTGTTTATGAGGACAGTCATATTAGGTTAAGACCCACCCTAATGACTTCATCTTAACTTGATTACATCTGCAAAAGTCCTATTTTCAAATAGGGTTACATTCACAGATACCAAGGGTTAGGACTTCAGCATATCTTTTGGGGGGATACAAAACCCATAAAGCAAAGGAACTTAGAGAACACAGTCTGTAGGGATCAGCATCTTAGGGCACAAAGCAACAAGAGAAAGGTAAAGAATGGACTTGGGGGAGTTGATGCAAATGGAGGCTAACCAGCATAAACCCTTTCCCAAAGGCAGCTGATGTTGTTCTTTTCTTGTTTACTTGTTTAGGGACTTGGGCCAAATTATTTCAGTGAAGTCCAGTGAGGCTGATGTGTAGTAAGCACTGAAACCAGAAAAGTGAAGTCCAAAGATAATAATTTGGCTTTGTGTCTTTAAAACTATATAGAACATGGGTTGCTATGACCAGTGCCTTCAAATTTCCCTTTCCTTTGGCAAGTGTTCCCTCCCTAGTGGAACTGTATCATAGCCTGTTGTCAAAAGCCATCCCAATCACTAAATAAAAGTTTATTTACTTGTTTCCCTTGTTTTGAATTATTCATCTTCAACAAAAATTATAATTTATCTTTTCATATAGCTTTTCTTTAGGGAAAGAATATGCTGACCTTCTTATTAGAATGTTCTGATCTAAAATGCCTATTATAAATTGGCATTTTATGTTCTGGTCTATTTAAAATATTGATTCTCCTGGGTGTGAAGAGCTGAGGACCATATTGGTTCCTTAATCAAATTCACACCCTGCAGGTTACTGCCAGAGCAGCTGAGTGGCCTACCAAAATGACACCTCTGCCTCTTCTTTACAATTATAATTAGATGTTGCATGATTACTCAATAGAGAATGAAAATGTATTGAATACTTAGTACATGCAATGGAATATGTGGCTCTCTTGCTCAATTCTCATAATAATCTTGTAAGGTATCCCCATTTTACATATAAGGAAACTGAAGCCAAAAGAAGACAACTTCAGGGTCCCCTAGCTAGTAAGTTGTAGAACTGGGATTTGAACTCTGGTCTTAACAACTGCAGAGCCTATACTATTTCCATTACAGCATGCTGCCTTTCTGACTATTGATCTCCTAGATGAATGACCAAAGAATGTTCATGGTAATTCAATTTAATAGATGTTTCATTAGCACCTAATTATATTTTATATTTTGAAAGTCATTGTGGGGAATGTGAAAGAATTTGCCAAAAATAAAAATAACTCCTGGTTTCTGGAAGATTTTAATCTACTTTAACAGAAAGGAATTAAATAATAATGTAAGACAGTTCGTAATTAAGTCCCAGAATAACATTTATGAATTATAAATGCTGCTAGAAGTCAGAAATCAGTAAGGAATTAATTTAGATGTGGATGGCTTCATGGAGGTTTGATAGGTTATATAGAGGGATGTTTTAGGCAAGAGATCTAGCATTAGTGAGCGTATTCAGGTAGGAATGAGTGTAACATATTTAGGGATAGAGAAAAGACAGTCCTATGTAGAGCAGAGGGCAAGTGAAATGAAAGAAAATAGTGGGTCAATGAGTAGTCAGGGAGGACCTCAGACCTCAAACATCTGATTAATTGGTTTTTCAGGCATTGTAGAAATCCTGAAGAGTATTGTACAATACTGACTTTTAAAAAAATTATTTACTGAAAGTAAGTCTGTTACGGGTATGTGGAAAGTCAGAAGTCAAAGATAGGACTTCATTTCTGTGGACCACAGATGCCAGTCAAGAGTTAACAAAATGCATTCTCCAGCTAGGGCAGTGCTATAGAAACTTTGAGAGCAGGACCTTCCACAGGCAGCCTTTCTGCTTCCACTTAGGAGTTGGAAATATTCTGCCTCTGGCCACTTTCTAGATCTAGGACACTAACCTGTCAAGCCATAATGAGGGTGGTAGAGAGTTTAAAGCTGTGTTCAAGGGCATATGTTCAAGGATTTCATCCCTTTTAAACAAGCAGTTTGTTTAGTGAGCTTTGGAATGGCCTCGTTGTGAAGAGCCAGGCTCTCTTTAGTACTTAAAGCATCTTGGAGGAAAGACGTTATGCAAATCGAATTGATTCTATTTATGACTGCTTTGGATTTCTTCTAAGTGTCTGGAATGTCTGCTCAGAGATTACCAACTTGAGGGTTCAAAAGGCATGCCCAAGAGACCTTGCCACAAGTGGCAGCTCTATCAACATCCAGTTGTGAAAAACAGAACAGGATTCTGTGAGTATTAAGAGAGCTAATGCTATTTACGTCACATGAAAAGGTGGCCCAAGGTCATCACTCTTACGCCAGCCTTGGTAAATTCATCACGACATGTGGTTTTCCTTATTTGTTGATGAAATGTCTCCTTTGGTGACACTCACCAGCAAAAGATAAAGTTCAAACTCTTAAACTTGTATTCAATGTCCTCTGCCAACCTTTCTTTTGATTTCTTTTTACTACTTACCTACAAGAACCCCTGCTCTGATCAAGCAGTTCTGCTCTCTATTGCCCAAACACACTTTTTACTTTCCCACCAGTATGTTTTTGTTGCCCTCATCTAGACTATTTCCCCTACCTCCCCTCCTTACCCCTCCTATCTTTCTACTTAAATCCTACTTATCCTTTAAGAGGCAGTGTAAATTCTGGGCCTCCATGAGACAGCGTCACAGAGATTGTGGATAGCCTGCTGTTTATTCTCATGGTTGGTGTTCTCAATATAGACTCTGTTTTACATGTTTTTAAATATTTTAAGATTTGAAACTCCTAAAGGGCAGAAATTGACTCTATAATTCTGTGCACAGCCAACAGTCCTGTGTAATTAGGAACTGAAAAGTTAATGTTGTTAACAATACTGATGATATGAAGATGAATACAATAGGGAGAATAGCTGATTGTTTACTCCTAGAAATTTGTTCTACAATTTATAAGAAAAATTCATGTCGATCCAGGTTCCCCTGAAGAATTTGTATAAATGTGTAAAGCTTATGACTATTATTAGGGTGCCTCATCAAGGGTGGCTGGTATGGTACTGGGAGAGTCAAGCTAGGTTAAGTTAGCTGACTGAGCGTCTCAAACTAAACTCTTATGATCTTTCTCCTGGCCATAGAAAAAGGAGCTTCTCCATGTCAAGATCATTTTTCCACAAGTTCCTAGTCTTTCTGGAAAGTTGGGGGGGAGGAGCTAGCAATGTGTTCCCATTTTTCTGCCTGATATTGTAGTCTTTGCAGGATATTATAAACTATCTCAACAATAGTGCCAGTGTCATTATTGCTATTGTAGAACTCTTCTTGATGATCCAGACTTCTGTCAGCAGGAGTAGCAGATGCTCCCACTGTCACCAAGGCTGATAAGCTAGAGCTACATATGCTGACATAAGGCCAGTGAAACCTAGAAACTTCCATTAGTCATTGTCTGAATCACTGACAATGACTTAAATGCATATTCAACCTTCCCTTATTTCTTACCTTTTCCCCCTCATCCCCCAGTTTTAGGTTTACCAAAAAAATGGCTACACAGGTAATATGACAGAATTACACTATGCACAAAAAGAATTGGGCTGCCGCCATTTTTATGAATACTTCTGGGTGAAACAGGCTTGGCATGTAAGTGTCTTATGAGTTGATATTGTAATTGGCTTATAGGGGATGCCACTCTCGAGACTGAAATTCTCACCGTCTGTTCCCTATGGCCTATACAGATAGCAAAGGCAGCGCCTTAATCAATGAAACATAACATATCTAGAAGACCTGAAGTTTGATCTAAAGCCAGATGCCATATGGTCCCAACTCTATCAACTAATATGTTAAAAGGTAGATAGAATACTTTTCTTATTTATTTATTCATTTACATTTTGTTCTCTCTTGTGGTAATATGCCATAAGGATGATAGAAATACATGCACCATTCAACTCTAAACCACCAGGGAGGTTTGGTACTTAGTTTTGGAAAAGACTCATCAAACAGTCACCACCAACTCATCATGTGCTATGAAACCTCAGGCAATGTAATGTGAAAACACTTGAAGAGGTTAGACTATACATAAATATTTGTAGCCTGCTGAGGTGTTTTCCAAATTGTAAAAATGTTAGAGAAAATATGAAGAAAATGTGCACCATTTGCTTAGAGAAAGAATGCTTTATATTCTATGCCAATGTCTCTTTCTTCTTTTACTTTCTTAATTTTTTTTTTTTTTTTTTGGTATTAGGAATTAGAAATATTTGGTGCAGCCTTAAGTAGAATATGATCCAGTGACAAAATATAATTGTGAATTTGTCTAGCTTCTAATCTGTTTTAACTATTTTCTTTACCTCTGTGCACAATTGGCTTCTGGGTAAAGAACCTCACTTGTTACCACCCACCTACTTCATTGATATTGACTGAAGCATAATATGGGTCCTCCTGGGGGATCTTCTGTTGAGTCAAGTTATTTCCTTTACTGGATCTTTCCCAGTATGGGGTCTGTAAAACATTCTGAATTTTTTGGTTGTTATCAAAACAGTCCCCTAAGCCCACGGTCTGGGTTCTGATTTGGATTGGAGAGTTACAGTTTCATAAGGATCAAATGAATGTGCATTTCTGGAAGGAAGGAACATTTTTTGTGGTCAAGGCAAATGCCCCTGGACATCACCACTTTTAGACTTAGGGGCATCTGAGAAGAATGTGATATTTTTCCATATTTTAGCTTCTTGCTTTTTGAAGCTAGGTTCCTAGAGTCAGTGGCATGCTCTCATATTGGAAGGATTTTTTGCTTAGTTCGGTTATAGATAGACTTGGTCATACTTCAGCCCCCAGTATTTGGGAGCTCCCTGAATCAAATGTGTATACTGAATCTGGCCTATATAATCATCGAAAATGAGAAATGTATGCAGATGTACTATAGTCTCTGCTCAGATTCAGACACTACTCTCAAAGTTAAGAAGGGGACAAAGGGAGGAGATGCACAAAGACAATTTAACAAGAATCAGGCTGTACCTTTTTTTCTGTTTCTGGTTTAATGAATCTCAGGATTTTCTTGCAAGTGATATATGGAAATAGTGGGTAAAAGCTTGGATGATTTAGTGATGGAATAAGGAGAAGGGAGTGGAATAAATGGGGATATAGATTAATTTGGTGGTGGATCAGGAAACTTGGGTGGGAGATATACATTTCTAAGAACCTCTTTTTATACTGTTTCTTTTGAAATAATTTGGAACTTGGAGAAAAATTACAACAGTACAGAAAGCAACTGTATTGTCTCACCCAAGTTCTCCAAATGCTAGCACTCTACCACGTTTGTTCTCTCTCCCTCCTCTTAATCCTCCAGTGTGTATTTTTCAAAAAATAAGAACACTCTCCTACATAACCAAATGCTGACGTTCAAAGAAATTAGTAGTCATACAACACTACTATCCAGTTCAGAGACCGTATTCAGATTTCACCAATTCTACCAATTTTGTCTCTTTTTGCTTTCTGATCCAGCATCCAATCAGATCATGAGCTACATTTGTTTGTCCTATCTCTTTGGGTTCTTCATCCCAGAATAGTTCCTCAGTCTTTCCCTGATTTTCATGATCTTGAATTTTAAAATCTAAGGCCTTTCATTTTGAAGGGCATTCTTCAACCTCGGGCCATCTGATGTTTCCTTGGGACTAGGATCAAGTCATGCTTTCTTGGTAGGAATGCTGCAGAAGTGATGCTGTGCTCTTCTCACTGCATGACATTAGGGGTGTGCACAATGTCTACCCATCCCTCTACTAGTGAGGGAAATTTGATCACCAGGCATCCAGGTCTGCCAGGTTGCTCTACTGTAAAATCACTTTTTTCCCCTCTGGTAATACTCAGAGTATTTGGGGGTGGAGGGAATAGGGAGGTATTCCAAGATTACACTAATATCCTTTTCTACAGCAGAACTCCACCCACTAGCCTTAGCATCCATGAGGAATCTCTTCTGAGTAAACCACCGCTATGACTTTTGCCAAATCTGTATTTATTAGTTGGCATCTTATAGTAAGGAAAAGTTTCCCCTTGGATTAGTCTAGATTCTCCAGAGAAACAGAACTGCTGTGGACTAAATGTTTGTGTCCCCTCAAAATTCGTATCTTGGAACCCTAAAGCCCAGTGTGATCATGTTTGGAGATGAGGCCTTTGGGAGATAATTACAATTATATTAGGTCATAAAAGTGGGGCCCTCATGATGGAATTAGTGCCCTTACAAAAAGAGGAGGAGACACGGGATCTCTGTCTTGGCGTGCTCACACCAAGGAAGGTCAAATGAGGACGTTATCCCGAAAGAGATCAACCATGCTGTTACCCTTATCTCAGACTTCCAGCCTCTAGAGCCGTGAGAAATAAATATTTGTTGTTTCAGTCACCCAGTCTGTGGTATTCTGTTACAGCAATCCAAACTGGCTAAGACAAGAACCAATACATATAAAGAGATTTGTGATAATTTTACTATAAGTAATTGACTCACATGGTTAAGGAAGCCGAGAAGTCCCAGGATCTGCACTTGGCAAGCTGGATGCCCAGGTGAGCCAATGGTATAGGATCCAGTCTAAGTCCAAAGTCCTGATAACCAGAAGAGCCAACAGTGTAAATTCTAGTCTAAGTCCAAGTGCAAAAGCAGGAAAAGGCCCATGTCCCAGCTCAAAAGCAGTCAGGCAGAGAGAGAGAGTTTTCCCATACTCCACGTTTTTGTCCTAGTCAGGCCTCCCACAGATTGGATAAGGCCACTCCACATTAGAGAGGGCAATCTGTTTTACTCAGTCTACTGATTCAAATGTTATTTCATCCAGAAACACCCTTATTGACATGCCCAGAATGATTTTTAACCAAATATCTGGGTACCCTGTGGCCCAGTCAGGTTGACATAAAATTACCCATCGTAAGTCCAATTCTTGTCAACTTGGCATCCATACATTTCTTCTTAAACCATATTTAATCTCCAAATAAAGGTAATAACAAAGTCAAAATTCTACCTGACATGGTATACCTACCCTGCAAACAACTGAAATCCCACTAACCCCTTCCCCAGAAGAGATAAAGTCTTTGATATTTACTCTTATTCTTGATATCCAGTAATTTAAATGCAATGATATAAAGTTAACAATGCTTAAATACTATGATATAAAGTCAATACCTCTTAGAAGAGGATACAGAGGGAAGAAAACAAAGATTTTGTATATAAATATATTCATAACAAAATAAGGAGGAAATATTACAGTCCTTCTTTCTGTAACTGGTCACATAGTCAGAGTTTGTATTTGTAACTAACTTCTTCCACTATCCAGACTGTATTACCTTTGCTGTCAGCAAGCTCCTCAACTGGTCATGGTTTGCTAACTGGGGGAGTGATTCAAACCTTCATTCCTGAAGGGACTGGGCCATTAGTAGCCCTGCTTGGATTGGGTTGTTGTAGTGTTCCATTGACCTTAGTCACAGGCAATGGTAATACTAAGAGATGCCCTAAGTAATCTCCCATATTTCAGACATACTCTTCCTTACCTCCATTGTGGAGTAACAGTCTAGTTTTTCTTGTTAATCAGGATCAATCATCCCAAACAGTACAGTAACTCCCTTCTTTGCCTGTGGATTCACAGGCATGAGGGAGACCAAAGGGGTGGGTGACATCTTAACTTCCAATTCAGTGAAATCATTGTTGTGTCTCCTGGTAGAAGCATTCATCCCTTTGAAACTAAGACCTCTAGGCAAGCAGAGCATAAGGCCATGGGAAGAGGAAGCAAATTTTGCTAGTGGGTCACTAGAGGTAGTAGTGAGAGGTGCCACCCCCACTTCTACCCCTTGATTCCTGGACCCATGAATTCTGGCTATGAGAGAAACAGCACCATATTTTGGATGCTAATTCAGAGCACATACAGCATTCTGGAGAATCTTGTATCAATCGTATTCCTTCTAAGTCCCTAGCCAGCAGCCAAACCATTGTCCACAGCCCATGAATCAGTATATAAACACACATCTGACCATTTCTCTTTCCAAGCAAAATGAACAACCAGATGCACTGCTCAAAGTTTTTCCCACTGGGAAGATTTCCCTTCAGTACTCTCTTTCAGGCATATCCCAAAAATGGACTGTAATGCTGCAGCTGTCCATTTTCGGGTGGTACCTGCATGTCACACAAAATCATCTGTAAACCAGGCCCGAGACTTCTCTGATGTCAACTGATCATAAGGAACTCCTCATGAGGCCATAGGTACAGGCTGGGATAATGAAGGCAATGCAGCAGGAGTCGGGACCATCGGCATTTGAGCCATTTATTCATGTACCTTACTTGTGCCTTCAGGGCCTGTTTGAAACTGATCACACATATTCCACTTCCATTTGATGATGGAGCACTGCTACGCACGCCCAACTTTATGGCTTGGTGGGTCAGACAACACTCCATTCATGATGGGAAGCTTAGATTTCATGGTAATTTGGTGGCCCATGTCTAGGCATTTAATCTCTACTAAAACCCTGTAGCAGGCAAAGAACTGTTTCTCAAAAGGAGAGTTATTAGAAGAGGATGGCAGGACTTTGCTCCAACATACTAAGGGCTTGCACTGCAATTCATCTACAGGGACCTGCCAAAGGCTCCAAACAGCATTCCTGTCTGCCACTGACACTTCAAACACCATTGGATCTGCTGGATCATAGGGCTCAAGTGGCAGCCCATCCAGCTCAAGCTGGATCATAGGGCTCAAGTTCTCACAGCAATCTGACCTGTTGCAGAGGCTTCTCTTGTGCTGAGCCCCAATCAAAACTAGCATCTTTTTGGGCCACTCAGTAAATGGGCTGAAGTAATACACCTAAATGAGGAATATGTTGCCTCCAAAATCCAAAGAGGCATACTAAGTGTTGTACCTCTGTTTTGGTTGTAGGAGGGCCCAGATACAACAACTTATCCTTCACCTTAGAAGGAATATCTTGACTATACCAATGGACTTCTAGAAATTTCACTGAGGTAAAGGCAGCTGAATTTTTGTTGGATTTTATTTCCCAGCTTCTGATACACAAATGTCTTACCAATAGGTCTAGAGCAGTTGCTATTTCTTGCTGAATAGGTGCAATCAGCATAATGTCATCAATGTAACAGACCAATGTGATATCTCGTGGAAGGGAAAGGCAATCAAGATCCCTTTGAACTGAATTATGACATAGGGCTGGAGGGTTGATTTACCCCTTAGGTAGGACAGTGAAGGTGTATTGCTGGCCTTGCCAGCTGAAGGTAAATTTCCTCTGGTAGTCCTTATTGATTTGTATCGAGGAAAAAAGTATTTGCATACCAGGTAAAAGGGGATATGTTAATTTGCTCAAGAAATGAAATTACATCTGGTGCAACAGCTGCAATTGGAGTCACCACCTGGCTAAACTTGTGATAAGCCACTGTCATTCTCCAAGATCCACCCTTCTTCTACATAGAACAAATAGGTGAATTGAATGGGGATATGGTGGGAATCACCATACCTGCATCTTTCAAGTTCTTGATGGTGGCACTAATCTCTGCACTCCCTCCAGGAGCACAGTATTGCTTTTGGCTTACTACTTTTTTAGGGAGAGGCAGTTCTAGAGGCTTCCTTTGGTCTTTCCCACCATAATAGCCCTCACTCCACAGGTCAGGGAACCAATGTGGGAATTCTACCAGTGGCTGAATGTGTCTGTTCCAATTACATATTCTGGAACTGGGGAATTCACCACAGGATGAGTTTGGGGACCCACTGGACCCAGTGTGAGATGGACCCGAGCTAATACTCTATTTGATCACCACTTGATCTCCAGAAGCCCCTACTCTGACTGATGGACTACAATGACATTTGGGTCACCTGAAATTAGTGTCAGTTCAGAGCTGGTGTCCAGTAGTCCTCAAAATCAGTAGTCTGATTATTTTCTTTTCCCCAGTGCATAGTTACCTTGATAAAAGTCTATAGATCACTTTAGAGAAGGCTGGGAGAAAGATTAACAATATAAATTTTTGTCAGTGTACCAAGGTCCTTCTTCAAGTGGGCCTGGCCTCCCCTTCATTCAAGGGATTTTGGATCTGTAAACTGGCTCAAGACTGGGGTTGAATGAGGGGCTGTGACTCTGTTTTATGATTCACCTTAAACTTTGGTTTCCTTGACCTAGAACTTTTCTGCTTATACAAATTAAGTAAGAATTTAGTAGTCTTCATATCTTTTTCTCTTTTAGGAACACCATGATCAAATAGCCAGAGGTCTGTATGAGTCAGATTATCCTAATTGCTGCTTTCATTCTATTGTTCATTACCATAACCATGCCTGCCTGGCCTTTGGTGGTTGGGTGCTGCCGCTTGGCCCCTGCCTCTCTG
Source organism: Equus quagga (assembly GCF_021613505.1). Lineage (NCBI taxonomy): Eukaryota > Metazoa > Chordata > Mammalia > Perissodactyla > Equidae > Equus > Equus quagga. The sequence continues at coordinate 94,864,721 of NC_060275.1, forward strand.
AGATCCAGTTACTCCTGTTGCATTTAGGCTTCCCAATTCAATGGCTTCAGTTCCCACTGTGAGGTCTGACCCACAGAGAAGAGCTATCACAGAGCTCTTCAAGGATTCCAGGACTCCTTTCACAAATTTGTTTCTCACAGTAGTAGTGAAAGGCATGCCTTTTAAAACTTCCCAGTGTGAGTGAGTAGGTCTTAAAGAACATATCGTCTCTAATGTTCCAATCTTTCTAAGTCTTTGAATCCCCTCCTCTACATTAAACCAAAGCAGATGCTGGCATTTCTCATTTATTCACTGTGGGCCACCCTTTGGTCCGTGTTTCAGCCAACCAAACAAGCAAACTGTGAGAGCCCTTCCTACCTCCCCAAGCTGCAACATTAAATGCAGGATCTCTGTTTAGTGAGATTGCACCAATTAATTCATCCTGATCCAAATTTATGTTCCTTCCAACATTACCCCACAGCCTCGATATCCTTTCACCCACATATTCTACAGATTTCTGTCTTTATAAACTAGGAAACTTATGTAGCTCTTTTGGAGAGTAGTGCACCTCCTCATAAGTTATACTTTGTACCTTGCCTTTAGGAGCCTGCTGGGAAGAGTCCAGTTAAAGATCAAGAAGCAAAGAGGGCTGATGGGAGTGGGTCGTGAGGAGAATCAGCATTGTCTTGCATGGCACATGGCAACTACAACAGAGGAGGCCATTAAGTTTCCTCAGGCAATGCAGGCTTCATTCACTCAGACGGAGAGGGTGAGAAGGCTGGGGCGGGGTGACTGGAGAGCCTGCTGCTACCACTAGGGGTGGGTAGGCCACTACCACTGGGTGTGGGGAGGCTATTTCTGCTGAGTGTGGTGAGACCATTTCCACTGGGAGTAGGGAGGATTCTTCCACCGGTGGGTAGAGAGGTTGCTTTTTAAACTCATCAGAATTTAGGGGCTCAATGTCCCTAGGTCCATCAGAGTCTTCCTATGCATCCCTGTTCCAAATTACATGATCCCATTCTTTCCCAGTCAAAGCCTGTACTTTAACAGTAAACACCCTGTGAGACTGGGAGGTCTATTTACATTATAATTCAGCCAAGCTCGGATGAGATTCTGTGTTTGATTTGCAGTAATCTCAGTCCTACATGCAGCTACAGGAGATAGGGATCTTCTTCAGGGCATCCATAGAAGCTTTTGGGTCATTTATGATTGAGCTGAGAATTTGAATCCTTGAGCTTATCCTTTTCTTTCACCACTTTGTCCAGCTAATTAGGAGCAACGAGGCAATTTCAATATATTTGTTAGTTTTCCAGAAATGTTCAAAAGTATCACACATGCAGTCTCCCAGCTCCTGGCTCCTTATAAATGATTGATTAGGAATATCCAATAGAGATATTTTTCATTTCTCTATTGCTGGATCATATCATGGACTATCAATGCAGTATTTACTACTGGAAATAGATCATTAGTGTCTCTAAATCTAATCAGGTTAGAGAAGCAATTCCAGAAACCCTAGAACCAATCTGGAAAACTCATCCTCAAAATTAAGTTCTAATCTGGGTTCTCCAGAGAAACAGAACCAATAGGATACAGGTGTAGGGGAGGAAGAAATTTTCATCAACCCTTCTCAGTTCTTCCAACTGGTCTAAGAAGTAAATTGATATGAAACAGATTAACAAGAGAAAAATCAAACAACGTTTAATAACATGTATACATAGGATAGGCCAGGAGAACTGAGTAACCCACCAAAATGGCCATCACCTTAAATACCATCTTCAGACAAAGAGAAAAGATATTAGGGATGGGGAAAGTCAGGGGCTTCAAAGGAAAGGAAGGCAATTCACAGATGGGTGAAAAGGAGCAAACTTTGGGAAAACAAGTGTTTGACCATACAGACATAGAAGAATATAGACGGGAGCCCAACAAACAGGCTTTTCCAGGTTCCTCTTATCTACTACCTGGTTGATGTTATACTAGTGATAACTTACTTCCTGAGACAGGTTTTTTTTTTTTTTAACTGAATTCTTTTAGGCAGTTAAGGGGGAGGTAAGAAGAAAAAGTTTGAGTCTTTTGTTTCTTAAAAATAATCAACCTAAAATAATCCTCATGTTAAAGAGACACATTTTGGAGTGGCAAATATTGTTCCCCTTCATGAGTTACACACACACACATGCAAACATACACACACACACACACACACACACACACACAAAGAGGAGATCATAAGGAATTGGTTTACGTTATTATGGAGGCTAAGAAGTCCCAGAATCTGCAGTCAGCAAGCTGGAGACCCAAGAGAGCTAAAAGTGTAATTCCAGTCTGAGTCTAAAGGCCTGAGAACCAAGAGAGCTGATAATGTCAGTTCTAGTCCAACTCCTCTTTTGTTCTAGTCAGGCCCCCAGTGGATTGGATAAGGCCCCTCCATATGAGGTAGGGACATATACTTTACTCAGTTTACTGATTCAAATGTTAATTGCATCCAGAAACACCCTCATGACACACTCAGAATAATGGTTAACCACATATCTGAGCATCCTGTGGCCCAGTCAAGTTGACACATAAAATTAACCATTATGCTCCTTGTCTCTCATTCACTCATTCATTTATATTGGTATGGACTCATGGATTCTTGTTTTTGCAATGCATTTTATATATATTACTCTCATTATTTTGATGCCCAAACTGTCCCAGATTTGGTTTGTGACAGTCACTTTAAACTGATATTTGGCTCCCTTAACATGTTTGCATTTTTCTTTTAGGGACTTTCTTACTTTCTAGTACAACAAGATCTTTCAGGCTCACTTTACACTTTGCCTGCCCCAGCCCTGAAATTCAGCTGTTTCTCTAAGAAGGCCTGGTTCCTTTTAGCAAAAGATGCTATTTAGAAATGAAGATCTTGGTGTTTAATGTGCTTATTGCTATTGAGATATTGTTGTTGCTAGACCCAATCCTAGCAGAGAAAGCTAGGAAAAATATCTGTATATATGTGTGCATATATATATATATATATATATATATATACACACACACACACACATACATCTGTGCTCTTAAATCTACCTATGGTGTGTGTGTATATACATATTTTTGGGAGGGGGGAGTTTGAGAAAGATTGGCCCTGAACCAACATCTGTTGCCAATTTTCCTCTTTTTGCTTGAGGAAGATTGTCCCTGAGCTAACATCTGTGCCAATCTTCCTCTATTTTTTGTATGTTGGACGCTAGCACAGCATGGCTTGATGAGTTGTGTGTAAGTCTGCACCCACAATCTGAACCCACAAACCCCAGATCGCCGAAGCTGTGTGTGTGAACTTAACCACTATGCCACCAGGCCAGTGCCTATATATGTATTTTTTTTTTAAAAAAAAACAACATGAGTTTCTACCAACACACCGATATTCTCAATTCCAATCCACCACCTAACACCAGCATTCACCTAAGAATGTTCTTCCAAACATCCCCCTTTCTATATTTGTAAATCCTTTCTCTTTCCTCAAAATATTTACTAACATGCTCAATTTCACTTGTATTTAACCAGTCTTCCAAACATCCCAGCCACCTCCTTAGACCCCATCCCCAATGCTGCTTCTTCAGCCTCTCTGCCACCTCTTTGGCCCTTGGGCATGCTGCCACCTCCACCCCTCATTGTGTCACTGCCACCTGCGAGGGCAGGGAACACAAAGGAGCTTCAATAACTTCTTAGAATTACATTTTTTAATATAGTAGACACTTGGAATATATAAATTTAATATTCACAGATTCAGATAATCACAAGAATTCCCCAAGGACTTTGTAGAATAGATAATTCTGCTGAGGCATGAATTCATATTAAACATGAGGTATGCTGTTTAAAAGAAAGTCACTTACTGTAGTAGTTTTAAACTTGTCTGCAAATTCTTTGCTACTCTTCCCATAGAGAGGCAGAATCTAATTCCTCTTCCCACAAATAAGGGCTAGTCTTAATGACTTGCTTTTTAACAAATAGAATATGGCAAAAATGACACCACATGATATCAAAGGCCAGATCATATATGGTGATATGGCTTCTGTCTATTTTTCTGTTGGGATACTTTCTCTTAGAACCCAGCCATCATGCTGTGAGGAAACCCAGGACACGTGGAGAGTCCATGTGTAGGTGTTCTGGCCAACATCGCGGCTGAGGTCTCAGCCAGAGGCCAGCACTAACTGCCAAACATGTGCGATGACTCCACCTCTGCAAGTGTCCAACTGCAACCACACAAGACACCTTGACGAAAAAATGCCTAGATGAGCCCAGTCAACCCCCAGACCCATGAAAGACAATAAAAATGAAACAATTGTGGTGGGTGTATGCCACTGAGTTTTGGATGATTCATTACACAACAATAGATAGACAGAACATTTATCTAATGACTATGTCTATCCACTTGTCCAGAATCTGAACTCTACAAAGAGATTTGCCATCTATTTTGTAACATTTTATATTTTAATATATTAATATTATATTTTAATATTTAATACTTTAATATAGTAACTTTAATTTTTGTAACAACTCTATCAAATAGATATTAAAATCGTCAATTTTTAGGGTTGAAGAATAGTATTTTATAGTGGAAACTTGAGAAATTAAGTCTTAGACTATGTTAAGGGTCTGCTGCAATTCATTTTTTTTCCCCAAGATCTAAATCCTTGATTTCCCCAAAGACTTTTCCGTTCATTCCTATAAACTTTATGCAGCATTTGAAATCACATAGCATTACTTTCTTTAAGAAATTCTCCTTTTTTCTAGTTTCCATAACATTATAAAGGCCTATTTTTCCATTCACTTCTCCAACAATTTCTTCTCTGCCTTCTTGGCTCTTCTTTCTCCCCCAGGTTCCCAAGGTGATATTTCCCAAGGTGCAATCTGAAGTACTCTACTCTCTTTACAGTCTTTCTCAGAAGTCTTCCTCTATCTACAATTATCATTTCTGAACAGATGAATTTTCCTATCTGTATTTATAGCCTTGATTTTTTTCTGCATTTGTATTTGCCTACTAATCATTTCCTCTTTAAAGCCTCGATGTCTTCACAAGATACAGTTATCACCAGAACCACACTTTCAACTTTCTTGTCAAAAATGACTATGTCTTGGGCCAGCCATGGTGGCCTAAGGTTAAGTTCAGCACCTTCCACTTTGGTGGTCTGCGTTTGGTTCCTAGGCATGGACCTGCACTGCTTTGTTAGCAGCCATGCTGTGCTTGTGACCCACATACTAAAAAATGGAGGAAGATTGGTATGGATGTTAGCTCAGGGTGAATCTTCCTCAGCAAAAAAAAAAAAAAAAGACTGACTTTTGATTTACTTATTCCAGTCTTTGGTGTCATTATTCTTTTAATATATCCGAAGTTTACACCTCAGAGTTCTTTGATTAATCAGTTTTCTTTCTCTTCCTTTATAGTGAGTCATGAAGTTCTTCTGATTATTTTTAGCCTTTCTTTTACATTTGACGTTACCTCCACCTCAGCAATTGCCTCCTAACTGGTTGCTGGGCTTCCAACCTCTTTTTTCCTTAAGCTTTCCTGCTTGTTACTACCAGCTCATATCACTAAAATATTTTCATATCAAATCCTGATTGAAAGCTTCCAAAAGCATCTCATTATTTCAGAGAGAAAAATTCTCCATAATTTGACCACACACTGTCCTCCTAATTTGTCTCATCCTCACCTCCCAAATGTAATCCCAGCATCAATCAGATGGGTCTACCCACTGTCCCTTAAGTATTTCATGTACTTGCTTTCTTTTTCAACTGTGTTTCCTTTGCTTCCCTGGAATGCTCTCATTTTTTGTTGTTGTTCAATTCCAACTCTCTGTGAATTTTTATCAGCCCAAATGGTAAGAAAAGGGCTATGAGGCAGTGACATTAGCATCATGGCAGAGTGCATTGTTCCCTTCATCTCTCCCCTCCAAGTTACAACTGGATATCCATTGACCAACCAAAGATTCCCTACACAACACAATAGGATGCATTACAGCTCCACGCCTCTGTACATCTGAAGGTGGGTGGACTGGACCCCCAGGAGGCAGTGGAACTAGGGGAGCAGCCCCTTCCGCCTCCCTCAGCACCAGCAATCCAGGGCATGGATCTTCACATAGGTCAGTGTGCTGGCAAGTGGTTACTGTGTCAGAGCAGAAACAGTGGTTGCTGCAACTCACACAGCTGTGAGCAGAGCAGAGGCAGTGGGCGCCATACCTCACACAACTGAGAGCAGAGGGGAAACAGTCAGCACCATGACTAGCATGACTGCAAGATGCCATGGCAGGAGCAAAAACAATAGGCATCCCTGCCTGTCTCTCAGTGGATCCAGGGTGCACGCCCCTTCTCCCTCCCCCAGCAGTGGCCAGGTCTTTCCAACAGTGGGGACAGTATACAAAATTCAGATCTTCCCAGCTGGACAGGGTGCCCTGACCTGAGTTTTCAAAACATACTGGCTAGCACCAGAGACCAGAGACTTCTTGAGTGAGCAGCAACAGTAACCTCTCCTGGCTTAGACCCTGCTCCCTACCAGTGGTGGCAAGTGGAACCAGCAACCAGAGGCTTCAGGAACCACAGCAGAACTAGTGACCCAGCCCCGACCAGCAGCACCCCCAACACCAGCTCCACCAGCAGCAGGGGCTGCATACAAGTCCCTGGGTCCTGGGCCCCCAGCAGTGACAGTGACACCCACGAACCCAGCACCCCGGCAGTAGTGCAACCAGTACTCCCACACAACCCAGAAGCAGCAGCACAGGTGGTGCAAGGAGTAGCAGCATCCAAGCCTTTGGAAAGCCAATGGAAAAACACAGGGCTCAGGCAAAGCAGAGGTACTTGCAGCCTGGTGACCATGGTGGCAACACCTGAGACTGCAGCAACATTGTAAGCAGCAAGGCACCAGCAACCTCAGAGGCACAAGTGGCACAAGGAGGGCACTGACAATACTTCTAGCAGAAGCAATGGAGGGAAGAAAGTGCAGGCTCTCAAATACAACCAGAAGCAGCTCAGAGCCAAAGTAACCAAAGCCATACCAAATGACAAAGTTGGTTTCTACCACAAATGCACCACCAGAGGATCGATTCATCAAATACCATGAAAAACTACAGTAACACTGTAGAACAGAAAGAGAATGACAACTCTCAAGAAACCAAACTTGAAGTCACAGAAGATTACAATCAGACAGAGAATTCAAAATAGCTGTCCTAAAAAGACTCAATGAGTTACAAGAAATCTCAGAATCACATTTCAGTGAGGTCAGGAATAAAACTAATGAACAGAAGGACTGCTTCACCAAGGAGACTGAAACTCTAAAAAAACCAAGCAGAAATTCTAGAGAGGATGAACACAATGAGATGAAAAATAATGTAGAAAGCATTACAAATAGAGCAGACCATGTGGAGGAGAGAATTAGTGAGCTCAAAGATAGAAACCTAGAAATGATTCAAGTGGAGAGGGGGAGAGAACTAAGATTTTTTAAAAATCAAGAAATTATTTGAGAAATATACAACTCAATTATGAAAGATAACAGAAGGATAATAGATATCCCAGAGAGAGAAGAGAGGGAGAAAGGATCAGAAAGCTTATTTAAAGAAATAGTAGCTGAGAACTTCCCAAACCTGGGTAAGAAAGTGGACGTGCAAGTACTTGAAGCTAATAGAACTCCTCATTACCTCAATGTAAAAAAATCATCTCCAATGCATATAATATTAAAACTGTCAAAAGTCAATGAAAAAGAAAAAATATTGAGGGCAGCAAGAGAGAAGAAAATAACCTACAAAGGAACCTCCATCAGGCTTTCAGTTGGCAAGTATGGAAATATAGAACAACCAGAAAACAAAAGATAAAATGGCAGTATTAAGCCCTTATATATCAGTAATCTCTCTAAATGTAAATAGATTGAATTCACCAATCAAAAGACACAGAGTGGCAGAATGGATTAAAAAACAAGATCCAATAATATGATGCCTCCAGGAAACACATTTCAGCTCTAAAGACAAACATATTCTCAGTGTGAAGGAATGAAAGATGACATTCCAAGCAAATGGCAAGCTAAGGAAAGTGGGCATAGCCATACCTATATCAGACAAAACAAACTTCAAGACAAAAAAGATAAGAGTCAAAGATATGCATTATATAATAATAAAAGGGACTTTCCACCAAGAAGATGTAACACTTACAAATATCTATGCACTTAACACAGGAGCACCAAAGCATATAAAGCAACTATTAACAGACCTAAAGGGAGAAATTGATAGCAACACAATAATCAGAGGGGACCTGAACACTCCACTTACGTCAATGGATAGATCATCCAGACTGAAAGCCAACAAGGAAACAGAGGCCTTAAATAAAACACTAGACTAGATGGACTTAATAGATATACATGGAACATTCCATCCCAAAACAGCAGAATACACATTTTTCTCAAGTACACCTGGAACATTCTCAAAGAGAGTCTGTATGTTGGGAAACAAAATGAGCCTCAATAAATTTAAGAGGATTGAAATTATATCAAGCATCTTTTCTGACCACAATGGTATGAAACTAAAAATCAACTACAAGAAAAAAGCTGGAAAAGTCATGATTATGTGGAGACTAAACAACAAGCTACTGAACAACTATTGGATCAATGAAGAAAGCAAAGGATAAATCAAAAGATATCTGGAGACAATTGAAAATGAAAACACAACATACCAAAATATGAGATGCAGCAAAAGTGATATTAAGAGGGAAGTTTATAGTAATACAGGCCTGCTTGAAGAAACAAGAAAAATCTCAAGTAAACAATCTTATGATCTACCTAAAAGAACTAGATAATGAAAAACAAACAAAGCCCAAAGTCAATATAAGGAAGGAAATAATGAAAATCAGAACAGAAATAAATGAAACAAAGAGAGTAAAAAAATAGAAAGGATCAATGAAACTAAGCCGTTTTTTTGGCAAGATAAACAAAATTGATAAACCCTTAGCAAAACTCACTAAGAAAAAAGAGAGAAGAGTCAAATAAATAAAATCAGAAATAGAAGAGGAGGGGCCAGCCCCGTGGCCAAGTGGTTAAGTTCATGCACTCTGCTTTGGCGGCCCAGGGTTTTGTAAGTTCGGATCCTGGGTGTGGACATGACACTACTCATCAAGCCATTTTGAGGCAGCATCCCACATAGCAGAACCAGAAGGTCCTACAACTAGAATATAGAACTATGTACTGGGGGACTTTGGGGTGAAGAAGAAGAAGAAAAGTATTGGCAACAGATGTTAGCTCAGGTGCCAATCTAAAAAAATAAAGAAATGGAAGAGGAGAAATTACAATGGACACCACAGAAATACAAAGGATTATAGGAGAACATTATGAAAAACTATACACCAACAAATTGGAAAACCTAGAAGAAATGGATAAATTCTTATAATCATACAACCTCCCAAAACTGAATTAAGAAGAAATAGAGAATCTGAATAGAGCCCTCACAACTAAAGAGATTGAAAAGCTAATCAAAAACCTCTCAAAAAACAAAAGTCCAGGACCAAGCTTCTCTGGTGAATTCTGCCAAACATTCAAAGATTTAATACCTGTCCTTCTCCAACTCTTCTGAAGAATTAAAGAGGATGGGACTGTTCCTAACTCATTTTATGAGGCCAACATTACCCTGATACCGAAACCAGACAAGGACAACACAAAAAAGGAAAATTACAAGCCAATATCACTGATGAACATCGATGCAATAATCCTCAGCAAAATATTAGCAAATCGAATATAATACTTAAAATGATCATATACCACAATCTTGCGAGATTTATTCCAGGGATGTAGGGGTGGCTCAACATCTGCAAATTAATCAATGTGATACACCATATTAACAAAATGAACATTAAAATCACATGATCATCTTGATAGATGCAAAGAAAGCACTTGACAAGATCCAATATCCATTTATGATAAAATCTCTCATAAAATGGGTATAGAAGGAAAGTCCCTCAACATAATAACAGCCGTTTATTACAAACCCACAGCCAGCACCATATTCAATGGTGAAAAACTGATAGCCATTCCTCTGAGAACAGGAACAAGACAAGGTATCCACCCTTGCCAGTCTTATTCAACATAGTGTGGAAACATTAGCCATAGCAATTACGCAAGAAAAAGAAATAAAAGGAATTCAAGTTCACTATTTGCAGATGACATGATTCTATATGTAGAAAACCTTAAACTATCCATCTAAAAACTATTAGAAAAAATCAATGAATATAGTACAGTTGCAGGGTACAAAACCAACATACAAAAATCAGTTGCATTTCTATACACTAATAATGAACAAGCAGAAAGAGAAATCAAGAATATGGTCACATTTACAATTACAACAAAAAAGAATAAAATACCTAGTAATAAATTTAACCAAGGAGGTAAAAGATATATATACTAAAAATAATAAGACATTATTGAAGGAAATCAAAGAAGATCATAAACAAATGGAAAGATATTCCATGCTCATGGATTGGAAGAACAAACATAGTCAAAATGTCCATATTACCTACAGCAATCTACAGATTCAATGCAATATCAATCAGAATCCTGATGACATTCTTCATGGAAATAGAACAAAGAATCCTAAAATTCATATGGAACAACAAAAGACCCCAAATAGCCAAAGCAATCCTGAGAAAAAAGAAAAAAAGTTGGAGGTATCACAATCCCTGACTTTAAAATATACTACAAAGCCAGAGTAATCAAAATAGCATGGTAGTGATACAAAAACAGACACACAGGTCAATGGAACAGAATTGAGAGCCCAGAAATAAAACCACACATCTATGGGCAGCTAAGCTTTGACAAAGAAGCCAAGAATATACAGTGGAGAAAGAAACGTCTTTTCTATGAATGATGTTGAGATAACTTGACAGCCACTTGCAAAAGAATGAAAGTAGACCATTATCTTACACTATACACAAAAATTAACTCAATATGCATTAAAGCCTTAAATGTAGGACTTGAAACTGTAAAACCACTAGAAGAAAATATAGGCAGTATGCTCTTTGACATCAGACTTAGCAGTATATTTTCAAATACCGTGACTACTCAGGCAAGAGAAACAAAAGAAAAAATAAATAAATGAGACTACATCAGACTACAAAGCTTCTACATGGCAAAGGGAACCACCAACAAAACTAAAAGACACTCCACCAAATTGTAAAAAATATTTGTAAATCATATATATGACAAGGGAGTGATTTCCAAACTATATGAAGAACTCGTACAACTCAACAACAAAATAATGAAAAACCTAATCAAAAAATGGCCAGAGGATATGAACAGACATATTCCCAAAGAAGCTTTACAGATTTCATGTGCCAACAGGCATATGAAAAGATGTTCAACATCACTAATTACTTGGGAAATTCAAATCAAAACTACAATGAGGTACCACCACACATATGTTGGAATGGCTGTATTTAGCAAGACAAGAAATAACAAGTTGTGGAGAGGATGCGGAGAAAAGTTAACCCTCATACACTGCTGGTGGGAATGCAAACTGGTGCAGCCACTATGGAAAACAGTATGGAAATTTCTAAAAAAACAAAAAATAGAAATATCATGTGATCCAACCATTCCACTACTGGGTATTTATCCAAAGAAGATGAAATCAATAATTCCAGAAGATTTATGCACCCTTATGTTCATTGTAGCATTATTCACAATAGCCAAGATATGGAAGCAACCTAAGTGCCCATCAGTGGAGGAATGGATAAAGAAGATGTGGTGAGTATATATACTATTACTCAGCCATAAAAAAGAAAAAGTCATGCCATTTGTGACAACATGGAGGGACCTTGAGGGTATGATGCTAAGCAAAATGTCAGACAAAGAAAGACAAATACTGTATGATTTCACTCAAACGTGGAAGACAAATACATAGATGGCAGAAATAGAATAGCTTGCTGGTTACCAGAGGGGAAGCGGGTGGAGGAAGGGTGAAAGGGGTAAAGGAGCATATAGGTATGGTGACAAGTAAAACCTAGACTATTGGTGGTGAACAGAATGCAATCTATACAGAAACTGAAATATAATAACGTACCCTCAAAATTCACACAGTATTATAAGCCAATATGACCTCAATAAAATAATTTTTTTAAAAGGGATTTGAAGAAAAATAAACCAATATTAAAGGGAGATGTGTATGTGTGGGGGGGGTATTATTTTATATGCAGTGGACAGGGTATTCCTCTTTCACAGAGTGACGTTTGATCAGGGATCTGCAAGAAATGATGAGAGAGCCACAGAGATATCTGATAGAAAATAATTCCAAACAGAGAGAACAGCAAATGCAAAAGACGCTGAAGCAGAATGTGCTTGCTGTGGTCAAGAAACAATAAGGGGGACTACAGGTCTAGAGTAGAATGAGCAACGACAGGGTTAGGAGACGAGGGCAAGGAGGTTGGGGTGCAGATCTTTCAGAATGGTGGCGGTCATTCTGAGGACTGTGACTTGACTCTGTGTAAGACAGAAAACCATTGGACTGGAGGATTTGGACATAACGTCATCTCATTTGTGTGTTAAATCAGAACTTTGATTATCATGGAGTCCCTTCTCTAGAAATGCTGGGAATCTGGAAATTCTTTATAAAATCAGTCAAACCTCCTTCCTTTTAAACAAACCCATTTAACCTGTGAATTATTTTACCATAAACTATTGAATTCAAATCATAGTATGTTCACATTTGGAGACTTCAAAATTTTGTGCACTTGTTTCTTAATTTTCTTCTTTTTTTTTTTTTGCTTTGATTTTACTGCTTCGTAATATAATTTTTATTCTTCAACGTAATCCACATACATGATGTAAAAGTCCAATATTGCTATAAGTTTATGAAAGGAATGGTGTTCCTTTCCTTCCTCTGACTCCCGCTTTCCAGTGGTAACCACTTTCAACTCTTTTTCTCTCTGTTTATGATGCTCCTAAATAATATGCTTACACTGCCATTTCTGGATTGTTTGTTCACTTTCAGATATTATCTGTTTATTTCCTGCAGGAGGATGTAACGATACTACTTTGTCACGTCTCTCTCCTACCCACCACATATATGCTCTCATTTCGCCTCTACCTTCTTCCTTATAGAGTTTTTTCACAGTTATTGGATGGGTCACTTTTCAGTGTTTATATTATAGCCATGTAAATATCGTTGAACCGTGTTGTATACTCTGATGATTTTCATTGTTTATCCAACTTTTCTTAATCTTTTTGTTAATAATTCCTGTTTGGTGGTTTTTGTAGTTTTCTGTGTGCCTATGTCATTAGTTCTTCCCAAATTCTCCAAAATGCACTTCAAAATCAGTCTTACTTCTTTTTTTGTATATTGTCAAATGCATCAGATAACCTGTCAGTTCTACTTTGTTTGTCTGTTTTTTTCTGTTTTCTTGAAAAGCCATCCCTTCTAGAGCCCTTTGTCCTTTTGCTCCAACTGGACAGGTTGTTCTCCAGGCCTGTTGCCTGCTGTCACCCTCAGACTGCCTCACTGTCTGGCTTTCCTACACCATCATCCCAGAAGTAATGCCTTTGAGCTCTCTTGTATATTACAGGCCCTATTTCTTGGATTTCTTGTTTTTCTTTTTTTGCCTGTCCCTCCCTCCCCCATTTTTTTAATTACACCATATCCTCTCGTAGCTTCCTAAGAAATATGTCATAAGAGGTAAATTTTTTGACCTTACATATCTGAAAATATGTCTATTTCCTCTTTATGTTTCGTTGATAATTTGGTGTTGAATTCTGGATTGGAGATCTTTTTTTCGCTCTTGGTTCAGAAGGTGTTGCTCCATTTGCTTCACCTAGCATTTGTGTTGTTACTGAGGAGTCTGATATTTGCATTCCTAATCCTTTATGACTTTCTGCTGTTTGGTTAGTGTGAAGTGAGGGGAAACCTGGGGGAAGCCTTTATTCATGCTCTCAACTATTTCTCCTGTTTTAGGGCCTTTCCATAATCCCTATTTTCATAAATATCTGGTGCCTCCAATTTTGGACCCTTTCTAGGTTTTGCAACACAAATTATCCTATTTCTAGTTGGCATTGCTTTCTGTTGGCATTTAAGTTTTGACTTTATCTTCTCTGTTAAGTTAGGGACCACTCAATCATCTATTTTCCATCTTCCAAAATTTTGTTTAAATGTTTAAATGGATAAGCTTCTGTGGACTCTTTGAGTCTCTGTTTCAGCTACATGATTTGAAGTGGAGATCAGCCCCTGCGTCTGGCAAAGCTAGGCTTAATTGGATTAGCAAATGCAAGTTTAGAATTTTAAATACCAAATTTGTGCACATTCTTGGCATTCTAGACCCATTGGAGGCATTTTGGAATGCTTAAAAATCTCCAAAGGGTCCAGACTAACCAACCTACCCACTCGGGCAAAAATTTCAGCCTAAGGAGACTGTATTTTAATATTAAAATGTTTTCCAATTTCTCAGGCTACCACTGCAGTTTAGCCCTTTGTTCATGAGCCTACACGCTTTAGAGAAAATAGCTCCTGTTATTCTCTCTTTTATCTCCCTGGATAGTCCCAGGACCTTCGTTTACCCATTTTCCATTTCCCCTGTTTGAAAAGTGGATGCTGAGTATAGTTACCACAGTCAGACATTTGAGTTCTCATCCACATTTGGTCCTCAGTGAGGTAAGAGAATGTTAATATCCCCTCCCCATCCTCATTTTTAGAATCCTGGGAGTTTAGTTGGTTTGCCTTTAGGAAGATTAACTCTTCTAATAGCCTTCGATTCTTCCTCAATGTTTAATTTAAATCCACTGCTCTGCCATGAAGCTTTTCCCGATTATTCTAGTCTATATTTAACTCTAAATCATCTGAATTTGTATTTTACTTATAACAGATTCAGACACTTTATAATATTATGTGTATTTGATGTGATCGATCCCCCTAGAGTGATCAAAAAATGTTTTCAAAGATAGCATATCACTCATAGGATATACTTTTGCTGATAATTCAATCCTTTATCAGACATATATAAAGTGCATCAATTAGTTTTATTGCAACTAATTGTAACCAGTTTTAACCATATTTCTATTGGGGTAATCTTAGTTGAAAATAACCATCCTTGGGGCTGGCCCCGTGGCTGAGTGGTTAAGTTTGCACGCTCTGCTGCAGGCAGCCCAGTGTTTCATTGGTTCAAATCCTGGGTGCGGACATGGCACTGCTCATCAAACCACGCTGAGGCAGCGTCCCACATGCCACAACTAGAAGGACCCACAACGAAGAAAGTACAACTATGTACTGGGGGGGGGGGGGGGTTGGGGAGAAAAAGGAAAAAATAAAATCTTAAAAAAAAAATCCTTCATATAAAAATTACTGACCTTTATCCAAGACATATATGTTGCCCTGAAAAAATACATTCTATGACTAGATTTTTGAATGTGAAAAATATTTCCATCTCAGAAGTTAATTTTCAATGCCAGAAAAATATTTCCATTCCAGAATTCTTAAAATTTATGGATAAAATATTTTCAGTTGTTGAACTGTATGTTTGTTGAGTGGAGTTTTACAAAGAGAAAAGGAAGCATCAAGATTTCAGCCTAATCTTTGGCAATTCTTTGTGCATATCTCCCCCTTGTACCCTAACTTGACTTTGAGGTGGTGGCTGGATCTAAGCAAAGACTAAATAACACCGGTGTCATTTTGCCTTTGCAGTCTCACTTTCATATTCTCTCAGTTTTATGTTACTCTAGATTTGAAGACCAGTCTCCCTGCACTTTTTACCAGAAGAGCAATAGACAAAGGAAAGAAAGAAGGAAGAGAGGGAGAGAAGAAATCACCCATCTCAAGTCACGTTTTTCGATGTTTGTAGCTTTATTAAAAATGATTATGGAGGAGGGGTTAGATTTTGGAGCTTAGAGCCTTTTCTACCTTCCAATTTCTTCCTCCTTCATTTTCCTGGAGTGATCAATAAGTGTTTCCTCTTGTCTTATGTAAAGCACATCTATTTCTATTCAGGCCTTGGAGGATCAGCTTCTCCTCTTAAATAGGCTTTTAAAATCTTGTCTTCAGTAAAGGTAGCCCTCTTCTAACAAGTGAATTTCCTATCGGTTGCCAAGAAAAGTAAAGTTTCTTGATGTCCTTAGACTTTAAGATTCCTTAGCTTCTTTTGAATATACTTAGAAGTAACCTGGACGTGCAACCTTATAAACATTCATATAGCAGTAGAAGATTCTTGGTCCTTGATTCCATGAGGTATCTTGTGGCCACGTGTACTTCCAGCATTTCAAGATGAACTATCAAAAATATGACTTTTTATGGCAGAAAAAAATACGTTGGGAAATTTCGTAATTTCAGGCACATTCATTTGTGTTTGAAGTATTGTGTGCTATTACCACAGCAGCTAACATTTATCAGACATTTACTCGGGCTCTGCACTGGTCTATATATTCCCTACAAGGATATTGTAAGGTCATTGTATTTGTTTCCTGCTATAACGAATGACCATAAACTGGTTGGCTTAAAACCCACCTATTCTCTGATAATTCTGGAGGCCAGAAGTCGGAAATCAAGAGATCCTTGGGCTTTCCTCTCTCCAAAGGCCCTGCGGTGTATCTTTCCTTGTCTCTCCAGCTTTCAGTGGCTCAGGCATTCCTTGGCTGCTGGTTGAATAATTTCAGTCTCTGCCTTCATCTTCACATGGCCTTCTCTTCTCCCTGTGTGTCTCTTCTCCGTATGTCTCTTATGGGGATACCTGTCATTGGATTTAGGACCCACCCAGAAAATCCTGATGATCATGCCTCAAGATTCTTAACTTAATTACATCTCTAAAGAGCCTTTTTCTGAATGTGGTCATGTTCACAGTTTCTAGGGGTTAGGCTATGGACACATGAACACTACCGTGGAACTCACTACAGTCATTTAACTATTTTTATGGATGAAGAAACCAAGCTTCAGAGACTTCACATAACTCGGTCAAATTAGATAAACAGAATTTGAATCTGGATTCATCTCCCACCAAAATATGTGCTATGGTCATGTGCTGCTTAATGATGTTTGTCAACAACAGACCACATATATGATGGTGGTCCCATAAGATTAGTACCATATAGCCTAGATGTGTAGTAGGCTATTCCATCTAGGTTTGTGTAAGTACGCTCTATGATGTTCACACAATGACGAAATCACCAACGACCCATTTCTCAGAATGTATCCCCATTGTTAAGCAACACATGACTGTTTTTCTATCACATTGTCTTTTATGTGAAGCTCTCTAGATTGCAGGTGTATCCTGAGTAGAGTTGGGAATTTATAAATATGGTGAATCTTGTTCTCTTTTCATACTAGCCTGTGCTATTATCATCCTAGTTCCCCTCCAGGTAAACACATCTTCCCCAGTAGAGAAGCCTGTGGAACTCCTTTTGAGAATATACCTGAAGCATAGTTATCCTAATTATCCCATGCTGAAACACTAAAAATTGCAACAACTTCCCAGCAAACCAACTGTCTGCTGTAAGCAGCACCGACATCATTCTCCTTCTCATCAGCAGAGGAGGCAGATGGTTTAAGTCATACATTTGGGTTATCAGCAGGATACAATTTTCCACAGATGAATGTAAACAGCACTTTTTAAAAACAAGGTTTTTATGGCATGTTTTAATCTTAATGGCTGTTTATCACCAAAATTCAGAAGACACCCTTAACTTGGTGCCCATGACCTGTTGACATAGACCCAGAGGTTCTGAGCTCACAACCTTTCTGAAGATATTGATTTTAGTTTCAGCTGCCATTTTTTCTGACCTCTAAAATGAGGTTATTTCATAATAACAGATATTTTGTTTCATTTGTTGCTCCAAGAATGGCAAATTTTCATCACTTTTTTCATATTCTAGGTTTATTATTCCCTCTCTAATTCATTTCAGCTCTTTCCCTCAGCAATTGCAATGAAGTGCATTTTTATAGAGAATTTTATGGGCTTTTTAAATGAAAATTAATTCAGTAATAACGCTTTCGATTGTTATAACTTTAGTCTACTTTTGTAGCTGGGGAAGTTGGTTCAGAGGCAAATGTCTTTTCATAGTTTATAAGGCGACTTATCAAAGACTTCCTGACCACTGCTCTCAGGACCATGGCTGACTTTCCCTTGTCAAATGTAACCCCTATAAAAATAGACTCTAATCTTAGAACTTATTGATCATCTTTCCTATCATTGTAATTGTCACTTCCCTAGCATCTGCTTAGCACTCCAGAAGTTCCTCTGCAGTGTATTTATTTGTTTAACAATTATTTATTTCATGATTTTATGTCTTTTTGAGATTCTTGGTCTAGATTGTAGGCTGAGAATCTTTTCTGCCTTGAATCCCTTTCCTTATCTCCCAAGATGCCTGAGTTATGATTCTATTCACACTGGAAGCACAGAATGTTTGCTAATAATAGTGTCCAGAAAGGGAAGCACATCCTGTTCAGGCACATGAAGGGAAGGTTGCTCATTTCCACTGCCAGGGTTCTTTACCACAGCATTGAATGGTATTAAAGATCACGGACTCCGGAGTGAGGCAACCTGGGTTCAACTCCAGGTCTGCGTCTTACCTTTGTCAAATTACTTAGCCTCTGGGGCCCATCAGTTTTCCAATCTATAAAATGGAGATAATAATAATACTTCTATCACAGGACTTCTGATGATTAAGTGAAATTAATACTAAAATGAGAATCATGCCTGGAATGTAGTGATCACTAAATATGTATTTATTAAATAAGTAATTTTATCCAAGGATTACTGCCTCTGCCACATGTTATATTTCTGCCCATAAGCACCATAAGCATCTCTAAGACTGGATAAAACATATGAGGCAACTATTTGTCAGCCAATAGACCACAATCAGTTTAAGCCTGTGATCCTTTAGGAGGGAAATTCATGAAGTGGGCCCCACAATTGCTCAGTTCTTTGCCTGGGAACAGTTTTCTAACTACAGCATACAGAGGTAGAGTCTAAGCAGAATAAGTAGTCCCACTGAGCTGAGGAAGCAGAGATCAATGTTCTGGGTTACTGAACCAGTTGGCAGGTGATGGGTGGGCTTCATAGACAGGGGAGCTGTTCCAGAAATCTATATGATGGACCACCTCAAGTCCATGGCTGAGGGTGAGCTATATATGCTCAAGGCAAATCACCAGAGGCTTAATAGCTTGCAACTGCTATAGGGGGATTCTAATAGGCTAATTCCAGGGGATTAGCCTGTAATCGAACCTGTTGCTAAATATAAAGTTAGGAAGATAGCATCCTAATTCTCTACAATGTGTTATCCAAAGTATCTAGTATTCAATCAAAAAAGAAACAGAGAAATGTAATATGTAGTCAAGAAAAGTCAGTAGAAATGGAATTGATTTTCTACAACGTAATTCAGTGGGAAAATGATAGTCTTTCAATAAACAGTGCTGAAATGATTGGAATCTAATCTCCATGTGCAAAAAAAATAAACTTCAAAACAATAAACTGGAAGCAAACATAGGAAAAAGGAAAAATCAGTAACCATAAAAGAAGATATTGATAAATTGGGCTTCTTCAAAAATTCAAACCATCTACTTTTCAAAGGAGAAACTCAAGAAAATGAAATGGCAAGCTACATACTAAGATAAAATATTCTTAACACATATAACTGACAAAGTGCTTGAATCAATGATATAAAGAACTTTTACAATTCAATAATAAAATGATCAACCCAATTTTTAAGAATGGCAAACAAAGTAAACAAATTTTGCAAAAGACCAAATACAAATGGCCAGTAAGCAGGTAAAAAAGATGTTCAACATGACTGGTCATCAAGGAAATACAAATTAAAATCATAACGAAATACCATTTCACACCTATAGAATGATTAAAATTAAGGGGATTGGCAATATAAGTGTTGGCAAGGATGTGGAAAAAGAAACAAGAACTCTCATACATTTACGATGAGGTAAAAAATGGCATGACCACTTTTAAGAACACTTCACCAGTTTCTTATAAAGTTGAACATACTTATCACATGACTTAGCAAATTTTTTTTAGGTATTTACTCAAGAGAAATGAAAACTTATGTCCATAAAAAGATTTGTACATGAATGTTCATAGCCACTTTACTTACAGTGGCCAAAAACTGGAAACAACCCAAATAATCAGAGGTTCCAGTAAATGACTGCATAAACAAATTATGGTATATCATACAATCAAACACTACTCAGCAATCAAAAGGAATAAACTACTGATACACACAACATGGAAGAAGCTCACAGATACTATGCTGAGTAGAAGAACAAAGAGTTCAGACTAAAAAATTCTATTTATAAAGAATTTCAGGATAAGCAAATCCAATCCATAAAAGTGATAAAAAGCAGAGCAATTTTTATCTGAGTCAGAGGGTGGGAGGCAAGAAGGGAGATGACTACAAAGGGGCACTGACAAACTCCCAGGAGATGACAATGTTCTCTATCTTGATCGGAGTGTAGGTTACACAGGTATACATTTGTCAAAATTCACTTGACCTTAAATGTATGCATTTTACTGAATGTAAATTATACTCAATTCAGTTCATTTAAAAAAATTTAGACCTTTCAAATTCTGACTTCCACCCCTCTCTGCAGCCTAATCTCTAGCTGTTTCATCTTGAACTTTAAGTTTTCCCCATTTGGGATACTTTTCACCTTCGAGTTTTTGCATATACTGTCCCCACTACTTGACAACCTTTGCATTCCTTCTTCACCTTGAGGAAAGTATTTCCTTCTAACCTAGATTGGTTAAATGCTCTTCCTGTTTCCACATTACTCTGGAATAAGGCTCAATGGAGGATATATCACATTTTTTGGTTTTGCTTGTCTAATTGTCTGTCTTTCATGTTAAATTGTAACCTCCCTGAGTACAGGAACTGTTCCCCAACATATCTATCACAGCCTTGGCTTGTAATCGGCACTTAATAAATATACGTTGAATGAGTGAGTGAATGAAGCAATTAACAAACAAATAAGCTCACATAAACGTCCGGAGATTATCAGGTAGATTCTCGGTGATTTCAAGTTCCATTTTCCAAGTGAAATTAATTGAGGGCTTCCCCCTCTAAGCGAATGATATTTTTGGTATGGTCCACACATTTTATTATAGGTATTTTCTTCTAAATCATATTTCTCAGAAGCCACCGTTTTTGTAGGAGCATGAGTCACAGAAATGCAATTTTTGGCTGTGCCTCCCCAACCAACCCGTCCCCCCAGCTAGCCAGACCAAACATTCCATAGTAACTGTGTTTTTGATTGTCCAAGGGACTTCTGTCTGATTTAGATTGTCTATCAAGAGATTCTGTGGTCTTTTTCCTCTGTGAAAATTTCTTCTCATAAATGTTCCTTACCTTTTTGCAAATGTCTTTGAAAATTAAGTGTACTATATAAATATATGCCAAATATATACACAGTGTAGATGAGGCCTAATAAGATAGATTCTTACGTACTCTGCCACTGTTTCATGTATCTTTTACTCTACTTTTTGGTATACAATTTTAAAGCTTTTAGGAAATACTAAGCTACTATTCATTAATTCAAAGTATCAAAGAGAAGTGTTAGAGCCCCCTTCTCAAACAGCTTAGAATCTGTGAGAACTTATAAATAAACAAACCATTGTGGGCTAATGACACAAGAAAGGCATATCCAGGGCACTAAATGGGGATTGGAGTCTGCAATTCCATGTACATTATATCTGGTTGTTAAACATTCTTCTAATATAGGCATTAATAGTCCCACTTTACGAATACAGATAATGAATCACAATACTGTCATGTTTTCACACATGACACAACTAATAAGTGGCAGAACAAAAATCCAGGCCTGTCAGACTTTTAAGCCTACGTCCTTTTATATGTGCCACATTGCCCTGCTAATGTCCCACAGTTTCTAGCTAGGTAGACTGGGTGGCTAGTGGTGGCACTCATTTCTGAGACTAGGAATGCAGGTGGAGGGTCAAGGTTGGAGGAGAGCATGGTATTTGGAGATGTTTGAAGATCAGGGTTTGATGATGTTGAGACGGCGATGCCTGTGGGCCATATGTCCAGCTACTGCAGATAATAGGACCGAGAGCCTAGGGCACAAGCTACAGGCCTGGGTTGGAGAAGGTTTGAACGTCATAGTACCATGCAGTGGTTGAAACTTTGTGTATGCGTTGAATCACCCAGAAGGAATATGTAGATTGAGAAGAGGCTTAAACGCCCATCTTTGATTCATTGGCCTCTAGATTCCTCTTGTATACCTTATATAAAAATCTCATACATGTATCATGACTTAATTAAAGTTGGACTCATTCATTGAACAAATATTGATGAGGTTACTGAGTCTCAACTGTGTGTTCAAGTGGGCTAGGTTCTATGGGGAATAGAAAGGACCAAGATAAAATATCCCCTCTTTAGGAGCCTACTGTCTAGTTGGTAAGTCAGGGTATATTTATATACCAACTACTAGAAGTCATAAGGGACAATCTAGACTGGCCAGGACCAGCATGTTTTATGTTTGTGGATATATTTCAAGGACACCTTGGGTATCTCATAGCAAATCATCCCCAAACATCCAAAGGTACAAAATAAACATCATTGATATAAGCTCCTCCCAGTTTGCTACTTCAGTTTCTGTTCTCTTTGGAAGCTATTTGTCACTTAACAAATAATAAAAAGCTTTTCTTTCTTGAGCATGTTATACTTTAAGTGCATTTATTTTAATGCTGAATATTGCAGGTGGACCTCAGGAAGACTGGAACTTGGAACTGGAAAGCTGTAGGGAGACCCAGGCATGACCTCACTCCATTTCCTATCCCCACTTCTTGGTGTATGTCTGGCTCGTTCTTCTCTCTGCAGACGCTCTCACTGCTCCTCAAGCTGCCTGACAAAATATGACCACCCAGAGTAGAATATGGTTACTCAGTGCTTTCCTGGTGTTGAGTCTCTCTTGGTTTTCCTCTCTCAACACTGTGCTTGTTTTAGTTTTAATCCTTAAAACAACCCTTCAAGACTGAAATTATTCTTTCTGCATTACATACAAGGAAACTGAAGCTGAGAGTGATTGTGGCCTCCCATGTTACTATCATCTGTCAGGGATTCAAAGATGAAAAGAAAGGCCCCTACTCTCATGGACGTCATAGTTCAATGATGAAGAAGACATCCATCATTATATGTATAGACATGAATTGATCATTATAGAATTCTGTGAGAAGTACTATAATAGATATGTAAACACAGAATTGTAGTAACACAAAGAATGATGCCTGGAGAAGCAAGGAGAACACTGTAGAGAGGACATTTGAACCAAATTTGGAAGAATGTGTAGCTCTCCAGGTATAAAGGGGGGAAATGACCTCCCAGCCAGTAGGAGTCTTAGGTTATAGAAGAGCGAGAGTACTTATTATAAACAGGAAAAGCAGGCTGTCTGTGTTTCTCCTTACACCATGGCTCACTTCCTAGCTGCAGCCCAAGCACAGGTGTGCTAATGGTGAGCCTGGCTGTAGAGCCTGCGGAAATGGTTCAAAATAATCTGATTTCCAGTAATCCAGAGAAAAGAACACTTCAGACCAATATTTGGTATAAAAATTTAGTCTCTGTCTTCCTCTCTAGTTTTCTCTTTCTCTTTTACTCCTCCCCCCCAGCCCCACAGTATAAATCAGCACGGAAAACAATGTGGGCTTTGGCCGTAATTACTGTTAGTTTCAAATGGTGAGTACATGCCAGACCTGGATGTTACAAAAGCTGCTCATGTGGTACATTATACTTTCTTCAGGATATTCCCAAGTATATCTGTGTTGTCTCCATCTGACAGCCTATATCGTACAGCTTTGCATGGAACTTTTGGGATTTCAAAAAAAAGCTATGCTTCTAGATTCTATACAGACTCATTTAGCAAGGTATAGGTTACAGAATCTTCCAATTGTCTCTTCAGAAATAAGGCTGAAATGTAGGGTCTGTCTATATACACGGCAGCCGAAGACTGTCTCTATCTTGCTATAAATAGAGAAAAGTACTAACAATTTATACTACTTATGAGGTGCATTCTCTTGTAGCTAAGTACACCCCCCAGAGATGTTTAAATAAGAAGTTTTTTCATAAGCCATAAGAAGTCCTAATAAGCAAGAAATGTTAATTACTTAAAACATTGTATTTCAGTTTCAGTAGAATTATACCTGAACATCTATAAACTCGTTTTGTTCTTTAAGCTCTAAAGAAGGTGGACATGTGTTTCTATAGAATGCTCTTTCAGCATTTGTCAGTAGGACGATTCAACTTGAATGTCTTTTCCACATGCCATAGATATCAGAAATAGCCCTATCGAAATGCAAATCAAAACTACACTAAGATATCACCTTACACCCATTAGAATGACAAAAATAACTAAAACAAATAGTAACAAATGTTGGAGAGGTTGTGGAGAAAAAGGAACCCTTGTACACTGTTGGTGGGAATGCAAACTGGTGCAGCCACCATGGAAAACAGTATGGAGATTCCTCAAAAAATTAAAAATAGAACTACCATACGATCCAGCCATCCCACTGCTGGGTATCTATCCAAAGAGCTTGAAGTCAGCAATCCCAAAAGTCCCGTGCACCCCAATGTTCTTTTCAGCCTTATTCACAATAGCCAAGACATGGAAGCAACCTAAGTGCCCACCAACAGATGAATGGATAAAGAAGATGTGGCACATATATACAATGGAATACTACTCAGCTGTAAAAAAGGACAAAATCGTCCCATTTGCAACAACATGGATGGACCTTGAGGGAATTATGTTAAGTGAAATAAACCAGATAGAGAAGGAAAATCTCTGTATGACTCCACTCATATGAAGAATTTAAACATGTGGACAAAGAGAATAGATTAGTGGCTACCAGGGAAAAGGGTGTTGGGGGTGGGCACAAAGGGTGAAGGGTTGCACCTACAACACGACTGACAGACAATAATGTACAATGAAATTTCACAAGATTGTAACCTATCATTAACTCAATAAAAAGTTTTTTAAAAAAAAAGAAATAACCCTATCTTTTTCTGAACCTCAGCTGAAGGTCTTGCTGGTTCAGGGCATAAAAACTATTGCATATACTAAACTACCTCATTTTAACTAATGTAACTAACATTTCCAGAAGGACTCAGATAAATGCAAGCACAAATGTATTTAGATAGGTTGCTCCGCTAGCCCTCACCACTAATAGGGATAATATATAATGATGGCAGATAAATTTTTTTAATCTTTTTTTTGTCCAGGTAATTATATGCGTATGTAACAAAAGATTGTAAAAAGTATAAAATACATATAGTAAGGTGAGAGTAAGTCTTTCTTCCTCACCACTACTCCAGCCATATTGCACCATCTGCAGAGGCAATGACCATATCCAAACTTTCTCTATTCTGCAAGAGATATTATGCATGTATGTGTGTATATGTACATACACATTTAATTACTAAAGTACATTGCTTTAATTTTATACAAATGGTGGCACAAAATACACACTCTTTTGCATCTTGCGTTTTCACTTAACACATCTTAGAGTTGTTGCATATTAGTCTGTGTAGACCTGCCTCATTCCATTTAATTGCTGCTTAGTATTTCATTGCACTATAATTTATTTACCAGATCTCTATTGATGGAAATTCATGTTGTTTCCAGTCTTTTGCTAATACAGACAATGCAGTGAATATCCTTTGCATATGTATGGGAATATTTGTCAGATAAATTGCTGGAAGCAGAATTGTTGGGTTAAAGATGGGGAGTGAATGAAAGGTATTTTTTGAGTAAAAGTTCAGAAATGATCAGAGGTTTTGTACATAGAGCTCAGCTCTGTGTCTGTCTTTCTTGATTCTGTTTCTGTCTTAGGGAGTCCTCAGCTGAGACTGTTCAGAACTGCAGTACATCTCATCTTTACCATCTTGCCAGTATTCTGAATTTCTTTGTCTTTTTATCCTACCTGCTACATCAGTCATCAAACCTAGGTCAATCAAAATATCTGCCTTCTTCACTACTACACCTATGGCCAAGTGTTTGGGGGAAACACATGTAATTTGGTTCTATTGCAAATTTGTATTTGTATAGATCATTTAGGAAATCTACACCACTCAAAAATCCTTTTACTTACACCTAACAAATTGTCCCCTCATGTCCAGCATGGGCCATTCCACTGGCTGGTCTACATTCACAAACTTTCTCTCTTACTTGCACCAGGCTTACTATCAGCAAACGGCTTAGTTCCCTACTCCTGAGAGAAAGATAGCACATTAGGTAAGAATCCCCCTTAATTTCTCTTTTAACCCTCACAATTTCTACACGAAGTTCTCAGAGGATCTCAAACCAAGAGTTCTCCTTTCACTATCCAGTGCTAATCCTGCCACATGCTTCCTATTCCCATTGACTCTCCACTAATTTTTTCACACCAGCCTGTAAATAAATTCTTTAGAATAAAAATGCTCTTTCCCCTTTATTCTTTTCCAGTAATTGCTTCACATTCCTTCCCAAATAGCATTCTTAAGAGAATAGGCCAAAGAATAGGCAGTATCTACTGCCACTCTTTCATTTCCAGTCTGCTTGTCCACCGTCCCTACAGCGACACCGAAATTGCTCTTGTCAAGGTTCCCAGAGGTCAAATTTCGAATGTGTTTGAGCAGTCTTGGACATCATTGTACTTGAATTTTCTCCAGCATTTGACACTTGATTCGCCTATAACTTCAATCTCTTCTGCAGAATTTCTCAGTTGTTTTCAGTAGACTCTTTTTTCGTTCCCCTTACTTATCTTTTCTTTCTCTCTTTTTTTAGACTAGTCTTCTGGTTTATTTCTGATTTTAGGTCTTTAGGTCCTATATTCCAAGGACTAAGTCCTCATCAAGTTCTTCTCATTCTTTATCCTTTCCATGGATGATCTCATTTATTCCCTAGCTTCAGCAATCACCTGTATGCTAATGATTCATAGAGCCTGTCCAAACCTCTCTCCTGGACTCCAGACCATATTTACAACTGCCTGCTAGTCTTCTTCTCTTGGTTGACTCACAGACACCTGAAACATGACATGTTCCAAATTGAACTCACTTTTCAGTTCCCCACCCTATTTCCCACAGTAATCCTTTCTCTCCATCATCTACCTAGTCACGCAGGCCAGGAATTTGTAAGTCATCATCTCTTCTTGCTTTTCCCTCTTCTAGCTACGCCTAATCAGTCACTAAATTCTGTGATTTCTATCTCCTAAATACTGATAGAATCCATTCTCTTATGTCCATCTGTGACAGCCTTACTTTTTTTATTTTTTATTAATTTAAAAAAAATTTTTTTTCCTGAAGAAGATTAGCCCTGAGCTAACATCCGCTGCCAATCCTCCTCTCTTTGCCGAGGAAGACTGGCCCTGAGCTAACATCCATGCCCATTTTCCTCTACTTTATATGTGGGACGCCTGCCACAGCATGGCTTGACAAGCCGTGAGTAGATCTGCAACCGGGATCTGAACCAGCAAACCCCAGGCCACCGAAGCAGAATGTGCAAACTTAACTGCTGCACCACTGGACTGGCCCCCATGACAGCCTTAGTTTTATCTCTCATTATTTCTTACCTGAACTGTTTCCGTAATCTGCTTACTCGCCCCCATCCATTTATGTTCTTCTAGTTAAGCTACTTCACACTGCTTGGTGCAGTTATCTTTCTAAATTGCTTATCACATTATGTTACTTTCTTACCTAAAATTCTTTTCTAGTTCTTCCTTGTCTGCAATACAGTGTGAAGTTCCTACTACATTTTACGTTTCACTTGCTTCTCCAGCCTCATCACCCTGACTCTTCAACACATATCATCTGCTCCAGTCTTTAAAAACTACTCGAAATTGCCTCCGTATCGCTTTTCTTTCTGTTCCTGAATGGTTCTTCATGCTATTTCTTGGCCTTTTCACTTTGTCTCCCAGGGACTATCTATTGATCTTTCAAACTCAGATGAAGTGCTTTCTCCAGTATAGTTCCATAGAGTTTTTCTTATAACTGTATGTTTTTAAAGTTCACTGATATATTTCCTTCATCAGAGCGCAAAGCTTTCCTGGGAAATGACCATGTTTTATTCATCTATGTATCTGTAATATCTTTCACAATTCCTTGCACCGGGAAGGCACTCAAAATGTATTCATTAAATAATGTTGCTATGTCTGGTGTCTGTTATTTCTTTATTCCAGTTTACACTTAACCGTCAAATTAGTTTTCCTGAAACAATGCTCTATTTGTGTCACTTCTTCCCTCTAAATCTTCTAAAAGATTCTGCTCACCTATAGGATGATTCCAAACTCCTCAGTGTGGTGCTTAGGTTCTTCAGAACCCATTTCCCCACAGTTCTTTCCAACATCACTCTTAGTGTCTCTACATACACCTTGTACTCTTTAGCCAGAGTGCTCTATTTGATATTCTTCAAATGCTCTGTGTGAATTTACACTACTCTTACTGCTCAGATCATTATCCTGAGATCAAATGACCTTTCCCCTTTCTATCTTGTCTAATCTCATTCATCCTTCATGGTGAAGTCTAAATCTACAACTCCATAGAATTTCCCTGACCATTCCTTCAATAATAAATCTCTTTCTCCCAACTGTCATAGCACTTGCTTTTTATATCTATCATCGTTCATTGTGTTAGGCATTTCCTTTATTGCTTGTATTGCTTGTTACCTCTACGGTTGATGAAATTTTCACTTTTATTTATCTCAACTATACGACTAATTTATAATGCCTTGAGGACAAAGACTACAGTTTCAACAGCATTTGTAGAATAAATGCTTTTACCTTCCTCCACACCATTGATCAGGGCTATTGCCATTCTTTATCATTTTTTAATCAAGTCTAGTATAACAATTTATTGATTTCCTGATTTGACTTATATATGATTTTGGTCTTAATCAAGTTTAAGGTTATTTTTGCTTATTGATTCTAACCATTTCTTATGATACTATTTTCCATCGATTTCTGATTTTCTGCCTTCATGGCTGATGGTCCTTTATTTTTAAAAACTTGTCCCGTACTTTTTAGTTTCCTGACTCAATCGTCTTCCTCTGCATTGAGCCAATGGCCAAGATGATGACGATGAGAAGAAAGGGAAGGAGGAGGAGTTAACCTGAGTGATGATATGTCTCAAGAAATAGGGGTTCTTGTTTTCTTTTGGGGGCATTGTCATGAAGAATGTGAATTTTAGAAACACTGAACATATTCACTAAGTAGAGGTAGAGAAAAGTTGTTGCTTCTGTATCCCAAAGTATGAAAGGAACATGTGGTCACCAGATGTGATGAAATAGAATTCCAGGGTCATACTGTTTTCCACTTTTGGACCTATCATCTATCCCAAACCACTAGGTCCCTTTTGCACGTTACCCCCACTCAGAGATTGAACAGGAACACACATACCCTATGCCATTTCGAAGGCCATGTCTTTAGACTCATGGCTGTATCTCCTTCCTTTTTAGTCTCAGCCACTTGAAACAGAACTTAAAGTTACAAAAGTAGTGAAGCATTTGGGGTGCTAATGGCGTTAGTTATTATTTGTCTGTTCAGCTTTCTCAAAGTTGAAGAAAAAAGGCAATTTTGTGAAAACACATATTAGCTCCACCATCTACTGCTTGACTTCTGTCCCTTTAGCCATTCTGGACCTCCAGGCCCAGATCAAGCTCCTCTCCTGCTAGGTCTGTGCCTATCCCAAGCTTCTGGTCTTACATGCTGCACACAAAGTACCAGCTCTATTGTTCTGTTTGCCAGATGCAGCCAGTTTTACAAATGAAATTATACCTTTGAACCAGATGAGTTTGGCTTGGTGATTGGCCCTGTGCACAGTCTACAATTTGGGTCAGACTTATGGAAAGTTTGGTGAATTTGGCACCATCTTTGAGGAAGTGTGGACTGTCTTAAAACTCTAGAGAGAAACTTTCAGAATCTCAGACATTCCATCTTTTGTGGGCTTCCAGAAAAGGCCACCCTCAGCTGGCATGGGAGAGAGGACTTATTTTCAAATTATTCAAGTCATGTTGTGACTAGAAGTTGAAGTCTGGTGCAAAATCACAAAAAGTGAAGAGATAATTTGCACTGATCCTAGAATAAGCAGCTTCACTCTACTGTAGGAACTGTAGACTATCCAGGAAGATAGTATTTCTAGCACTGAAGTATAATTCTATGGAAGAGCTCCTTTAAGCTATCTGTATTCCTTAGAATAAATATCGTTTCTAAAATGTGAGAAAAAAATAAAGCCAAGTTAGTTTGCTAAGGGGAGATGATGACTCAACCCCCAGTGCCAATTAAAAGGGATTTGTAGGTTCCAAGATGAGATACTTCTATACTTCTCCCTCTTGTTGGCTTCACTAGGAATGAGGCTTCAATTAGAATCTCAGTACTAAGGCCTGAGAATTTTTTCCATCTCAAAATTTTAAAGAATCATAAAGCAGCCAGAAAGAAGGCCTCACTCACTTACCCTGAAAACTCCACCGAAAAGTAAATAATTGAAACCATCGCTGAGCGTGATTAATGAAGATACATTATAATAATTTATTATACTGTTTTGGGAGGGCTGTTTTTCCTGCATCTTTTCTCATCTGTCTCTTCTATTACCTCTCCTACTACGCTGAAGACTGAGCAAAATGCAGATGTTAAGAACATAAAGATATCAAAGAGTTAGTTTTGGCTGAGTTAGCAGTGACCACATTATAGATCTCAGATTTTCCCTCCTTTCATGTGGCTTTTTGTAGGTTGGACAATAAATTTACTAGTATGGACTTACTACACATTTGATCCAAACATGCTACAGTGGGTAAAAGAAGTAACTGTGGAAAGTCTAAAGGGAACTTCTAGATCACACTCAGGTACGGATGGAGGGACCCGAGAATTTTGATGAGACTTTTCAAATCTGACAAATACATTGCTTAAGACATTTGGAAAATTCTTAATTTTTTAATTAGTAAATTAAATTATTTAGCAGAAAAGACTCCTTGTGCCTAATTACCATGTATATTTTCATACAGGAAGCCATATAGAGTAACCATAATTAGTTAATCCTAGTTCTAGTCACCTGAATAAATCTCTACCTTTTGGTTGAGGTATTGCCTTTTTAACATTAAAGAATCTTCTAGTTGCACCACCTGCCCCTTGCATTTACAAAGCCCTGATGTTTAAAAGTGTTTAATTATATACAGATGGTCTAAATCCTTCTTAAGCACTAAAATTGTTTTTCTTGTTTAAATTGTTAAAGCGCTTGTCTAGCAAACAAGAGCTTGTGTATTTTCATCTCAAAAGAGTGTATTTAGAGCAATGGTTCTCAACCCTGACTTCACATTAGAATCACCTGAGACACTTTAAAGCATTCTGATGCCCAAGCTGTACCCCTGACTACTTAAATTAGAATTTTAGGACATGGTACTTTGGCATCAGTACTTTTTATGGCTCCCTAGATAATTCCAATGTATAGCCAAGCTTGAGACTACTGCTTTAGAAAGGTAGCATGTTGTGACGAAGAGAGCAAGGGTTTGGAATCAGCCAGTTCCTTGGCTGGCATTCTATTTCAAGCACTTCATTCATTCATTCGAAAATATTTTAACACCTAATAAAAAAGAAAATGCCTAATACACACTGGTATATTTAATATGTGGGAAGTATTATAATAATAATAATGTCTACTAATAAAAGTGTTTTATGAATGACAGTATATACATATAGTAAACAAATATATTAATTTGGTAAGATTGCACTTTAAGTGCCTTAGTATGCTTCAAGGTTAAATTATGTATGCTGTGTTCATAAGGATGACAAAACCAAATGGACATATCTCACTCACCTTTGAGACTTTTAACACTTTATACTTCGCTTAAAGTGATTTTTAAAATTCCACTTGGATTGTATATGTATCATCTTTATCGGTGCATGAAAAGTATTATCTTCACAGATGCATGGTAAGCTCTAAGCTTCGTGAGAACAAAAAATGTTTTCTTACTCATCCTGGCATCCTTCTCTTAGCATGGTGCATCTCTCTCCATGATGCTAGCCTGCAGCCTGCTTTCTGAAACCAGTGTTCCAAATAAGTTGTACTGTATTAGCTTGGTTATATTTGGAAGGCAATTAAAGACAGGATACTGAAGGAATTATAAGTTTATATCCATATGCAGTGTGTGTGTGCGTGCCTCTGTGCGTGTGTATGTGTGAGCACATGTGTGTGTATGTGTTTGGAGAGAGAGAAAGATTTTCTATTAAAGGAAACTGTTCTTAGTTTAGTTTGTTCCTTGGCTCATGGTCTCTTGTAGTAGGCATTTTCCTGAGGGTTGTCTGTCAGGAGACTGATCCTGTGGGTGGTCTGCCATACAGAATTTTGGATCTAAGATCTCAGCTCCAAGGCCCTCATCCTCCATAATGCCAGCAGACGGTACAGTCCATCAACGCCTAATTACTTCCTAGTAGTCTGAACCCACAATCTTTTTTGGTTTGGTACCAGAATCAACTTTAGAAGACATTGCAGAAAGAATGTCTGGAATTGGGAACCTAAATATGTGGACTTCCCTTTGGGAGGTGATTGATCAGAAGAATGTTTGTTATCCACAGTGTGCTCACAGAAGACAACTCTGAGAAGGAGAAGCTTTCTGACCTCATGGCAACCAGCGTTACCCACTGAAACTTCTGCCCTAACTGCTTTTTGCTTTACTATTTTTAACAAGAATTTGATGTGGAAACTCATTAATTAAAAAGGTATAGTCCTTCTAACTATCAGTTGGCTGTACTTCTACCCACTGTATCCCAAACTGCACTTGTAGCTGAAGACTCCACAGACCTGAATCCATGACACATTCTTAACTAACTTAGGGGAAAACCTGAAATAAGGGTAGGGAGTGTTTCTGCAAACTGTCTTTTAAAACAAAGAAAATATTTTTTAAAAGAGTGATGAAATACAAGAACATCCATAGTTTTTGCTTTTCTCCAAAAAATTTATAGTCATGTAGAACATGTAAACATTGTAAAAATGGCTAGTTGAGATTAGGGACCATAAATGGATGCCATTATTTTATCCTCCTATTAAGAGGAAATCAATCTTAACAAATTTAGCATTCTAATTAATCATCACAACTCCCACAAAAACAAAAGCTATGTAAATCCATGTAGTAGGCAAAAGCAGAAAAGTAGTGGTATGCAGATGACAACTTTCTCCTTCCCTCAAGGCCGTTAAGAAAACATGTTGGTTTCTTGTAGAGGGACTAACTAGCTTTCTTCCAATTGGTACTATTTACTTTACTAAAATTCTGCATAACAGAGTAATGTGACTGGGTATAGAGATTGTACTGAAGATATTTCACCATTGCCAGGAAAAGTTTGGGTCCAAGTCAGTATGGACCTTGAGTCTGATATATGAGCATCTTCTAGTAAACTAAGTTAATATTTGAAAGAAAAAAGGTACATTTAATCCTGAATGTTAAAGCTAATTTAAAGAACAGAAATCTTTTAGATCTAAAAAGTAATACTGATTATCTTCAAATATTGTTAGTTTTGAGGTGTTACATGGAGTAGGGGATATTGAAAAAGGAAGAAAGAATCTGAAGCTTCCATTCCACAGATATGAATCCATGCTTAGGACTTGAATGTATTAGAAATCTAGAATCATTCTTCAACCAATAGTTTCTGGTATGTATCTTACCTGAGGAAAGAAGAGGCAAGAGCCTGTGAAGGAAGAAGGAAAACAACTGAATGCTATACTATTTCCCTTCTCCACCCCAATACCTCTGTGAAGACCTCTCCCTTTGTTGTGAAACCAGGCCCGTTTTTCCTGCTGCACAGTATGCCAATCACCGAGACGATGAGTTTGCAGCAGAGAAAAAGTTTATTCACAAGGCAGCCAAACGAGGAGACAGAAGAATAAGTCTCAAATCCACCTCCCCAAAAATGGGGATTAGGGATATTTATGGAATAAAGGGGTAGGTGGTCTGAAGTGTGGGGATAGATGATTGGAGGTAAGGAGAAGTGAGGTAATAGATGATCTGCGCAAGCGTAGTCAAACTTCACGGCTCTTCATAGGATGCATGTTCCCAAAATGGTGGTAGCATGATCTGAGGGTGGTGTTTTCAGCCCCCGATGTCAAAGGGTCACCTTCTGGGCATTTGTGCAGCCTCAGTTGATGAGTGAGTGGTCTTAACCAGCTTGAACTGGACAACAAGTCAACTCTCAGTTCCTGAAAAACTTAAGCATCCATTACCATGGTGACACAAGCATCAGAGATGTTATCTATAGGGTGGGCTTTAGTAATGCATTGGCTAACTACTTTTGCAAACAGACAGCTAACTTAGTGTAGTTAAAGCATCTTGGCCCCTGGTGTCACCTTCTTCACAATGGTGACCAGTCAGACATTTCTGATGTTCAGTAGTCCCCCTTATCCATGGGTATATGTTCCAAGATGCCCAGGGGATGCCTGAAACCACAGATAGTACCAAACTCTATATATGCTATGTTTTTTCCTATACATACATACCTATGATAGTTTAATTTCTAAATTAGATACAGTAAGAGATTAACAACAATAACCTCTCGGCATATCCGAATTGCCAGCATCACTACTCTTATACTTTGGGGGCCATTAATAACTAAAATAAAGGTTACTTGAACACAAGCACTGTGATACCATGACAGCTAATCTGATAACCAAGATGGCTACTAAGTGACTATTAGACATTGTTAGCATATACAGCGTGGATATGCTGGACAAAGGGATGATTCACGTCCTGGGCAGGACAGAGTGGGATGTCATGAGATTTCATCTTGCTACTCAGAATGGCAAGCAATTTAAACCTTAGGAATTGTTTATTTCTGGAATTTTCCATTTAATATTTAAAGACTACTGTTGACCACTGGTAACTAAAACCATAGGAAGTGAAACTATAGATGATGGGGACTACTGTGCAAACATTTGGCATTCTTGTAACTAATTTTTCCTGGTTTTTCCCCCATCTTAACTTTAAAGTCTGAAATATATACACCTTCTCTTTTCTTGGCTACTTCTAATTTACTGTTTTTAATCATGTGTTGGATCATTGATCCATTTACAGTAAAAATGTAATACATTCTGTAACAAAATTTTGTTGGATCAAAAAGATACTGTTTCATCCCTGTGTGATGAGGAAACACCTGCATTTTAGAGAGTCATTCTAACCAAGTGAGTTTAAGTTGAGAACACCCAGCTTGACATTATAATACAAATATCTTTTGAAAACCACAGTTTTTGAAAAACAAAACAAAATTACTGGTGAGTCATAAAGCAAAATGCACGCCAAAAAGACATTTTCTCTAAAAGAGTTGTAAAACTTAATTAGGAGGATATTTTTAATGGTTGATGTTTTAAGACTGGTCTGAATCTTCCTCTAGATTTTACGGTGTATGTTTTGTAAACTCTTTCCTCTGTTCACCCTCACCTTCTCTCACATTTAGCATGGATTTAAGTGATTAGAAATTAGAAAGGTTCCCCTTTCTCTACGCGTATTTCTAGTTTAGAAATTTCACTGGCCTCCCACCCTAACCAGTAAGAGATACTATGTAGTTCTCGGCATTCCCTACCAAGAACTTTATGAGCACGATTGATCCATTTGGCATTCATCTTCCCTTTTCTCTGCTCTGTGATCTGGGTTATGATGGGGTGGTGCCTGAAACAGCTGTAGCACCAGTGAGCTGGATCTTAATTTCTACTGTAAAATTTCTTTTTTTCCAAGGGGATTTCAAGCTTAGCCTCTTACTTGTTTGTGTGAAGGCAAAATATGGCTGACTCAAAGATATTCTAATAGCACATCCTGGGAAGGCCAACCAGCCAAAAACATCATTGGATGTTCATTTTGTTCCCTAGTTTAAGGAGAGAAAAGCAAATCACACCTTATATGTAATGCCATAAATGTGCTTTCTTTGGTTGATCATGAACAGCATGCAGTGGATTTTAACACGTTGATCTTTGACTTTCGGGGGTGAGATATTTTATAATCATCTGATCTCCTGGTTTGCTTCCAGTGTAATCATTTAATTAAGGTATAAAAACTTAATGAAGGTAACATGGAAAGTATTAATATTAATATATAACATTTACCGAATGTCAGCACTGCCCTAGGAATTGAACAAAGAACAAAATTAGAGCGCCTGCCAGTTAGCTTAGTGTACATCTGCCAAATTTTTTTAAGGAATTATAAAACTTAAAAAAAAAAAAAAGGCATACAAAGTGTCTTTATAACCACTGTAGAATGAAACCTAGAAGATTTGGTTAATCTCTTTCACCAGAATCCATTATCATTGATCTGTTTTAATAGTACCTGCTGAGAAATACCGCTTTCACTGTCTTGACTAGTGTGCCAAGAAGAACTGGAGTGACTGAATTTTCCTGTCAAATTAGCAGTGGGGTGGGGTTCGGGGAGGATGGATAAAAAACCCTAGCAAAAACTAATTTGATCTTAACAGCCAACTGAAGGAGAGATCTGGTCTCATCCCAGCAAGTCTTTTGGCATGAGTTGCTGTAGGCTATTGTATGTTCCCTAGCCAGAACAGATTGTGAGCACCAGGTTGATTTTGAATTCTGCAGCGATCCACTAGTCGTGAATTCACAAAGAGGGAAAGCCAACAACTGTTCTTGCAACACTTTCTGTGCTTTCAAAGTATCACCCTGTCTCCCTTTTCCATTTATCCAATAAATTTATCCAAAAAAAGAAGGAAGAGCTTGAGGCAGAGGAGGAGGAGGCAGAGAAGGCAGCCCACATGTGCTCCTGCCTTACTTCACAGCTCGCTCTTCTTACTTTCCAACTTGACATCCACTCCCACCCCTCCAGGGAAACTGTCCTCTCAGAGAGCTCTTGCAACCTCTGATTACCAAATTGAAAGGCTTTTACTCAGTTCTTGTTCTCCTGCAGAATATGAAACAGTTGACACTCAGTTGACACTGTTGAACAGCCTCTCTTTTATTAATTTCTCTTTCTAAGGCTTTGTGTCACTGCTCTCTCCTGGGGTCCCTTCTCATCTTCTTTCAATAGCCTGTACTACCCCTTTATCTTTTTCCACCCCCTAAATGGAGGAATTTCCATAAATTTTGTTATTGATTTATTATTTTCTTTCTCTTCAAAGACTCTCTCAATTCTTGCATTCACTGCATGAATTTAACTGTGAGGTCTGGTCTGCCTCCTCTGTGACTTCTGCTCCACCTGTTCTCCTCCTTGTCCTGCTGCTCCAGCCACACTGGTCTTTTTGGCATTCCTTGTGTTTGCCAAGCTGACTCTCACCTCAGAGATTTTGCATGTGATGCTCTCTGTGCTTGGACTGCTCATCCCCAAGTGTCTGAATGGCTTGTTTCCTAATCTCCTTCAGGTCTCTGTTCAAATGTTACTTTATGGGTGAGGCTTTCCCAGATCACTCCACGTAAAAGAGTAATTCCCACTCCCCACACTCACTTTCCTGTCTCATGTTTCTCTGCTACTTAACACCATCAGATATATTGTATATATATATTTTTTGTTTGTTTTCTTATCATCTGCCTCCCTATCCTATAATATGTGCTTCATAAAGGCAGGGATCTTTTTCTGTTTTGTTCCCTGCTATTCTCAGTGCTTAGAATTGTGCCTGGCACACAGTAGGCACTCGGTAAATATTTGTTTCATGAACGAATGAGTTAGCAGAGTTATAAGGAAGTCAAAACTC
The DNA here is from genome assembly GCF_021613505.1 of Equus quagga. Classification (NCBI taxonomy): domain Eukaryota; kingdom Metazoa; phylum Chordata; class Mammalia; order Perissodactyla; family Equidae; genus Equus; species Equus quagga. The sequence continues at coordinate 94,902,311 of NC_060275.1, forward strand.
TTCTTGACTCCCAAATTCCTAAATATGGCTATAGTTCATCTCACTTGTGGGATGATGGCAGTGGGGCATCTTCCTGAGTCACCTTTCAGATCATGATATGGAGATTTGTGTGGAAGTGATTTATAAAGGTACTTCTTCCAGGGATGACGTCTTTCTCCTCCACAGATAATGCTGGAGGAGACAGAAATAATTAGGCAGGATATAACCCTGAGTCCGACTTCAGTGCTTTTGCCTAGAAAACCCCTCACAGGTGAGAAAAATTAGTCATATGTCAGCCTCACAACAATCTTGAGTTCAGCTGAATTAATTATTTGGTGTATCAACAATTTGTTTGAATCATATTGATGTGGCTAAACATAGTTCATTGAGAAAGTCAGCAATATATGGAAGCCAAATAAAACTTTCGAACTCTGTGGTCTTGGCAGATCATTTTACTAATAACCAAATGATATGCCACTACAAATCACAAAGGTTCTTATTTTGATTTTTCCATATATTCATGTTGGACTCTTCTTAAGACCAGAATGTGGTCTCCCCATTATTTTTTATGTCCATAGGCCCATAAATCCCATTAAACAAAAAAAAAGTCTTCATAAAAATGTTCTGTAAAATCTCTTTCTGTTAGCAAAATTAAGTTTTTTCCACAGCCCTGAACATTTGTCATTGTGAAAATCAGAACCCTCTGGAAGTCTGGCTAATTCACAGAACATTAGCTTGCTTTCAAGAAAGCGAATATCACAGTGAATTCAAAGTCAAATGTTTGGGCACAAGAGTATGTAGTCATTTCAGAAAAGGCTTTATTTTAAAACACTTCTTTTAAGGAACATTTGTCTAGACATGTCTTCCTTGCCTTGTGTGAAATTAATAGCTTAGAAAGAACTCTGTGATTGGTTCCAAATGCAAACTTCAAAATTGTTGAATAATTTAATAAGGATGCATTTCATTCCTGGTTTACCAAATACGGTTTTGACAATGCTTCCAACAGTCAAGATGGTTTCTATAAATGTTATTTAATAATAATGGTACCCTAAAGGAGAATTGCAAACACTCTTTAGGACATTAACTGTGCAGACCATCTATTTAGTATTGAGAAATAGGTTCATATAAGTGTCCTCTGAGGTCATTAATGGAGTAGAAAATGATTTTCTAACACAGAAAAAGTCCTAAGGCAAAGAAAAGTCTGATTCTCTCCTCTGTTAGCAAAGAGCACTGCACGCCTGAGCAAGAATTGGGTGAAATAGTGTTGATCTATATGAAGTAGACACACACTTGGAGAAAGTAAATTCCTCACTGAGAGAAGTGTCATCTGTGTCTCAGACACTCTTGCATATCTTATCTTATTAAATCCTCAAAAACAACCTAACAGATAGATGTGATTATCTCTATGTTATTGATAAGAAAACTCTGATTCTAAAAGAGGGACTGGTGGCCAAGCTGGAATTTGAACCCAGGTCTTGTGACTCTGTGGCCAGTGTTCTTTCCACTAAATCACACTGTCCCATGAGTCTAACCAATCATCTGAGGCAAAAAATGATATTCACAATCCCTTGGTCAAAAAATATCATTAGGGACAGTCAGAGATTCCAGTGCTCCACCCATAATCCTTCAGAAACTTTCAACAGAAACATTTACATGTTCTGTGCCTGTTCCAGATCCTATGGCTATGTAACAAGTTACTCCACAACTCAGTGGCAGAAAACCACCATTTATTATGCTCATAAATTCTGCAGGTCAGGGGTTTGGACCAGGCATAGCAAGAGCAAAATAGCCTCTGCCTGTGTCTGGGGCATCAGCGGGAAGGCTGAGGGCTGGAATCATTGGAAGCCTACCTCATTCACATGTCTGCGGTTGATGCTGGCTGTGGGCTTAGATCTTAGTTGAGGCTGTCAGCCAGACATCTCCATGTGACCTGGGCTTCCTCCTTCCGTGGTACCTGATTTTTAAAGGCAAGATCAGGCCCAAGAGAAGGAGTCAAAATCAGTGAGTGTAACATGTTTTTGAACCCAGCCTTGGAATTCACACAGTGTCACTTCTGCTGCGTTCTGTTCATTAGAAGTGAGTCTTTAAGGCAAGCCCATTTGTAAGGGAAGGAGAATTAGGCTCCCTTTTGTGGAAAGAATTTGTAGAGATGTTTAAAATTACCACAGTGCCCCTCCCCTGGCTTTGGAGTGCTTTTGCTTGCAAGAGTCTGCGCTTGTGATTCTTCCTGGAAAGACTGTCCTCACGTCAAGTCACATTGCTCCAAAGCCAGAGTGCCTGGGAGTTGACGTGGGGTAAGCCCTTTTTCACAGGATGGGACATAACTCACGCTCTACTCTTGCAGAATTAAAATGAAGCTACCTTCCATAGAACTTTGCCAAAAACATACCCTTGCTTGGTTTCTTTTCCTTCCTTGTCTTCTATGAGAACTTCCTTAATAAATCTTTGTACACAAATTTTCATTTTATAGTCCTCTTCTGCAGAACTCGACCTATGACAGAGATGACCTGCACATCAGTAAAATGATTCTGACTCACAAAGGCAAATTCTGATGGTATCCATTTTGCTGTCCCTACTCTGCTCTCAACACGTAAGTACATGGTGGTTTATTCTAAAGGGTTTGCCAAGATTTATTAATTCATAGGTTATGACCATCACAAAATATTTGGAAATATTTATGTTTTGAAAGTCTGAGCCTATTTCAATTGTTGAGAGGTTCAAAATGTACTCTTATTAAATCTCATTCTCTGGTTAATTTCTTTCTTTGTAGCAGATCTTCAGATTTCTCTAAGGAATTAATTGAGCATTTTCCCAGAATTGTATTTACATAAATTATTTGTGCATCAAAGCAGAGAAATATGTTCATTAGGATTTCCTTTGAAAAAGGCAGTGGATGTGACAATATGGTCACATCAAATGTATAGGTATCATCACGAAAGACAGAGATGAGGTCATATGCAGTGAACAAGTACTTACGGAAGGGACAGCATGAAGAAGGGAGAGAGAGCAGAAGGAAGAGAGGAAGAAGGGGAGAGGGAGAGAAGGTGGAGGGGAGAGTGAGGAGAGAGAAGGAGGGGAAGCGGGGAGCCAGAGAGAGGGTGATAGGATGTTGTTCAATGTGATTCTTTCACAGTGATCCCAAAATGCTTCATTAAATCTACAAATCATAATGTGGTAGTTGCATTTGGATTTCCTGGAGAAGCAGGAATGGAGAAAAGTTTTGTGTAAAGTTTGTATAAGATGCTAAATCTGACTGATCAGCGTGGATTCTGGAATGAAAACAAAAGATCCAATAGATGTTTGTCAGCTATTTGCAGAGGTAATTGAGAGGCCACTGGACACTCCAGGTTCTGAAATCGGGGGTTTGACACACTCTGTAAGAGTCAGGGCAGTCCCAAGTGACATCTGGGTTGCATTTCCTTTTTCTTAGTGAAGGGATGGGAGCAAAATGCCTTGTCATCACTGGAACCTCCACAGAGCGGCCTGGCATGATGGTAAACCTTCTAGTCTGCTTTATGAAAATTTTTCAGTCTAGAGGTTTCTAAGGATAGTGGCCTTCAAATTTTTTATTTAGTGAAAACCTATAGCAACTCACAATTTCTACTTAAAACAGTACTTGTGCAAAGAATGAGAAGTTTTCCCAAACTAAACTTTCTACAATAATTTCATTGCTAAATAACAGTGTTGTAGTATAGATTGAGAATATTCCTCATTTCTTGTACTTTCAGAAATATCTAGAGGCAGGTTAAATCATGTTTTTCCCCATTTTTTTAAATAAAATTTAATTTTCACTTGCCAATGATTCCCAAATAAATGCCGGATTCCATAAACACTGAACTGTCAAAACTTCTTGCTTATAACAGCAATGTAGAAGCAGTGTGGAATCAGAAGTTAGGTCCAGAAACATTCATTTTGTGAGACCAGGCCTGCCAGTCAGGGTTCTATAGGAAATAAATGGCACACTCAAAAGTGTTGAATTTAACAAAGTTTGGAAGAGGCTGTTTACAGAGCTGTGAGGAGGGCCAGGGCAACCAGTAAGGTCTGATGAAGCACCCAGGGACTATCAACAGCAAGAAACCATTGTCACTACAAGGCCCAAAGAGGCAAGGAGACAGAACAGTTCTGCAATAGAGGCTAATCGGAACTGAAACTGTGGAAAGAGGGCCATCTGAGTAGCAGCTGTGGGCTTAGGGGCACAACAACCATCAGCACCGTAGCAAGACAGGGAGAGAACAAGAGGAAGGAAAATCCCAACCTCTCTCCAATCTCCTACTGATGCTGCTCATTGGCAGAACCCAAAAGCAAGCCAGAGGACGAGGGATCCTCGGTGGCTACTCCACGGGGGTCAATTCCCAGCCCTGAGCAAGGCAGAAAAAGCTGGGGAATTAGGGGAAGGAGGGTGCCGGCAAATGGAAAATAACCAATATACCAAGTTTAGAATATCATTAGAATTGACTACGGTGCTTTTTTCCAATGCTTATAGGAATTTCTCATTTCTCTTAAAATTATGACCTATTTTTAACTCACCTGGGTTATACTAGGTTGAAATAAACATGAAACCACATGTTTCAAATTGGATAGAAGCAAATTGTTAGGGAATAAAATCCTAAAATAACTTATAGAATCGTAAGTTCCTAACTGACTTGGAGACTCAGAAGTGGAAATAACATATAAACAGAAATTGAATGCAGGAGAAAATGAAAAAGGAAGGAACTTTTTTCTATGTAAAACCTTGGGCCTCCAGTCACAGATTCAAGAGGGACCCCAGAATGTATTATCCATTCCCCTTGTTCTACATAATAGACAATGTGATCTGACAGCGTTATACAACTAGAGCTATTGAATTTTGGAATATTCTCCATAGATGTTTCACACGTCTAAGAGCAAGATGCTAAATTGATAAATAGGAACTAAATTTCTTGTAAGGAAGAGGAGAGGGGCTCTAAAAGGTGGAGATGAGAAAGTTCCAAAGATAAAATTGGCTACCATCTAAATTTTGCCAAAGGACTCATGGTCAGGCTCCTGTGTTGTGGGCTGCTTACCACAGTATTAAACCAAGCTGGGAAATAGGTCCTCCAATGATTGGCCTGACCTATTTTAGCTGTACAATTGCAAATTCAATTTTTCAAACTCTCAGTTTCTGATGTAGCTGTTTCTGCAGTGAAGCCCACAAGAGATTGTAGCATCTGAACTTTCAGTATCAAAGTTCATGTGAATGGTTACCTGCTCCAAAATGGAATTCTTGGTATTTCTAAAGTATTCTCCTTTAATAATACAATATTTATCTTTTTCAGAGGTACAGATGAGAAAAAGCTCATCATCATTCCTTCCCACACCATTCCCATAAGTAGTTTTTTTCTGTTGAAATAAATGGAATTCTACAAATTCCCGGGTCTTTCAGAATAGTACATATTATATGGCAGACACATCTTCCCCTTAAATTGACAGAGCTTTTTCGTTTACTCAGTGGGAAAAGATGAATAAAAGTGTGTAGGAAAATACTGCATGCTACCTGATCAGGAACATTATGTTCAAAACAATTTTAGATCCTCTTAAATTGACTTTATTAGCCTTTCATCTGCCTCACATTTTACTGGGAATGTAAGTGCCTTACTGACTAACTGTACTGATTCCTCCAAAATGCTCCTTTTCCAAATATCTTCCCATTATTGACTTCTAATTTTATTTTGTTATGGACAGAGACTGTACTTTGTTTGATTTCAGTCCTTTAAAATGGCTTGAGATTTCTTTTATCGCCCAGAATGTGGGTCACATAAACTTGAAATGACTGTTATTCTGTAGAATGTCTATAAGAATGAAATAGGTCCAGCCAGTTGATAGTCTTGTTCACATCTTTATAATCTTATTCATTCTGTATCTGTATGTTTGAATAATTTCTGAGAAAGGCAAGTTGAAATCTGCAGCTAAAATTGTAGATTTGTCTATTTCTCCTTTCAGTTGTGTTGGTTTTTGCCTCATTAATTTTTTTATTGATGTCATAATAGTTTATAACATTGTGAAATTTCAGTTGTACATTATTATTTGTCCATCACCATGTATTTGTGCCCCTTTACCCCTTATGCCCACCTCTCAACCCCCTTGCCCTCTGGTAACCACTAATGTGTTCTCTTTGTGTATTTCTTTATTTTCCACATATGAGTGAAATCATATAGTGTTTGTCTTTCTCTGTCTGTCTTATCTCAACATAATACCCTCAAGTTTCATCCATGTTGTTGCAAATGAGCCAATTTTGTCCTTCTTTATGGCTGAGTAGTATTCCATTGTATATGTATACCACATCTTCTTTATCCATTCATCAGTCAATGGGCACTTGGGTTGCTTCCATGTCTTGGCTATTGTGAATAGTGCTGCAATGAACATAAAGGTGCATAGGTCTCTTTGAATTGTTGATTTCAAGTTCTTTGGATAAATTCCCAGTAGTGGAATAGCTGGGTCATATGGTATTTTGATTTCTAGTTTTTTGAGAAATCTCCATACTGTTTTCAATAGTGGCTGCACAGTTTCCATTCCCACCAGCAGTGTATGAGGGTTCCCTTTTCTCCACAACCTCTCCAACATTTGCTGCTTTTTGTCTTGGTAATTATAGCCATTCTAACAGGTGTAAGGTGATATCTCATTGTAGTTTTGATTTGCATTTCCCTGATGATTAGTGACATTGAACATCTTTTCATGTGCCTATTGGCCATCTGTATATCTTCTTTGGAAAAATGTCTGTTCATACACTCTGCCCATTTTTTGAGCAGGTTGTTTGTTTTGTTGTTGTTGAGTTGCATGAGTTCTTCATATATTTTGGAGATTAGCCTCTTGTCAGATATATGATTTGCAAATATTTTCTCCCAGTTGATGGGTTGTCTTTTCATTTTGTTCATCATTTCCTTTGCCTTGAAGAATTCTTTAGCCTGATGAAGTCCCATTTGTTTATTTTTTTTTTCTTTTGTTTCCCTTGCCCAAGTAGATATGGTTTTGAAAAACTCCCTCTAATACCAATGTCAAAGAGTGTACTGCCTATATTTTCTTCCAGGAGTTTTACGGTTTCACATCTTACCTTTGAATCGAATCCATTTTGAGTTAATTTTTGTGTATGGCGAAGATAATGGTTCTACCCTCATTCTTTTGCATGTGGCTGTCCAGTTTTTCCAAAATCATTTATTGAGGAGAATTTCCTTTCTCGATTGTATGTTCTTAGCTACTTTGTCAAAGAATATCTGTCTGTATATGTGTGGTTTTATTTCTGGATTTCAATTCTGTCCCATTGATCTCTGTGTCTGTTTTTGTACTAGTACCATACTGTTTTGATTACTATAGCTTTATAGTATATTTTGAAGCCAGAGATTATGATGCCTCCAGTTTTGTTCTTCTTTCTCGGGATTGCATTAGCTATTTGGGGTCTTTTGTTGCCCCATATGAATTTTAGGATTATTTGTTCTATTTCCATGAAGGATGTCATTAGGATTCTGATTGGGATTGCATTGAATTTATAGATTGCTTTAGGTAGTATGGACATTTTAACTATATTTATTCTTCCAATCCATGTGCATCGAATATCCTTCCATTTCTTTATGTCCTTATCAGTTTCTTTCAGTAATGTCTTATAGTTTTCACTTAAGACATTAAGTGAAAACTAAGGCATAGGTCATTCACTTCCTTGGTTAAATTTATTCCTAGATAGGGGCTGGCCCCGTGGCCGAGTGGTTAAGTTCGCGCGCTCCACTGCAGGTGGCCCAGTGTTTCATTGGTTTGAATCCTGGGCGCGGACATGGCACTGCTCATCAAACCACGCTGAGGCAGCGTCCCACATGCCACAACTAGAAGGACCCACAACGAAGAATGTACAGCTATGTACCGGGGGGTTTTGGGGAGAAAAAGGAAAAAATAAAATCTTTAAAAAAAATTTATTCCTAGATATTTATTCTTTTTGTTGCAGTTATAAGTGGAATTGTACTCTTGAGTTCTCTTTCTGTTAGTTCATTATTAGAGTATAGAAATGCAACTGATTTTTGTATGTTGATTTTGTACCCTGCAACTTTGCTGTAGTTGTTGATTATTTCTAATAGTTTTCCAATGGATTCTTTAGAGTCTTCTATATACAAAATCATGTCATCTGCAAACAGCAAAAGTTTCACTTCCACCTTGCCAATTTGGATACCTTGTATTTCTTTTTCTTGCCTAATTGCTCTAGCCAAAGCCTTCAGTACTATGTTGAATAAGAGTGGCAAAAGTGGGCACCCTTGTCTTTTTCCTGTTCTGAGAGGTATGGCTTTTAGTTTTTCCCCTTTGAGTATGATGTTGCCTGTGGGTTTGTCATATACGGCCTTTATTATGTTGAGGTACTTTCCTTCTATACCCAATTTATTGAGAGTTTTTGGTCATAAATGGATGTTGAATCTTGTCAAATGCTTTCTCAGTGTCTATTGAGATGATCATGTGGTTTTTATTCCTCATTTTGTTGATGTGTTGCATCACATTGATTGATTCATGGATGTTGAACCATCCCTGTGTCCCTGGTATAAATCCCACTTGTCATGGTGTATGATCCTTTTGATGTATTGCTGTATTTGGTTTGTCAGTATTTTGCTGAGGATTTTTGCATCTTTGTCATCAGCAATATTGACCTGCAGTTTTTCTCCTTTGTATTGTCCTTGTCTGGCTTTGGGACCAGGGTGATGTTGGCCTTGTAAAATTGTTAGGAAGTGTTTTGTCTCCTTAAATTTTTTGGAATAGTTTGAGGAGGATAGGTACTAAATCTTTGAATGTTTGGTAGAATTCTCCAGAGAAGACATATGGGCCTGGACTTTTATTTTGGGGGAGGTTTTTGATTACTGTTTCAATCTCTTTACTTGCAATTGATCTATTCAGATCTCTGTTTCTCGTGGGTTCAGTTTTGGGAGGTTGTATGAGTCTAAGAATTTATCCATTTTTTCTAGGTTGTCCAATTTGCTGGGATATAGTTTTTCATAGTATTCTCTGATAATCTTTTGTATTTCTGTGGTATCATTGTAATTTCTCTCTTTCATTTCTAATTTTATTTATTTGAGCCTTCTCTCTTTTTTACTTAGTGAATTTGGCTAAAGGTTTCTCAATTTTGTTTGTCTTTTCAGAGAAACAGCTCTTAGTTTCATTTATCCTTTCTACTGTTTTTTTGGTTTCAATTTCACTTATTTCTGCTCTAATTTTTATTATTTCCCTCCTTCTGCTGACTTTGGGCTTTGTTTATGTTCTTTTCCTAATTCTATTACATATAGTTTAAGATTGCTTATTTGAGATTTTTCTTGTTTGTTAAGGTGGGCCTGTATTACCATGAATTTCCCTCTTAGGACCATTTGTGCTGCATCCCATATAAGTTGTTATGGTGTATTTTCATTTTCACTTCTCTCCAGATATCTTTGATTTCTCCTTTAATTTCTTTATTGATCCATTGATTTTTCAGTAGCATGTTGTTTAGTCTCCACATGTTTGTCACTTTCTCAGCTTTTTTTCCTGTAGTTGATTTCTAGTTTCATAGCATTATGGTTGGAAAAGATGCTTGATATGATTTCAATCTCTTAAATTTACTGAGGCTTGCCTTGTTTCCCAACACATTGTCTACTTTTGAGAGTGTTCCATGTGCACTTGGGAAGAATGTGTATTCTGCTGATTTTGGACGGAGTGTTCTATATATATCTATTAAGTCCATCTGTTCTAGTTTTTTGTTTAGTTCCACTATTTCCTTGTTGACTTTCTGTCTCGTGGTTCTATCCATTGATGACAGTGGGGTATTAAGGTCCCCTACTATTATTGTGTTGTTGTTAATGTTTCCTTTTAGGTCAATTAATAGTTGCTTTATGTATTTTGGTGCTCCTGTGTTAGGTGCATATGTATTCATAAGTTTTATGTCCTCTTGGTGGAGTGTCCCTTTTATCATTACATACTGCCCTTCTTTGTCTCTTATTATCTTTTTTACCTTGAAGTCTACTTTGACTGATAGAAATATTGCGACACCTGTTTTCTTTTTGTTGCCATTAACTTGGAGTACCATCTTCCATCCCTTCACTCTAAGCCTGTGCTTGTCTTTGGAACTGAGATGTGTTCCCCGGAGGCAACAAATTCTTGGGTCTTTTTTTAAATCCACCCAGCCACTCTGTGTCTTATGATTGGGGAATTCAATCCATTTACATCTAGAATGATTATCGATATACAAGGGCTTAATGCTGCCATTTTGTCACTTGTTTTCCAGTTGTTTTGTATTTCCCTTGTTTCTCATCCCATGTATTTCATACTGCCAATTCAGTTTGGTGGGTCTGTATGATAGTTTTCTCAGTTTTCTCTTTATTTATCATTAGTGTCTCTGTTCTGATCTTTTTGGTTAGTGGTCATTGTGATGTTTGTATGAAAGATCTCACAGATGAGATAAGCCATTCTCTGATAGCCCCTTATTCCCTTAGTCTTAGCAGGTTTCATCCTTTTCCTCTTCCCCTTCTAAGTTGTTGTCACAACTTATTCCGTTATGTGTTGTGAATTTGTGGTGAAAATGAAGTGATTATATTTATTTTTGATGTTTTCCTTCCCTTTATCTTTAGAGTTATAATTAAGTGTTTGCTAATCTGTTCTGATAGAGAGTTGTGATTTTCTGATTTTATCTGCCTATTTATCTCCTTGCTCAAGGCTTTGTAACCCCTTTATTCTTCTTTCTTTCAGGTAGGAGAGACTTCTTGATCAACTCTTATAGGAGGGGTCTTGTGGCAATGAACTCCCTCAGCTTTCGTTCATCTGGGAAAGTTTTTATTTCTCCATCATATCTGAAGCATATTTTCACTGGATATATTATTCTTGGCTGAAAGTTTTTGTCTTTCAGATTTTGAATATATCATTCCACTCTACCCTAGCCTGTAAGGTTTCTGCTGAGAAATCCACTGAATGCCCGATAAGAGTTCCTTTGTAGGTTATTTTCTTCTGCCTTTTGCCCTTAATATTTTTTTTTTCTCGTTGACTTTTACTAATATATAACTTGGAAAAGGTCTTTTTACATTGATGTAATTAGGAGTTATATTGGCTTTATTTATCTGTAATTCCAGCTCCTGCTCCAGGTTTCAGAGGTTCTCAGTTCTTATTTCTTTGAACAAACTCTCTGCTCCTTTCTCCCTCGCTTCTCTCTCTGGAATATCTGTAATCCTTCTGTTGCATTTCCTAATTGAGTCAGGTATTTCTTGGAGAATTTCTTTATTTCTTTTTTGTCTTAACTCTCCCTGCTCTTCTATCTGAAGCATTTCTGTATTCCTGTCTTCTAGATTGCTAATTCTGTCCTCCACAATATCTCTGTTATTTAAGGACTCCAGATTTTTCTTTATCTCAGCCATTGTGTTTTTCATCTCCAACAATTCTGACTGGTTTTTCTTTAAAGTCAATCTCTTTTGTGAAGAATTCGCTCTGTTCATTAATTTTGTTCCTCATTTCATTTAACTGTCTTTCTGAATTCTCTATAATTTTGTTGAGTTTTTTTATGATGGTTGTTTTGAATTCTCTGTCATTTAGATTGTAGATTTCTGTGCCTTCAGGATTGATTTCTGGGTGTTTGTTTTTTTCCTTCTGGTCTGGAGTAATAATATATTTCTTCTTGCCATTTGGTGGAGTGGATTTGTGCTGTTGCATAGTGATAGTATCTGGTCACAGAGTCTACCTGCCACTACTGGGTGGGGGAAGGACTTGTGTATTCTGAGCCTGCTGTGATCCCTGTCAGCTGTGCCTGTCCAAGCCTGGACCACTCCTTGGGATTGTAGCAGCCATGTGGTGTCTCCCACCAAATGGGAAAGCAATGGCACAGCAGCTCAGGGCTGCTGCTGCCTGCTCCCACAGTCCTGCTGAAACACACTCCCTGCTTTGGGGCTGCAGCAGTGCTGTGGGCATCCACAGCAGCCAGGGACTCATTTGTCCAGACTCACAGCTCCACTGCCATCTTCTCCTAAGTCATACCAGCCTTTGTGCCTGGTGAGTGAGGTCTCCCCACTGGGTCCAAGCAAGAGCCGCTCCCTGGGACCTTAGTGGGACTGTGGACTCTCCCACTGGACAAGAAAGTGATCACACAGGGGCTCAGGGCTGCTTCCACCTGCTCCTACAGTCCTGCTAAGTTGTGCTCCCCTCTTCAGGGCCACAGTGATACTATGGGCATTTGCAGCAGGCAGGAGCTCATTCACCAGGGCCACAGATATGCCACCATCTGCTCCTAGGTCTGCTCCTAGGTTGCACCAGCTATTGTGCTTGGTGGGCAGGGCCTCCCCACTGGCTCTGAGCCAGAGCCAATCCCTGTGACCATGGTGGGACAGTGGGCTCTCCCACTGGACCAGTGAGTGATCATTTGGGGGCTCAGGGCTTCTGCTACCTGCTGTGACAGTCCTGCTGAATCACTCTCCCCCCTTTACCACTGCAGCAGTACTATGGGCATCTGAGGTAGCCAGGAGCGGTACCCCCAGGCTCACAACTCTGTCACCATCTGCTCCTAGGTCACACCAGCCTTTGTGCTTGGTAGGCAGGGGCTCCTCACTGGGTAAGAGTCTGAGCTGCTACCTGTGGACTGGGTGGCCCTTTGGACTCTCCTACTGGATGGGACAGTGATCACACAGGGGCTGAGGGCTGCCATCACCTGATTCTGCAGTTGCACCAAGGTGCACTCCCACCCTCAAGGCTGCAGCATTGCTATGAGCACTCCAGCTGGGAAGCAGTCACATGCCTGGGGGCCAGAGAGTGCTCACCTATCTCCACCACCTCCCTGGGGGGGTTGGGGTGGTAGTCCACCCACCTTCAGATGTATAGCTATGTGGATCTCTCAGGGATCCTGATGTACTATGTTGGTATCCTCCACTGATCAATGAATGTCCATTTAGTTGTAGTTTGAAGAGGGAGGGACAAAGGGAATAGCTCATCCACCATTTTGCTGACCTGCCTAATGAATTTTGAAGCTCCATTGTACAATGCCTACACATTTAGAGTTGTTACCTTTTCTTGGCTCATTTTGAATTGATCAATTTATAATTATGAAGTATGCCTCTTTATCTCTGATATTATACCTTATTTGAAATCTATTTTGTCTAATATTAATATAGCCACTAGAACTTCCTTTCAACTAGCTGTTCGTGGCATATATTTTTCCAGCATTTTACTTTAGATTTATCTATGATCTTATGTTATAAGAGGATTACTTGTAGACAGATATGGTGAAATTTTGCTATTTTATCTATACTGACAACCACTGCCTTTTACTTGGAGTGTTTTGGCCATTTCATTTTAATGTAATTATCAATGTTGTTGAATTTAAAACTACCACCTTTCTTTTTATTTTATATTTTTCCTCTTTTCCTTCCTTTTTTTTATTTAAGTATTTTATAGAATTCAGTTTTATCTCTACTACTGGCTTATTAGCCAGGCCTCATTGTCCCATTTTAGTGGTTCTTTTAAGTTTTACAATATGATTTTTTCTTTGCTTATCACACTCTACCTTCAAATAATGTTATACCATATCATGTGTAATAGAAGAACCTCACAACAGTACACCTCCATTTCCACCATTCTTTCGCTATTATTGTCACTCATTTTGTTTCTGTATGTTACAAACCTCACAATATGTTACTATTTTTGCTAGAAACAATCAGTGATCCTTTAAAGAAATTTTTAAATGCTAAATATAAGTTTCTTACATTTACCCACGTTTTTACTATTTCTGGTATTTTTCATTCATTTGTCTAGGTACAAATTTCTATTTGGTGTCATTTTCCTTCTACCTAAAGAATGTCTTTTAACATGTTCAAGTAGTGGAAGTCCTTTGACAATGAATTGCTCAGGTACTACTCATTTTCTTTAAGCTTGAAAAAGTTTTTTTTTTAATTGTGGTTACATTGGATTGTAACATTATATAGCTTTCACATGTACATCATAATATATTTCAAATTCTGTGTAGATTACATCATGTTCACCACCCAAAAACTAATTATAGTCCATCCCCTCACATGTGAGCCTAATCACCCCTTTTGCCCTCCCACCTTCCCCTCTGGTAACCACCAATCCAATCTCCAATGCTTTGTCTTTGTTTTTATATTCTACTTATGACTGAAATCATATGGTATTTGACTGTCTCCCTCAGACTTATTTCACTCAGCATAATACCCTCAAGGTCCATCCGTGTTGTCATAAATGGCAGGATTTCGTTATTTCTTATGGCTGAGGAGTATTCTGTTGTGTATAAATACCACATCTTCTTTATCCATTCATCCCTTGATGGGCACCTAGGTTGCTTCCAAGTCTTGGCTGTTGTGTATAATGCTGCAATGAACATAGGGGTGCAAGTATCTTTATGTCTTTGCGTTTTCAAGTTCTTTGGATAAATACCCAGCAGTAGGATAGCTGGATCCTATGGTAGACCTATTCTTAATTTTCTGAGGATACTCCATATTGCTTTCCATAGTGGCTGCACCAGTTTGCACACCCACCAGCAGTGTACCAGGGTTCCCTTCTCTCCACATCCTCTCCAACATTTGTTGTATGCTGTCTTATTAATTATAGCTATTCTGACTGGAGTGAGATGATACCTCATTGTAGTTTTGATTTGCATTTCCCTGATAGCTAATGATGTTGAGCATCTTTTCATATGCCTGTTGGCCATCTGTATATCTTCTTTGGAGAAATCTCTGTTCAGATCCTTTGCTCATTTTTTAATTGGTTTTTTGGTTTTCTTGATGTTGAGCTGTATGAGTTCTTTGTATATTTTGGATATTAACCCCTTATCTGATATATGGTTTACAAATATCTTCTCCCAATTGTTAGATTGTCTCTTCATTTTGTTGATAGGTTTCCTTTGCTGCGCAGAAGATTTTTAGTTTGATGTAGTCCCATTTGTTCATTTTTTCTTCTGTTTCCCTTGCCCAGTCGGTCATGGGACTTGAAAATATGCTGCTATGACTGATGTCAAAGAGCATACTGCCTATGTTTTCTTCTAGAAGTTTCATGGTTTCAGGTCTTACATTCAAGTATTTAATCCATTTCGAGTTGATTTTTGTGCATGGTGTAAGGTAATGGTCTACTTTCATTCTTTTGCTTGTGGCTGTCCAGTTTTCCCACCACCATTTATTGAAGAGACTCTCTTTTCTCCATTGTATGCTCTTGGCTCCCTTGTCAAATATTAGCTGTCCATAAATGTTTGGGTTTACTTCTGGACTCTCAATTCTGTTCCATTGATCTGTGTGTCTGTTTTTGTGCCAGTACCATGCTGTTTTCGTTACTATGGGTTTGTTGTATATTTTGAAGTCAGAGAGTGTGATACCTCCAGCTTTGTTCTTTTTTCTCAGGAATCTTTTGGCTATTTGGGGTCTTTTGTTGTTCCATATAAATTTTAGTACTCTTTGTTCTATTTCTGTAAAAAATGTTGTTGGAACTTTGATAGGGGTTGCATTGAATCTATAGATTGCTTTAGGAAATATGAACATTTTAACGATGTCAATTCTCGTAATCCAAGAGCACGGAATATCTTTCCATTTCTTTGTGTCTTCTTTGATTTCTTCCAACAATGTTTTATAGTTTTTGGTGTACAGATCTTTCACCTGTTTGGTTAAGTTTAATCCTAGGTATCTTATTCTTTTTGTTGCAATTGTAAATGGGATTGAATTCTTAATTTCTCTTTCTGCTCCTTCATTGTTAGTGTGTAGAAATGCAACCAATTTTTATACATTGATTTTGTATCCCACGACTTGACTGTATTCCTTTATTGTTTCTAAAAGCTTTTTAGTGGATTCTTTAGGTTTTCTAGATATAAAATCATGTCATCTGCAAAGAGGGACAGTTTTGCTTCTTCTTTTCCAATATGGATCCCTTTTATTTCTTTTTCTTGCCTGATTGCTCTGGCTAGGACTTCCAATACTATGTTAAATAAGAGTGGTGACAATGGGCATCATTGTCTGGTTCCTGTTCTTAGAGGGATAGCTTTCAGTTTTTCTCCGTTGAGGATGATATTTGTTGTGGGTTTGTCATATATGGCCTTTATTATGTTGAGGTGTTTTCCTTCTATACCCATTTTATTTAGAGTTTTTATCATAAATGGATGCTGTATCTTGTTAAATGCTTTCTCTGCATCTATTCAGATGATCATGTGATTTTTATTCTTCATTTTGTTAATGTGGTGTATCACGTTGATAGATTTGTGGCTGTTGAACCATCCATGCATCCCTGGAATGAAACCCACTTGATCATGATGTGTAATCTTTTTAATATATTGTTTTATTCAATTTGCTAGTGTTTTGTTGAGGACTTTTGCAACGATGTTCATCAGCAGTATTGGCCTGTAATTTTCTTTTTTTGTGTTGTCCTTGTCTGGTTTCGGTATCAGGATAATGTTGGTTTCGTAGAATTAATTAGGAAGCCTCCCCTCCTTTTCAATTTTTTGGAAGAATTTGAGAAGGATAGATATTAAGTCTTCTTTGAATGTTTGGTAGAATTCACCAGGGAAGCCATCTAGTCCTGGACTTTTCTTTTTTGGGAGGTTTTTGATTGCTGTTTCAATCTCCTTACAGGTGATTGATCTATTCAAATTTTCTACTTCTTCTTGCTCCAGTTTTGGAAGATTGTATGTTTCTAAGAATTTATCCATTTCTTCTAGATTATCCAATTTGTTGGAGTGTAGCTTTTCATAGTATTCTCTTATTATCTTTTGTATTTCTGAGGTGTCCATTGTAATCCCTCCTCTTCCAATTCTGATTTTATTTATTTGAGCCTTCTCTCTTTTTTTCTTGGTAAGTCTAGCTAAGGGTTTGTCAATTTTGCTTACCTTTTCAAAGAACCAGCTCTTGGTTTCGTCTTTTCTATTTTTTTTTTTTTTAGTCTCTATATCATTTATTTCTGCTCTGATTTTTATTGTTTCCTTCCTTCTGCTGATTTTGTGGTTAGTTTGTTGTTCTTTTTCCAGTACCTTTAGATGCACTTTTAGATTGTGTATTTGGGATTTTTGTTCTTTGTTGAGATAGGCCTGAATTGCTATAAACTTCCCTCTTAGATCCACTTTTGCTGTATCCCACAGATTTTAGCATGCGTATTTTCATTTTCATTTGTCTCCAGGAATTTTTTGATTTCTCCTTTGATTTCTTCATTGACCCAATCGTTGTTCAGTAGCATTTTGTTTAATCTCCACATTTTTGTGGGTCTTCTGATTTTCTCCCTGTTTGATTTCTAGTTTCATACCTTTGTGGTCAGAAACGATGCATGGTATTATTTTGATCTTCTTAAATTTATTGAGACTTGTTTTGTGGCCTAATATGTGATCAATCCTGGAGAATGTTCCATGTGCATTTGAAAAGAATGTGTATTCTGTGGTTTTTGGATGGAATGTTCTGTACATATCTACTAAGTCCATCTGGTCTAATGTGTCCTTTAAGGCCAGTGTTTCCTTATTGATCTTCTATTTGGATGATCTATCCATTGGTGTAAGTGGAGTGTTAAAGTCCCCTACTATTATTGTGTTACTATTTCTCCTTTTACGTCTGTTAGTAATTGCTTTATATATTTAGGTGCTCCTATGTTGGGTGCATAGATATTTACAAGTGTTATATTTTCTTGTTGGATTGTTCCCTTTATCATTATGTAGTGCCCGTCTTTGTCTCTTGTTACAGTTTTTATTTTAAATCTATTTTGTCTGATATAAGTATTACTACCCCCGCTTTCTTTATTTTGCCATGTGCATGGAATATCTTTTTCCATCCTTTCACTTTCAATTTGTGAGTGTCTTTAGGTCTGAAGTGTGTCTCTTGTATTCAGCATATACATAGGTCTTGTTTTTTTATCCAATTGGCCACCCTATAGCATTTGATTGGAGCATTTAGTCCATTGATGTTTAAAGTAGCTATTGATAAATATGTATTTATTGCCATTTTGTTACTTTTTTTTCTGGGTGTTTTAGTAGTTCTTCTCTGTTCTTTTCTTTTTCTCTTGCTCTCTTCTCTTATGGTTTGATGGCTATGTTTAGTAATATGTTTGATTTCTTTTGTCTTACTTTTTTTCTTCCTTATTATATGTTCCTGATTTGTGATTACCATGAGGATCCTGTTTAACATTCTATGTATATAACAATCTATATTGAGTTGATAGACTCTTTAGCTTGACCTCTTCCTAAAAGCTCTACTTTTTCACTCCCCTCCTCCCACATTTTATGTTTTTCAAGTCATATATAGTCTCTTGTTTCATGTGTGTCTATCCATTACCCTCTTATCCTTGAAATAGGTGATTTTAGTACATTTGTCTTTTAACCTTTATATTATCTTCACAGGTAGTTGATCTACTACCTTTACTATAGTTTTACCTTTACAAGTGATTTTATTGCCTGATTTTTGTTGTTGTTGTTTTGGTTTTTTGATAATTTTTTTTTTAAATCTCTATTTGTGGTCATTGCTTTCCCACTTAAATAAGTCCCTTCAGCATTTCTTGTAAAACTGTTTTCTTGGTGATAAACTCCTTTAATTTTTCTTGTCTGGGAAGCTGTTTACCTCTCCTTCCATTCTGAATGACAACATTGATGGATAGAGTATTCTTGGCTGTAGATTTTTTCCTTTTAGCACTTTAAATATGTCATGCCATTCTCTTCTCATCTGCAGGGTCTCAGCTGAGAAGTATGCTGATAGCCTGATGGGCTTCTCTTTGTATGCCACTTGTGGTGTTTCTCTTACTGCTTTTAGGATTCTCTTTATCTTTTATTTTGGACATTTTAATTATAATATGTCTTGGCATGGGCCTCTTTGGGCTTATCTTGTTTGGACCTCTCTGTGCTTCCTAAACTTGTATGTCTGTTTCCTTCCTTAGGTTAGAAAAATTTTCATCTATTATTTCTTCAAATAAATTTTCTGCCCCTTTGTCTCTCTCTTCTCCCTCTGAGACGTCTATAATCCGAATGTTAGCATGCTTGATATTGTCCCAGAGTTCCCTTAGACTGTTCTCATTCTGTCTAATTCTTTTTTTTTTCTGTTCTGCTTGAGTGAATTTCTTTAGTCTTTTGTCTAGCTCACTGATCCGTTCTTCTGCAACCTCTACTCTGCTCTTGAGTCCCTCTAGTGAATTTTTCATTTCCAGTATTGTATTCTTCATTTCTGGTTGGTTTTTTTTTTTTTTATGTATCTTCCAGTTCTTTGCTGATGAGCTCACTGTGTTCATCCAGTCTTCTCTCAATATCTGTGAGCATCCTTATGATATTTTGTTTGAACTCTTTGTCGAGTAGGTCATCTGTTTCTGTTTCATTTAGTCTTTTTCTGAGGTTTTGTCCTGTTCCCTTGCTTGGAAAGTATTCCTTTGTCTCCTCATTATGCCTCTTTCTCTGTGCATATTTCTACATATTAGGTGAATTGGCTATGTCTCCTGATCTTGGAGAAGTGGCCTTATGTGTGAAATGCCTTTTGAGGCCCAGCAGTGTGCTTCCCTTTCATCACCAGTGCAGAAGACTCAGGAGTCACCCCTTTGTGGGCTACTTATGTCCTTCTTCTGTGGCAGGGTTGCTCCCACTGCAGGCACGCAGGGAGTCTAGTCTTTTCTTCCCTGGCCAGCTGTTTGTAAATCTGGTTTGGGAAGCCTCAGCACGTTGGCTACAAGGTCTATCAGCACACTCCTATTGCAGTTTTCCTGTTAATTGAGTAGGTACCCAGTGTAGTTGGTTGCTAGGCTCTGGGGCTTAAAGTTGTTATAGGCCTCAGGCCTACAAGGCTGTTGTCAGTTCTCTTAGGAGTACAGCTGAGTGGGGCTGGCCCTAGGCATGGGGACACTCAATTGTTTCAGGCGTTGGAAGATGGGCCTAATCCTTTTTATGACTATTTGTGAAGCACAGGTCTTCTGCTGCTGATAAGCCTCACTCCCCCACAGGACCACACACAGTCAACACAGTCCTGGTCCATGCAAACCTTTCAACCCCCTGGAGCATACCCTGATGCTGCACTGCAGAGGCTCCCACCTCTCCACCAATGCCTGCCACAGTTCACGTGGTCCTCACACAGGCCCTGCCCTACAGAGGCATACACCCTTGCCTGCCTGTAGAGGATCAAGGCACCCAGTCAATGCAGGCTGAAATGTAGCCTGAGGGCTTGCAGTTAGGTGGGGCCAGTCCCTAGGGTGGGTTGCCTGCCCTGGTTGAACTGGATTAAATCTGTGCTCTAGTGGGCATGGCAGACCCCTGGACTAACAGGTCGAGGGATGAACTTCAATGGCACCCACCTGGGTCTGTGTCAGCACACCTGGACCAGCTCAGAACAATGGCCCCCACCAATGTCTCAGTCTCCAGAGAGGTTCCTCCTCTCACCAAGATGCCCCCAGAGCCCACCAGGTGAGTCTTGTTTCAGCAAAGGACTGTCAGCCTTCTCTCTGGTGATTTTAGGTTGCTGCAATAAATGAGTTTGTGCACGGGCCCTTTAAGACCCGGTCTTTTCAACTTTCAGGCCTCTAGCTTTTCTGGGGGTATCCTCACTGAAGTTAATAGCCAGCAAAGCCAGACAGTAACATCCCCGTGTCAGTTGGGCTGAGTCTGAAGGATGCTTATAGCAGTATCAGCCCCTGCTCAGGACCTCACTCCTCCAGGGAGGGCTGCGTACCTTAGGGTGGCTCCCGCCTGGCCAGCTGAGATGCTCCACTGCTCCCAAAGGTGGCTTTTTTCCTCTCCAGCAGGAATTTCCTGCCTTTTCTGCCTTAGTCGGGACTGTTCCCTTGTTGTGGGGGTTCTTTTTATCCAGTTTTCAGTTTTCAATCCAGGGTAATTTTTCCAAAAATAGTTGTAACCTGGTTGTGTCCATGGGAGGAGATGAGTACAGAGTCTGCTTATGCCGCCATCTTGATGAGATCCCGAAAAAGTTTTTCTTTTTCCTTTATTTTAAGATAGTTTGCTTGGATGTAGAATTCCATGTTGATAGATTTTTCTTCTTTGAACACATAAAAGAATTTTTTCACATTCTTTGGCGTACATGGTTCTGACGAGCAGTCTGTGGATCTTTTGTTCCTCTATATTCTTTTTGCTTCTTTTTATGTCTTTTTTCCCCTTTAGTTGCTTTAAAGTTTTTCATTTCAGTGCTTGCTTTCAGCAGTTTATGATTTGCTTTGGTATTTTTTTTGTTTGTTTTAATCACCCAGGGACATGTTGAGATTCTTAGATCTGTAAGCTTATTGTTTCCATCAAATGTGACAAATCTGGGGCCATTATTTCTTTAAATGCTTTTTAGTTCACTCTGCCCCTCTTTCTGTGACTCAGATTACAACTATCATAGACCCTTTGTATTATTCCACAGGACATTGTGGCTCTGTTTATTTTGTTTTTATATTTTTAGACTTTTTCTATTTTGGGTATCTTCAAATTTTTTTCATTTATTTCACTATGAAAAAAATGAAAAATTTTCTAAACGGTTACAGATCTTTTCCTGCAGATTCCTTTTTTGTATCCTTTGTTCATTTGCTAGTTAAGTTAGTCATTTTTCCTTATACGTTTAAGAAATTAGTCGTTTGTCATATGTATTGCAAATATTTTCTATTTGTTGCCTATCTCTTTATTTTACTCATAGATTATAAATGTATGTTTCCCTATAGAAGTCTACAAATTGTTTTACATGTATTCAAATTTATTATTTTCCTTTATGAATTTTAAATTTCCCATCCTACTTAGAAAGGCCTACTTCATTCCAAGAAATGTAATATTCTCTATTTTCTTTCTCATATTTTGGGTTTTTTAAATTTTGAAGCTTAAAATTTTGATTTATCCACAGTTTATTTAGATTTGGTGAGTGAAGTATCAAAACTTATTCCTATATGCATAGTTGATTTCTTTAATGCCATTTACTGGATAATCCATCTTTCTTCCCACTGATCATATTCACCATCTACATTAAAATTAGACTTACCTGTGAATTGGATACTGAAAATAAAAGCGGCTTACACAAGAAAAAGTGTATTTCTTTCTTACCATGGAGGCCTGTAGTCTTGGATTTATGTAGTGGCTCTACTCTATTAAATCATCAGAAATACAGACTATCTCACTGATCCACTACCTCTACAATGTGGGGCTTTTGGGTCCAAAGCAAATGCAGGTCAATATGTGGTGCTATTTGGTCCAAGTTGGTTTCATTTGTATGCTAAGCAGCAAGATGAAGGACAAGATGAAGAAAAAGGCAAGAAACGGATGTAGAGATAAATTATCTTTTAAGGCAGTTTCCCCAAAGCTGTCACATAATACCTCAGCTTAAATTTCATTGACCAAAACTTAGTCATATGGCTACACATATTTGCAAAAGATACTGGGAAAAGTATTCTTCATTTTGAGCACGTATGTGCCCACCTAAAAATGACAGAACCATGGGAGAAGGCAACACTGACTATTAGGAGAAAACTGGTAGTCCCTGCCATATTCCCCCATATGGTACCATTGATCCCAATGGATTCTTCATATCGGGATTCTTGCATTTCACTCACCTCACTGTGAGCTTTTCCTGTGCCAGTGCTATTCTGTTCTAATTAACATATACTTACTATCTTTATATCAGGTAAGATCATTATCCTTTTTTTTGCAGATTTTCAGATTTCTATTGGCTTTCTTATATTGAAAGAAATACCTTAACACATTTCCTTTGAGAGAGCTGAGTCACTGCAGGGCACTCAGACATCAGAAAAAAATGTTCCCATGTATAACATAGAGGAAGATTTTGGACTTGGGAGGGAAAAGCAATCTGAGAGAGATTGAATAGAGAGCGTTTACACTGGTGAGATGTAAATCCTTCTGCATGCTATTCTTCTGATTTTGGTTAAAGTCTGCCGAATATATTAATTCTTGACATGACTGATTTCAGTTATAAAAACTAATAAGGAGCTGAGTAGCAAAGAGAGATCAATGTGCTATAGGGAAGAAAGGCACTTACTCAAAGACACAGGGCCCTAAAACAAAAGTGTCATGGGATGTGCATCCTAGGAATGTACAGAAATCTTGGGAAAGGGTTAGGATTTTAGATTGCGAAAGTAAAGAGTTGAGGCAATCCTACGAATATCTCAAAGGTTGAGGAAGCTCCTACTGACTTCTGGGTTTTGAATCATTTTGTCAAATCTCCCAACCCCATGGACAAACTACAAATCCCAAGTTGTTTAGTAGTATTTTACTCAGCATATATTGGAGTTACAGATTAATTTTTGTGACGACATCGTCACAATATTAAGACTTCTTTTTCTTAAACAAGGCATATATTTTTATTAATTGAAGAAGAAAACTGAAGTGTTTTAAAGTTTTCTTCTTAGAGAAGAAATTGACTACTGGGTATTTTCTCTCTTGCAGTTGCAATTGTGAAAGGCACATTTTTCCATTATATTTTCTATTATTATTTAAATATAGGATAACTATTAATTTTTGGATAAGTTTTATAAATAACAACTTTTTCTGAATCATAGTATTATAGTTAACCTCTGCCACAGCACAACCAATGAGTTTAAAACATTTCAAGTGCATACAATCTAAGACTACACTATTGTGAGTTTCATGAAATAACTGAGGCAGGTCTATATTGATAGCTAGCTGGGAGCTCTAATGTCCACTTATAGAACCCAAATCCATCCCAAGTCCTGATGGCAGTTGTCACTTCACTTAAATATCAATGAGGAAAATTCTGAATCTGATGGCTGGCTGGACCTACAGAATAGCAGTAGCAATTTCAAATCTCTTAGTTATTTGCTACCTCTTTTGTTAGCCGGATCTGGGAATTTTGGCCTATGAGAATTATGAGGACATATGGCTGAATTCTATGTTTGATTTTTTAGTTACCTAGAGGAGGGCAGTGGTGGGATGGAAGTGACAGAGAAGAGCTGGAGGTGTGTACTGATTCCATTCACAGATTTTGTCTCTAATCTCTTTATTTGGAAGTTTGTTAAACATCTTTTACCAGATTTTGCTCTATTTAGGGGGCACTCTAGATCCATGGGCGTATTGGATTGTTTCCCCATTTCAGAATGACTCCACCAGTTTACCTTCACTAAGTCTTTGGTTATATGAAAATAACCACTACTTAACTCACCATTCCCTACCCATTTCTTCTGCTTCCCTCCCAATTGTGGTTATGTTGGAGAAATACTCAAAATTTAGGGGTTCTTCCAAAAATCAATGTGATGCTTTTTAGCTACTATGGAAAAGTACCCAGTGGTTTAAGAAGTGGTAATTTCCTTTCAGTCTCATCTTTTATTTTACCAAACTTTTTTTTATTATAGATAATTAGTTCTGGATAATTCTTCCTGAGTATTTCTGTCATGTTCCTCTAAGCCAGAAAAGCAAAATAATGACTCTCTTCAGTTCTTCTGGCCTCTCATTCACCTACCCTTCAGTTCTCTTCCCTGGGCCATCAAGAGACTTTTTCAGGATTTTGTCCACTCATTTTCTTCTCCCCAGTACAGCTTCTGCTTGTTCTCTTTGTGTGTGTGTGTGTGTGTGTGTGTGTGGGTGTGTGTGTGTGTTGTATTTGGAAGGGGGAGGTGATAGGTAGGGAAAGCTTGCAATATTCTCTAAATCTTCATTACCCAAAGATACTTTATAAAATTTAGAAATCACAATCGCATACCTTTTCTTTTTAGCGTACTATTGGCATTTTTAAGTTTATTTTGCTTATTTTCATTAGTAGTTTAGGTTCAGGGAAGAAAGTTCCTGTAATACTACATTTACTCTGTCATGTTTCCTCATAAGTCCTTTAATATAATTCAGTATCTGGTGGTGACCAAGCAATCCAGTGTTTCTTGGAGAACTGCTGTGAAGATGGGCATAGCAAACACACGTCTTAGTGGGAAATTGGATAATCGAAAAAAGAGGCTGAGTAATTGCAAGCCTCTCATGTATTGAGGGCACTGAATGGATTTTAATCATTACTGTCAATTTCTTCTATGACTAAATTTGCTAATGGTCTCACCAGTTGTGCTGCATTCATTACAAAGACATAAATGAGAGGTATGAGAGTCAGATAGTGAATAAATGAAAGACTGTGTAATTCACACATCTGATAAGCACCACTCCCCTGCCCATCCTCAACCCCAGGTCCAGATGTCTGAAAGCTGACCTGGGTCTCAGAAATGACAACTTGCCCAAAAAGACATTTCATCTTGGAGATGAGGAATCTTTAAAGCAGATGTTGCAAAGCTGAATCCAGGCAAAACTATGAAGTAGGTGAAGTTTGTTGCCTGAGCCTCTTAATCTTTTGTTTCCTGGATCACAGGTTTCTCGAGATCCTCATAACCAACCACTATACCACTTCACAAATCCTGCTTTCAAATTCTTTTTTCACTCTGAGAAATAAATAACAATTGAGGGGCCTCACCCAGGGAATATTTGCATTCAGTCAGGATTAAATCCTTAAGTGAAAGAGTTAGATTGTGAGGGCTGGCTTCGTGCCCTAGTGGTCAAGTTTAGCACATGCCCCTTCGGTGGCGCGGGTTCAGTTCCCCGGTGCAGACCTACACCACTCATCAGTGACCATGCTGTGGAGTGATCCACATACAAAATAGAGGAAAATTGGCATAAGTGGAAGCTCAGGGCAAATCTTCCTCAAGCAAAAAGAGGAAATTTGGCAACAAATGTGAGCTCAGGGTGAATCCTGCTCAACAAAAAAAGAAGGAAAAGAAAAGAAATTGTGGAATGTAGAACTTTTGGTATCAGCAAGCTTATAGGAAGGATTTCTTTTCATTTTGGGTCCCCTTGGGCCTCTGAAATTATGTTCCTTGGTTAATCCTTTTTCTATTCTTTGCATAAGGAAAACCCTCAATGGTAATTAATTTCTTTTCAGATTTTCCTTTATGTTGAAATTGGACAAAGTTTTGTGTACTCATTCAGCAAATATCAGCTTATTAATATTTCTTTAACACAGTAGCTGGGAAAGGTCAGAAATATTTTTCAACAGCTTTATCGTTTTACTGGTTTTGAGCTCCAGGTTATTTGAGACCTTACATACTTTACTACTTTTTAAGAACTTATATTTCAAAATCTTCACAATGAGGCTGGGAAATAAAGTCGAGGACTTTCTTTGACCGAACATTTGCCAAGACTAGATAGACTATAGAGAATGCTTCCATGGCTCAACTGCTGTGAAGCCTTTCTCATTTTCTGCAATTCTTGAACTCTCGCCTGTGACACTGGCTCAGATTTCAGTAGTGCTATAGCTTGTTCACAGGATAAACTGCAGCCGTGAGTGATCTCAGATAATCTACTGATGATATTTATGAAAGAGGCCTTCTATGGTTCTCCCAGCTTCTAAGATGGTCTCTAGAATCCTTTGAACTTATTTCTAAAGACATGGCTCAAATGTTGCCTAGATTTCAAATTTAACCCCATGTCTCTAGCCTATGTGGATGTATTTAAAACTTTTCTGGTGGAAGCTAGGAAGCACTTATGCATCCCTGTGCTGAGTACTGGTAAGTGCTATGAGGAAGACAAAAAAGCAGACTTCTTTCATGCAATGAAACCTTTGACAATGTCTTGTGTCTCCTCATAGTCCTATGAGCATGTCAGGTTCATAGCTTTTTCATTATGGTGGGGATGGAGACATGAGCAGGAAAAGGCAGATCATACACAATAAAAAAAAAGAGTAAAATACAAAATTTGTCAGATGGTCATAAGTGCTATGGAGAAAAATGAAATAGGGAAGTGGGTTGGGAATGCTAGGGTGGCGAGGGGTTGCATTTTAATATAAGGTCACGAAAGGCCCAAAGAGAAAGTGACATTGGAACAAATGTGAAGGAGATTTGGGACTGAGCCCTGGAGATATTTGGAGGAAGAGTGGACCAGGTAGAGTGAACAGCAAGGGCAAACACTGTTTAGAGGTGAAAATGTACCTGGTCTGTTTTAGGCACAATAAGGAGATTAGTGCTAGCAGAATGGATAAAAGTGGGAGAAGCAAAAGGAAATGATGCCGGAGAGTTAAAAGGATGGATGGGCAGATCTTATAGGGTCTTACAGGTCATCGTAAGGATTTGCCTTCCTCTAGCCCAAGTGAAATGGGAGGCTCTGAGACATTTTGAATACAAGTGTGACGTGACCTAACTTACGTCTTTTGAAGGATCACTTTAGTTTCTGTGTTAAGATTAAATCATAAGAGGGCAAGGGTGGAAGCATTGTCTAGTGTAATATTCCAGGCAGGCAATGAGTAGGACTCAGGTTGTGGTGGTAGTATTAAAGCAGTGAAAAGTGGTAGATTCCAGATATGTGTTGAAGGAGAGTCAGTAAGATTTGCTGAAGGAGAGAACACTGATCATGAGGAAAAAAGAGGAGTTAGGGATGTCTCCAAGATTTTTGACCTGCAACTGGTAGGAAATGGGTAACAACTGAGATGGGGAAGATTGTGGGAAGAACAGAATTTGGGGGAAGATAGGTGCTCAGTTAGAGGATATCTTCGGAAATTGAAATTCAGTTCATTGAATTGAAATTCAAGAAATTCAGGATTGGATATAAACACCTGGCGGTAAACTACACATAAGTGGTATATAAAGAGAAGAGATCTAAACAGTCCAGACAGTGTCACCCAGGCTGCTTTACCCTTTGGCTTGCTGCTGGTTTTGGACAATAGGAGGCATTTGCAGATAAGGAGGGAGAGAAAAGCAAGTCAGGGGTTTGGAGGTTTTCCTCCCCCTACCTGCTCATGCCAAGAGGCCCCTCTCCTTTAGAGAGAGGCTTCACTGGGCTCTGGTCACTGCCCCCTCCCTGACCCCACCAGGCCTGAGAGTGATGGAGTGACAGCTGCTTCTCACTATTACCAGTTCTGGTTGCTTTTCCACCTCTTGTTGGTAACCTGGACCCTGTCCACTCCATCTAACTCCCGTCTGTTATGCTTCAGAGTATGCCAACTATTTTCTGCCAGGACCCTAATGATAGATTGGAGCTAATAGATCACATTTAAACCCAGAGGCTCAAGATTTTGCTAATTAGTAATCATCATTTTGATTGATAATTATAATTTCCATATAGTTATTGAAATTATTATTTTTATTAGAATTTAATGTTTCATTTTATTCACTTACAATCAAATGGATTAGAAGTGTATTATAAGGAACAAACAGTTTTGACTTGTTATGTGGCATTGGAAAAATCATGTCACTTTCTTAAACTTCAGTTTCCAGGTAAGTTAGGCAGACATAGTGACTGCTGCCTCTGCTTTAAGAAGTTCTTAAATAATGAGTTTGTACCTCCTTCAAGGTCTTGGAAGAAAGTTGTTAGAGGAGCATAAAGGCTGATTGCTTACTGTTAAATTATCCTACTGGTCCATAAACCCCACCAAGGCTAGCTAGAATTGGAAGAGGGGGTTAGGGATGGGGTAAGGCTGTCAGTGCTTGCAAGGCCAGAATGTGTGTCATTTCAAATTGCATTCAGTAATTTTTTTTTTCTATCAGAATAGATTCTTTTGGTCAAAGTCACATGACTAAGGCAGAAAACAATCTAAAGACTTTGGAATGACTGTCTAAATATTGACAATTACCAGCATGTTTCCTCTAGGTCTCCTTGCTGAAAGCTACATCGAGGAATGACACACAGTCACGCAGCTCCGGAGCTTGGCAGCTGAGCACCTCTGGATCTCTGGCCTTCAGCCCCCAGAGGATAATTCTTAAATCTACAAACTGTCTCATGCAGCATTTTTTCCCCTCCTCCTCAAATAATATCCAATTACTGAGCACTGTGCTGGGAGAACCTGGGGAAATGCTAGAAGGAAACACAGCTGAGAGCCACTGTGGCTTGACAGCTCTCCAGCTACTTTGAAAATATTTTGGCAAAAACAAGGTTTTAAGTAAAACTGTTTCCTTTGGTAACATACCCAAAACTGCAGGTTTTACATTTTCAGTAATATGATTTGGGCCAAAAGAGGGGAAAGAAAAGAAAAAAATGGGGAGGGGGACTATTCTTAAGGGAGAAAGATAGACTCTTTTAAAAAGAGGGGACAACTTTGCATGAGATGCAAGAATGAGGGCAAGAAGGAAAGCTATGGAGGCGTATCTAACATTCTCTCCTTACTTCTTTCCTCTACTGAGGAATTTCCCCCTGTCAAAACACCACGTTCTCTTTTGCCCTCAGATGACCTGGAAGGGATTCTCTGGGGCTATCCTGGCTGGGATTTGTGTTACTCCTTATTATAAGATGATCAATAGTCAGTTGAGAAGGGTCCAACTGCATATGGCCATCCCACATTATAGTAGATGCAGGGGGGATGAAATGGAATGGTTTTCATCTCAACCCACTAGTTGGTCCTTTTAGAATAGGCTTATTTTTTTTCACTTCATTTTCTCCTTGGTCACAACCACACATGAAATCCCTCACTTCTTGAAAATGCTAGGCTCTCTCCTATCTCAGGGCCTTTGTAAATGCTGTTTTCTCTATCTAGAATGCTCTGCCCCCAACCTCCACCACTCTTTTTCAGGGAATTCTTCCCTTGTCCTCCAGATGACATCAGGTTCTCATGTCCTCTTTCTGGCTACCTGTTTACTTACTCCACAGTCATCTGTAAATACTGCAAGGGCTTGTCCATCACAGTATCTCTAGCATAATGTGGAGGCTTAATTAAAAAGTATCAACCAGTTGTCAGATTGAACCTGCCTAACTTTGTCTTCTATTTCTTATTGTCCTCCTTTCCTAATAAGCTTTTCCTTCTTTGTTTTTGTTTCCCCTTATATTTCCCTCCCCTTTCTCTGTTCCTATCATGCTTTCTCCCCTCTCCATATTTTGAGGCTCTGCCTAAAGCAAGGTTTGTAGAAAACATACTCTAAACTAAAGAATGTTAACACGAGAAGGTGTTTCAAAGGTTATTTAATACAGTTCCTCCAATTGTATAATTGTGCTCCATTGTTCAAGGTCACACAGCTACTTGGGAATAGAATTTAGAACCTTATAATTCTGGCTCTATGGTTAGTCTTCCTTTCATTATTGTAACACTATATAAAGTGTTAGAGGAGGAGGTGTCCCAAAAGTACTAGTCATTTCTCTACAACACAAATTCCCTATCAACCCACAGTTGAAGTCTTGTTGAAGAGAAAAGATCACTTCCTTGGTCCTTCCTAGATAGTTGCTATTATAAAAATAAAACTTAAGGTCAAACTCTGTCCTCACTTCCCTCAGATTCAAGAAGATCCACCTGTCTCAGAGTGCTAAGGGCAAGAGTCAAGTCTGATACTCAGTCCCTACAACAAGTGCCTATGTAAAAGTGAACCCAAAGGTCCAAGACGCTGTCAAAAAGAGAAAGAAATGGTGGTCTTCATCAATAATGATGATAATAACAATAGCTAACTGACATTTTTATTACTGTGCATCTGGAACTGTTCTAGGAACCTATCTAAATACACGTATTTGCTCATTTATTCTCCCAACAACGGTGTGACTTAAGTACTATTATCCCCACTTTACAGTTGATGAAACCGTGGCATGAAAATATAGAATAACTTGTTCAAGGTCTCGGAACAGTAAATGGTAAGTACCTACTTTGAATAGTAAATGGAAAGCTGAGATTTGAACCTGGGAAGCTGACTCCAAAGCTAACACTCTGTGGAACACCTTGGATAAACCTTCTAGCCCAAGAGCAAAGAGTGAAGTTTTCTCTCTAGAGACTGAATGTTTAACAACCCTATGCAAGATGTTACTGACATAACCACGTTCTACAGGGCCTGAGAAAATCTGGAGTCAAAACCTTGGGAATGATGAGTCCTTTCACAACTGCGTGTCTAACTAGCGAGTCTGTTCCTGAGGCACTGCACTAACTGAGAATTTTGCTTTGTCTGTCTGTCTTCTTCCAATAGTTTTCACTTATTGCTAGTTTGGTTATTTCAGGCATTAGAACTGGGGTTGTATCCTTTCTCACAAGCTGAAGAACCTGTCAAGGACATGGTCTTAATGGAAGTGATGGGCAAGAGGCTCCTCAGAAAGCAGTTTTGTTTCTGCTTCATCATAGCACTTAGAATAAAGCCCACGCCACCACAGCCTTGCATGATCAGGGCCCTGCCCATCGTCACTGTGGTCTCCAACCAGTCTCCCTTTTGCTCCCTGTATTTTGTCCCATGACTGGATCCTTACTGTCATTCATATCTCAGCTCAACTATCACCACTCAGCAAAGCCTACCCTCTCTTAGTTCCATACCCCACGATTAGAATGATTTCAGGATGGAAAAAATTTAAAGCACCGATAAGCCCTGAGCAACAACGGCACCAGCAAAGAGAAAAGTATTCCATAAATCTCCCATACACCTTGCTTCAGTAATACTGCTCCTAGTATACCAGGCGTGGTAAATTGTTTATTAATTAAAAGTGAACAAATAAGAGTAGAGAACATCAACGGGAAACAAACTCGGTTATAGTGTAATTAATCAAACTAAGACACTGAGAAAGGAGAAATGCATCTGACTCTCTGAGAGAAATATCAGATAACTGAGAATCAAGTTAAGAAACTGGAGTAGGAGAGGGGATGAGGCAGGTATAGAAGGTCTCCACTTTAACCTAGTGCAAAGTTTAATCCAGAGATCAGCCCTGTTAATCCTGACTCTCATGGAGCCAGCACTGTCTAAGCTTCAATTTTAAGTAATAGTGTATGTCCAGCTTGTGCCAATGAGCCAATAATCGATTTCTGACCACCCAGTCAAAAGGCATGAATGATCTAGTGCATGGTTGCTTTCCCCTTGAGGTAGTGAAATCTTTAATGGTGATATTTCAAGAAACAGCCTTATCTAGAGTCCACCTGTTCCTCATGTAAAACCTTGGTCTGCAAAACCCAGAATTGCTGTTCATCAAGCATGGATTTGGTATAAATTTCAGACAGTAAATTAATAAAGCTATAACTTTTAGGCAGTAAAAGTTATATTAAACTATTAAAAGTTGCTCTTTTGAATATGGAATAAAATATACGTTAGATTTATTCAAAGAGGACTTTGCTAACAGTTAATAACAAATTTAGCAAGATTGAAAGTTTAAATTTCAACACAGTCATTCGTCAACCTGGAGACTGTATTCCACCCCAGGCACTTTATTCAGATTGAGTTTTTAAATTAGCTGCACAGCATGAGAGGCAGAGACTTTTCTAAGATCCAGTCAGAAAGCAGCCTGGGATCTATAACAATCTGCTTAAGTGATCTTGGTTTATGGCAGAGTTTCTCAACCTCAACACTATTGTGTTTGGGGTTGGATCATTATTTGTTCTGGAGGGGCTTTCCTGTCCATCGTTGAATGTTTATTAGCATCCCTGGCCTCTAGCCACTAGATGCCGGAGACACGCCCTTCCCTAGTTGTGACAAACAAAAATGTTTCTAGACATTGCCAAGTGTTCCTTGGGGGAAAAATTGCCCTTGTTTATAGAGCAGGGAAACAAGCCTTCCAGGTATCCAGAATTCGGGCCCACAACCTTGTTCACTATCAAACCTCAGAAAACTGTCACTCAGAGTCTGGCCTCTTTACTACTTCTAAAGGCAAACTCATGTCTGCTGACTTGGTCTGTTGAAGCTAAGAAATTGAAGCAATGAGAAACACACTATGCATCTTCCATCTAAGCTTTAATTGGTGTAAGGTCTTCGGAGAGCACATCTCTTCGGATTTTGACCCTACTTGGTGCCCTGCTAACTTTGTTTATTTCATTTTTACCACCTTGTCAAAGGTTTCTAGAAGGATAAGAACTTGTTTTACTATCACATTTTGCAGTTAAAAATGCTTTAAAGTTATTTATAATTCTGTGACGTTAGAGATCTCACCATCAAGTTTCCTGAGGCATGTTTTTAAGGCTCAATAAAGTTGAAGTCCTTTAGCCAATCTTAGCGTGTTCAATGTTTTGACCTTCCCAGCCCAATTATGTATTCAGAACATATAAAGACAAACAATAGTTAAATGATCATTTTCTAAGTGATTCGGATTACCCAATATTTATCCATTTTAAAAATGGTTGGAAGCACAGTAAGGCTAATCTTGAAACCATCTAAAGTGGTAAGTCTCAGAGTAAATTTACTGATTTACCAGGAGATATCACAAGGCTTTGTTCATTAATGTGTGTCGAAAATTTCTCTTTTACATTTATATATTTATCTTTGAAAGTATGTTCCACAGGATATCAATCCTCTCATTCCTTAGGGATTCCAAAAGTGGCCCCATTAGACCAGCTGCCAATCTCGGTCACCACAAATAATTAACCCCACCGTGAAGTATTTAAAATACGTAAAGGTTCAAAGATCATAAAAATGAGACCATATGTGCAAACATGCCACGTGTGATTTGGCAAGGAAAATGTATGTGTTAAGACAAATCTTAACAAGCCTGCCTGGGAACTAGATCAAAACCAGGACAAAAAGATTCTTTTCATATAAGCTAGGTATTTCCCCAGTACTTACCCTGAGGTTGGCCAAGATGAAAGAAACCAATCTACCAATATATCTGCCTGGCAAAGCCATCTTCCCTCATGGCTGAAACGACAAAAGGCCTAGAACTGTCTTTCAGGGGAGATGAACTGCTTTGGTCCAACTCCTGGCTCCACAACTAACTCTGTCAGCCTTTTAATATGTTGGTAAGATACTTAAAATCTCTGGAGCCTCAATTTCCTCATCTATAAAATGGAAATGATTATATCTCTCTTCTGGAATGTTCTGAGGATTAAACGATAAACTGAAAGTGTTTAGAATTTTTCCTGACGCATAATGAGCATTGCTGTTCTTATTACGAAAACAAATGTATTCCCAATTTCCTCAAGAAAGCTAACATTTGGTGCCCATTCTTACTTATTTCAGATTATGCTCCAAGGAAATGCTGGATCTGAAAAGATGCATCTAGTTTTGCTAGGTGACTTCACCACCAAAGCCAGATCAAGGAAGAGCATATTCAGCCAGAATCTAGTCATGCACAAGCCTTTGTACTCTCTGGGTGGGCCATCCGCACTGGTACGGGCTTTATCTCACTGATGGGAAATAGCCAAAGGGGTCTTCTTGAAGATCAGCACCAGAAAGAGCAGTAAAAAATGTGGATGCTGGAGTGACTAGGGAGTGGCTTCAACCCATGCATTACATGTGTTCAATTACTCAGAATAGCCTGTACCCCACTTACGTTGGTTGAATGAGTAGACTGTGTAACTGTCTAAATCTAGGAAGAAATTACTTTTAGATAGCCAGTATTTGGGCTTGTCCATGTCACACTTCCTATCCTTTAAAACCAATTATCTAGTGTTGATTCTACCGCTGTGTGTCAAATTGTTAAATTAAAAACTGTTAAAATTCTAAAAATTGTTAAAATAAAATTTACAGTGTTTTAGCTAAGTAAATGAGAATTAGTTTATGTGGCCCTCAAGAAAAAAAAGTATTTCCCATGCTTCTAATGCCATTTAAAGCTTAAAAAAAAATAAAATAAAATATTCCAGATATACAAAAACGTATAAAGAATAATACAGCAAACTTGTACTTAGAGTGTAGGCCTTAGAGGTCCCAGCTTTCACCTAGGGTCTCAATTCCTACTCCATTTTTTGCTAACCACCTCCATCTTGAACACCCAAGCATCTGGGCGTAGAGATTGTCAAACGCCCTGAGCAGTTAAAGCTTTGGCCTCAGTTTCCCATTCTACTTTCTTTGTGATTTTAAATAAGCCATAAATGAAAAAATAAGTGCAAAATATATCATTCAGCACTCTAGGTGTTTCCAGTGGGAGATTTTTTTCAGAATATCTAGTTCTTTCATTAGGTTTTTTTTTTTTTTTTTGTCAAAAGGTATTCGCTATTATGAATTTGAAATTTTTTAAATTTCATTTTATTTATGGATCTGTCTCTGTCCCCATTGTTAAGGTATGAATGCAAATAAAGACAAAATGACTGTGAATAGAATTAGCATGCTTTAAAAATTATCATAAGGACACACAGGATTTCATGGTAGAGAGTAATTTTTGTATTTGAACATATTTTTAATAGTTCCAAAATAATAACTAAAAGCAAATTAGTCACTTTGTTATTACTCAGGGAATGTGAACTCTAAACCCAATCTAATGAATCCCTTTCCAAAGGTCTTCTAGGATATTTTCCCAATTTGTAAATTCCCCATCCTAGTATAAATTGTTGTTAGAGAATGGAATCTACATGCTAGCAAATCCACTTAGTCTTCCGCATCACGCCTAAAGAATGTTGAGTTAATGAGGAAATTCAATCTCTCCCTTTGTGTTTTTTATCAAACCTTAGGATTCCAACATTTTTCTTATTCCAGTGTAGTGATGGTGCAATAA
Source organism: Equus quagga (assembly GCF_021613505.1). NCBI lineage: Eukaryota > Metazoa > Chordata > Mammalia > Perissodactyla > Equidae > Equus > Equus quagga. Next base: position 94,937,487 of record NC_060275.1, read on the forward strand.
GCAAGTGCTGAATTGGTAGTTTTAATTTCCCAGGGTTTGCATGAGCCCTGGGGTATCATCAGGTGGTAAATCTCGCAATAGTAACTATCTTCCATAGGAACTCTCTCCTCGGTGTGTGCTCCTAGCCAACTAAAGGCTGACGCCTCCAGCCAGATTTCCCCCTGGAGGACCTGCACTCCAGCTCTGACATTGTTGGTCCTCCCATTCAGACCTGCTTTGGCCCCTCTGCACGGGACTTGAGGGGAGGAAAGTATTCTGTCCAATTTCAAGATAAGGAAACAGCATCAAAGAGGTTAATTTTTATAAATTCAAGTAGTAAATGGTGGAACTAAACTGACTGCAGACCTCATGGTATTTTGCTATACTATATTGCAAATATAAAAATGCAATTTCGTAAAGAGCTGACAGCCAATAGTGCAGTAACTAACTTTAGGGGTGATTTAAGAGGTTGGGGTTACGCTGACTGCTTGTGGCAGCCACAATTTCTGTGGAACAGTGCCTGGCACATCATAACTGTTATATTAATGTTTGCTATTTGCCACTGCCACAAGCACGAACTCAGCAGCTTAGGTGTCACAAGTACGTCATAACTATCATGTGTACACTACTGTTTCCGGGATCCACACTTAAGAAGCAGACAATTCCCTTAAAATACAAGCAATTTTTAAGCCAGTGAGAATTTCTGCAAACTGGAGTAGTGTTTCTATGACGCTCACTGAGGCCACAATAATGTCAAGAAATGAAACTATTTATATAAGCCCATCTGTATAAGCAAAGATTAGATTTGTGTGGTGCTCACTAACCTCATTGTTGGTCTTTAGTCCTTGATACAGACTTCTTTATCTCTGCCTACATAAAGATATCGAGTTATAAGAAACTTGTGCATTCAGACCTAGACCTACTCACAGAATCTACATCATTTGGATAAAAGCTTGACAGAAGCATCCTTCTGAAATGTCTATTAAGAAGGAATCTTCTTAGGAAAATAATAATATAAGCAATGTTAAAGGAAAAGTGTATAAATTATCCAGGGTAACACAGATTGTTAAATATCCTAAACTCTTCCAGCAACAATAACATGATAATATATAATCATGAGATCTGTTTCTTTAACTAGATCCACAAAGAATTCTACCAGGAAATTCTTCCTATTAGCCTGACTCTACTTTCTTTCTATTTTTACCTTATTAAGATCCCAGAGGCTGCCATCCCCCAAATATTTACTTCATACCCAACTTAGGATTTTTTTAAATAGAATTTAAATTCTCTCTCTTACTATCTTTAATTTTCTCTCTCTTTCTGATGTAACTGTTTTATAATGACCATTATGGATTTTTAAATATTTTAATAACCACCATCTTAGGAATACGTGTCATAGAAAACTTGTATTATTAAGGTTTTAGGTAGAGCATTTATAAAATTAGTGAATAAATTAATAATTATTTCAATTCTACAATGTGCTTATCTAAATGACTTCATATTTAGGAAATTTTATTGGTAGTGCTGAATTTTAATATTTGTGAATAAATCACTTTTGCAAAGAAATCACTAGAATATTTCCATACCATCTCTGCCACTTAAGTGGTTATATTTTGTGAATTTTTCTGAGAGTTCAGACAAACATTTTCTGTACAAGAAGAAATGTCCTTATCATAGTCATAAGACCATTCTGGTCTTTATAAATATCCAGCTACCCCAACTGGATATTTATTGTATCTTCAGCATGACTTCCATGTTCTTCTTTTAGGACATTGCTCCTATACCATCCCCTATCCCCTTTGCTTTTTGAAGTAAAAAAGGGTCCAAATGGCATCTGCCATTTTCTTACATAAGCCCACAGTCTTGCCTCATGACTAAAGCCTGACCAGTCAGTGTCTTTCCCTGGGAAGAATGTCCTTTCCTCTGTGGCCATGAAACAGCAGAAGGTATTGCTAGCTGCTGTGTCCCTGAGTATAGAGAAGATCTCCTGTCTTTAGAAGGATGGCACCAAACTGACATTCAGAAAGAAGGTGAGATATGTGAAAGAGAGAAAAGAGAGAGACAGAAAAAGCAAGAGACAGAGGGAGAGACAGAAACCTGAGGAGAGGGAGAGACTAAATGATAGAACAAGAGGGAGGGAGGGAGAAATTGAGACTGTAGCAATGTGATTGTCATGGCTATTTTTTTGGCTCTGGTTCCTGCCCTGGTTCCTGCTTTCCACAGCTTGGCTTTTAAGCCTTTGCTTCTATCTGTGAGAAACTTTATCTTTCCACTGGTTCTCTGCTCTTCGAGCCAGGTATCCTTGCAGTCAAAAGATGTCTAATAATGAAAGAGCCACCTGGAAGTCTCTGTGGCTCTGCATGTGGGTGCTACACAAGTTTGGTAACGTAGAGAGTAGCTTGGACTGTATATTAAATTTTAACCATTCATCAAATATTATATCAATGTTATAAGAAAGGAGAAAGTCACCTGGAAGGTGTTATGATTATATAAACTATTATTTCAAAGAACAGTACCTGAAGATATAATTGAATTGAGAATGACAAACCAAGCCCAACAAGAGCAGGTGGACAGGGAGACTGGTTCCATGCAACCCTTTTGGAGAAAGCTAGACTGTGTGAGGTAGTTGAAGGAACCACAGACTTTTCAGTTACTCAACTTATATTTTCCCTTCAGCACCCTTGGTGTATTAGTTTCCTATTGCTGCTGTAACAAATTACGACAACCTTAGTGGCTCAAAACAACACAAATTTATTACCTTGCAGGCCCAGAAATAAGACGTCTAAAATGGGTCAGCAGGGCTGCGTTCCTTTTGGAGACTCTAGCTGGGAGTCTGTTTCCTTGCCTTTTCCAGTTGCTAGAAGCTGCCTACATTCCTTGGTCCGTGGCCTCATATCAGTCCAACTTTGCTTGCATTATCCCATCTCCTTCTTTGACTCTGACTCTCCTGTTGCCTTCTTATAAGGATCCTTATGATTATAGTGGGCCCAACCTGACAGCGCAAGATAGTCTTCCACTCAAAACCCTAAATTTAATCATATCTCAAAGTCCCTTTGCCATATAAAGTAGCACATTCACAGGCTCTGGGCATTAGGATGTGGACATCTTTGGGAGGCCATTATTAGCCTGCCACACTTGGTATGTTGTGCATGTTGCATGAAAAAGTGCCAAACTGTAGCATTCAGTGCTCCTCAGGAATCAGTGACTTTTTATATTATCTCAGACTTGTCTGGAGAGGCCACTAACTCTAAAAGGGGCACTATCCACCTCAGTGGGGGATGCTGGTGGGGCAGAGCTTAGGACCTAGTGTGAACCATCCATCCTTTTTCTATGGCTGTAGAGCAGATGGGCACTTGTTAGAAAATCCACAAATGCTAAGAAGATGTCAGTGGTGATGCAGAAGTTTTTCTCCGGGCAGCAGGAACAGATCCAGCTTCAGAGATGCAGTTGCTCAAAGTCCTTAGTTTGGACATGCTTCTTACCAACCAACTGGCCAGGGCACTTGTCTAGATTAATAGATCTCTGAAAATCTAGAAGCATGAGGCAGAGGTAGATGTCATGCAGCTGATAACCAATATTCCCACGATACTCACATCTATGTAGCTTGTGCTCTGCTACCAGGACAACTGAGCATGTTCGGTGAGTCCTGGCATGCAGAATGCTATGGACACATCTGGAAAACCACCTAGCCCACCACTTGAAAAGTAGCCCACAGATTAGCAAACAGCAAGAATCATTTACTATCCTTAATGCAAAGGAAAGAAGTGGATCTAGGGCTCCCAGTAGAAGTTGGAAACACTGAGAGTCTGTCCTGAGGGAGCTGGATCTATGAAGGATACACCCACTTTTGCAGGAAAGTCCACTGAGGCAGTGGATGGGGCAGAGGAGGAGGAATACCTTGGCTTCTCCCTTCTTCCTATACTCCAGTCTTCCACCATAGCTTGACATTAACCATACCCAGCAGGAAGCTAGTTGCCATGGGAGCCTGAAAAAACACAGCTTGCCAGGATGCCCCCTCCCTTCCACTTCTCCCCACAACACAGGGAGGGCAAGGAAGCGCAAGGAAGGGGATCAGCACAGTGGTCAACTAACTTTGGGAAATGCTATGTTAGACAAAGAACAATTAATTTCTTAGCTATAGTATTTCTCATATACACTATGATTCTCTATGGAAGAGATATAGTATGTGGTTGAAAATGGAACTACTTATGCCAGAGTATTGCTCAGAACTCATGCTCCAAGGACTATTCTTTGAGAGGCTCTACCTTCAGCTAGACTAACCCAAGAGAGCAGGACTGATCTTGTGGAAATTGCTCTGAGTTGGCTGTAAGAGTAAATGGTCTTCTAATAGACACCGTCTACTCTCTTTTTGGAGGAGACAGTGAAAAAAATTCCAAGTATAAAAGGAGATAAGAGAATCCTGTGACTTTTTCTCTGCTTTCCAAAGGAGCCATTCTGGAATTTGCATTTTATTAATAATCCTTGCACACAAGACTCTAGCATTCTGGACTTTGAAGACTCAAACTAGAGATTAAACAGTCAAGAAAAATAGACCCTCTTCAAGGACATCAGTTGGGGGAAATCTAGCTTCTTATGGGCTCTTTACATTTGTTTTCAGCTGATATAATCCAAGGTGTTTTGCCAAGACTGGTCCACCTGCCAGACATTCAGCGGGCTGGCAAAGGCCAGACATTCTCAAGTGGTAGAAGAGGTTAGGAAAATAAAAGGGCATGCAAAGCCTCATGTGTTTTCTGCATGCTTCTCTTACCATAGACACTTAAAAAAACAAAAACAAAAACAAAAAGTCATTACTGAAAGCTATCGCAGCACGATTTTCTGAGTCACTGAATTAAGGGTTTTTTTTTTTTTTTTTTTAGTGGACCTGTTTATTTCTAGAGGACTGTTGATTTTTAATAAAGATGTTACTATTTGAATCCAAGTGGGGTTTTTTTATCGACTTACATACCCAAAGCTATGGCTGTATCAAATAGCTGTTAGCTGTATCTCAGACACAAAGAAATTGTAAGAAGAAAGACAAAGTTAAGAGAACTCTGAGCCTTATCAGAGCTCCTTAGCTGAAGAATTTATGTGCCAAAGATATTGCAGGGGCTGGCCCAGGGGCATAGTGGTTAAGTTCATGCACTTTGCTTCCACAACCTAGGGTTCACTGGTTCGGATCCCAGGCACGGTCCTACACACCACTTTCCAAGGCATGCTGTGGCAGGCATTCCACATATAAAATAGAGGAAGATGGGCATGGACGTTAGCTCAGGGCCAATCTTCCTCAGCAAAAAAAGAGGAGGACTGGTGGTGGATGTTATCTCCAGGCTAATCTTCCTCAAAAAAAAAAAAAAAAGATATTGCAAAAGACTTTTAAACTTGGGATCAAGAAAGATTTTATCCTGGCCCTTCCATTTAGTAGTTATGTGATCTGGGCTTGTCACTTATTGTTTCTGACCTCCAATTTCCTCACCTGGGAAATAAGGACGAAAATGCACGCCTTGTATCCCTTAAGTCATCACTGAGAGACAAATGAGATCACGTCTGGGATAATACTCCTAAAATATCAAATGCTTTTCTGTAGAAGAGGACGACCAAAGAAGCATGCACACTTTCTTCAGAATTATGCCAGAGGTATAGGTATTGTAGGTTAGGAAGACATTTCCTCTTCCCAAATGTGGGTTCGTCTGGCTGGAGAACGAATTAAATTCACATGAGACAGAATAGCAAGAGAAAATTAAACAAAGCTTTATGAGGAACCATGGCCCGGGGCCTTTCTTCCCGAAGGAAGAAAGGGCACTGAAGAAGTGGGGTGCACATAGTGGTTATATACCCCCAAACAGGGTGTTTCACATGTGATTGAAATGTCCCTCCCACAATAGTCACAAGATTGCCCTGTCAGCACAGTGCTTGATGGACACAGCAGGTAGTGGTCTGCTGTCTCAGAGGGCATAGCCGGAGGCAAGTCTATTGTCTTGAGCTGGGTGGTCACAGGTGAGCTCAGCAATCAGTTCCTAGCCTAAGGAAAGATGCTTAATCTTTAAGAAATGCCAACGTTGGGAGAGGGAGGGAAGTCAGTTACAGGAGGTTACCAGACTAGCACAATAAAATGCAGATTTTAGTCTTTGCCTTTGGTATTGATTAAGAGTTTCTAGAGAGAAGGTCATCTCCTTTCTTCTTCCTGGTACAGAGAGGGAGGCAACTTTACAGATAGAGATTTACCTTACAAATGTAAAGGTGTCCTAGCAAAGGGCAAGTTCCATTCCTCAGAGCCTCCTTCCCTGTCCCAGTTTATCAAAAGCAATCAGCCTCAAATAATCCTGATGCCAAAGAGACATATCTTGGGGTGGCCAATTTCAGGTCCCCACAGTATCTTAACATGGTAATACACCTGAAAAATGAAATCATCCTTCTTTCCTGTCCTCAGATACTTAAGTTTTCTACAAGAAATTCATGAAGTTAGAGCTCTACTGGAAATAAAACCTGATTTGAGGAGTATCAGCATTGAGAAGGCCCTTGGAGGCCAAGGGTATTTCCTCTTTCACAATGTTGTGAACAACATTCACATAGTCCTGGAAATTACTCCAATACTTCATATCCCTACACTGCAGATCTTTTCTTCAGATTTGCCTAGATATTAACTTCCCCATGTCCCTGCTTATGAATTATTCTCTCCTGCCTAAACTACAGTCTTGGTAGTAACCAGCAAGTTAATTGCAGTTTCCTCACATGTGATGCTCTGAGCCCTCTGAGTACCAGCATTTCATTAAACAAAGCTACTCTAGTCTTAGTAACATGACAATGGGTCACACCATGAAGATGGAATTTTTCCAGAAGATCTGAATCATAGAATAATGTCAGAATTAACTTCAGAAATCACCTTCTCTAATGGTTTGCAAGATTTTTTAATAGTACATGCCTTTTGTAAAATGAAATATTTGATAGAGCACCATATATAAAATAGACTGAAGAGGGAGGCGGAGCCCTAACATATTACTCAGTCTCCTTGTTTCTTTGCAGACACTAAGTTTCCACTAAACCATTTGAAAACCACTCTAGATAGTCTAATCTCCCTTCCCCTCCAGTATTTTAGTCCCTTCTGCAATAACCACTAATGGCTTGTTCAACCTTTCAACATTTACAATGATGGCCACCCTCCCAAGGGAGCACATCTTATTTTTGGACAGTTTTAATTGTTTACTTAAAGAGTTCATTCTTATGTTTTGTTGGTTTCCTTGTAATTTCTATTTATTGAACCTAGAACAAAACTAGATTGTGCTATATTCCATGTGAGCATTTGAGTCAATGATCATATTCCTCTGCAAACATTCTTTTTTTTACAAACAAAGCATCCTTAATTTTTTTCAACTTTATCATAATATGAGAATATGTGGTCCTAATCCCTTTTTCAAATCTCTTTCCTTTGAGTTTGCTTCCATTTGTCAATGTCAGTTTTAATTTGTGTGCCCAAAACTGCGCACAGTAATTCCTATCTTGATTGCAACCATCAACTCTCTGGTTATAAACATTCTGTTTCTGTTAATGTGGCCTATAATTGCACTTGATTGGGAAGAGACTCATGGAGCTTAATCAACTAAATACCTGATATCATTCTTGAATATGCTACTGCAGAGCAACATCTCTCCTAGTTTAAACTTGTAAAAGTGTTTTAATGGCCTCATGTGGTCATTTGTCTTTGCTGTGGCTCATAAAATCAGCCACATGGTTCTGTTAGAAAGGTTTCCAGGTTCTTGTCATTTATAGGATCTAATTTGTGGGATTTCGTAAATCAATGACTGTATACTTGTTCATATTTTATTCTATCAATCACACAGATATCATCTTCTTAATAATTTCCTGCAGATCTTTATTGATATAAATTTTATTGCAAAAAGAGAGTGATTATTTTAGATCCAAATTGTGTAACCATGGCTACTCATTTCTGTCTGACATAAAGAACTTCCCTACTATAGAATTTTTGAGGTTTGGAGAGGGCTGACTATAAGCCTGAAAGGATAGGAAAGTTACTAAGTGATTTGGTTATACTCCAGTAGTCTTATCAGTCTATAATTTCAAAAATCTACACAAAACCAGGGGTTTTATCTGTTAAATAGATGAATTTTAAGCATCAAAAGATCAGTCTGAATTTTTATTCTTCCCTAGGAATTTTCTCAACTTTGTGGGTTTCAGCCAGATACTTTGCCTTCCTTGAATGTATTTTCATGTGGTTTTATAATATTTATTCAACATTATTTTCCATTAGTTCTCTATTTTTAATTGTTGGTAACCATTTCAGTGTGTAACTATTACATGGTGCAGAACTGACTTATCCACATTAATGTCTGAGGAGACCATGACCCATTTTATTTGCTGCATGGTCAGCCCTGGTATTCATGGCAGGCTTTCTGAATATTTCTGATGAAGCTTTAAGCACATGCAATTCTGAAAACACATTCCCATTCAGTAAGACTTATACAGAATGGTAAGCCCAACATGGCAAAAGGTTTCTAAAATGTTCCATAAACATTAAGCATATTTATGTCATAGCATTAAGTTTGGTTAATTTGAAACTCACTGTATTGTAGTATAAGAGGCATTTTGTTTGCTTGTGTTTACTTTCCCAGGAGTAAATGCGTTTTGGTTAACCACAATGGCAAACTTAGTCAAGACACTTATGTCAACAAATCCTACCGCTTAACAAAGTCACATTCTTAGTTTCTAGGACAGCAGACTGGATTCTGAGTAATAAGGTGTTTATAAGGTGTGCTGTAAATCTGGGACTACAAACATGTCTACGTTTCTGTTAAACCTGCTGCTGTGCATAAGGAACAATAAGCTCTCTTTTCAGTTTTATGGTGACCAGTATGTTGGCTTGCCAGTCTTGATTGCTGTTGATTCTACTCTTCCCGAAGTCTCCTGCCAAGCTCTTGAACCAAGTCACGCTCCCTGGTGATGTCGTAATGCCGCTAAGAATTTGCTCATTCACTATACCTGCAGGGATGCCCCAAGAGTCGCATACCTTCCTTATTAGTCACACATTGGTTGGAGAATAACATCTTGAAAAAAGAAAGGCCTCTCCTTCCACTGATTTCAAAGGTATTGCATTTTTAGGTCTTTCGTAACGAGCTTATAGGTATAGTAAGATGACTGTTACCTTTATAGAAATTATTTTTAATATGGCTTTTTCTCAAGAGGTAACAGTACTAATTTTGTTGTTTTGACAAAAAAAAAAAAACGCCCAAGATTTCCTCTGCATTCATAAGCAAAATTTATTTAAATTCAATACATATTTATAGAAGAGTGCCTGGTGTTTTGAGATTATCACCATGGTTACCAATGCCAAATATCTGGAGGAAAAGAGGGGAAACTGGCAGTAGAGCTGCATATTTATATTACATGATGTCATGTCAGAATGGCTATAGTTAATAAGACAAGAAATAACAAGTATTGGAGAGGATGTGGAGAAAAGGGAACTCTCATAGACTGCTGGTGGGAGTGCAAACTGATGCAGCTACTATGGAAAATAATATGTAGAGTCCTCCAAAAATTAAGAAGAGAACTACCATATGATCCAGCTACTCCACTGCTGGGTATTTATCCAAAGAACTTGAAAACATGAATGCCTAAAAATATATGCACCCCTATGTTCACTGCAGCATTATTCACAATAGCCAAGACTTGAAAGCAATGTAAGCACCACAAAAAGGGACAAATGGGTAAAGAAGATGTGGTATACAGACACAATCGAATACTACTCAGCCATAAAAAAGATAAAATCTTGCCATTTGTGACACCATGGATGGACCTTGAGGGTATTATGCTAAGTGAAGTAAATCAGAGGGAGAAAGTCAAATACCATATGATCTCACTAGAAGATAAAAATAACAACAAACAATCACATAGAGACAGAGATTGGTTTGGTTGTTTCCAGAACAGAAGGGGAGAGGGAGGAGGGTGAAATGGGTAACTAGGCACATGTGTATGGTGGTGGATTGTAATTAGTCTTTGGGTGGTGAACACGATGTAATCTACACAGAAATGTAATGATGTACACCTGAAATTTATATAATGTTATAAACCAATGTTAACACAATTAATTAATTAATTAATTAATTAATTACATGATGTCAAATATATCTATTTGGGAAAATCTGATCAGTTTTAAGTTCTTCAATTTTTCATGCAATTTTGGGTATTTGGATAGATATACCTTTCATCTTACCTTACTTTAAAGTTTGATACCCTCACTCAAAGTGCTCATATAATAATGTTCCAGAGATCCCATTAGACCAAAAATAAAACCAAAAACAAACAAACAAAAAACCTCAACAGAAATTCTTTAAAATCCTCTGGTTTTGAGCTCAGTCCAAAACAAATAGCTCATGTATTTGTACACGTTTTGTTTCTCAGATGAATACTACCAAGACAACATTGGTGTTTTAACCAGGCATGAACAATGGCCCAAATAAAAATGACTAAAAACCACAAGTTAGTTTCTCATTGACTATGACAGACTTGGAATTTATCCTCTGCCTTTTGATATAAGGCAGAATGTTCCCTCTCTCTGACACTTCACATTTAACAAAAGAGAGTTTTTTCATAGAAGATTTTCTTTTGCTACCTTCAGGAAGAAGCTCCATCAGCAGCTAAAATCTTTAACCAAAGATTTAGAGGCTAGTTCTGGACATTTCTTTGAGTTATTTTGCCCACAATTATACCTAAATATTTGACATTTAATTTGACAATGAACATGAATTAGGCAAAAAACATTTCCTTAAACAGTTTGACAAACTTCAGTAATATATAGATATTTTGCAAAGGTGAAATTTCTTGTGGATCCCCAAATGTTAAAATATTTTTATTATGGTGTTAATTAAACCTGTTGCTTTTATATAATCTAAATAAATGTAAAAGTAAAACACAAACTCATGAAATTCACAAAATTCAACATTAATTTAATGTGAATTATATGTCTGCTTTAGTGATACAGAATTACTACTTACACTATTCATATGATAAACTTTTTAATATCACTAGACTATAAGCTTCATAAGGACAGACTGATATCTAGTTTTTCTCACCACTGTGAGATCTTAGGAAATATTTAAGAAGAAAATGAGTTAATGGTCCTTATTAATATGGACAACTTTTAAAATATTGAGGAGACCAAAGATGTACAATATTTTCACACTGAAAACTAGAAAACATTGTAAATAAGTTGAGAGAAGCTAAATAAATGGAGGGATATACCATGTTCATGGATGAGAAGCTTCAATATGTAAAGATGTCAATTTACCCTCAGACTAATCTATCAATTCAATGTAATCCACTCAAAATTGCAACAGGTGACTTTTTTGCAGAAATTGATAAAATGATTCTAAAATTCATATGGAAATGCTAAGGTTTATGAATAGACAAGAAAATCTTTACCAACAGCAAATTTAAAAGCTGGAGGCCTGACTACTGTATATCAAGACCCACTATAAACTATACTAAGTTAAAAAGTGTGGCATTGATGAAATTATAGGCAACCTGAGAAATGGAACAGAACAGAGTCTGTAAACAAAATAACATATGTACATTCACCTGATATATGACAAAGGTGACACTACAGTGAAGTGCAGAAAGTATGGTCTTTTCAATTAGTAGTGCTGGGTCAATTAAATATCCATACAAAAAAATGTTTCTTGACTCCTACTTCACACCGTGTACAAAAATCAATTCCAGATTGATTTTAGATCTAAATGTGAAAAGTAAAGCAAATAAAGCCTTTAAAGTGAAAACAAAGAGAATATCTTTGTTACCTTGGAATAATCAAAGATTGCTTAACAGGACACTAAAAACACTAACTATTAAAAAATGATCATCTATAAATCTATAATAAAACAAAAACAACATAATAAAAATATAGCAACTTCTGCTTCTAGAATAGATTGAGTAACAGGGACCAGACTTAGTCTCCTATCTGAAATAACAACAACAACAAAAACAGACAACAAACAAAATGTATGATGCTACCAGTTTCAAGGCACTGGAAATCAAGCAACAAAGGGCATGATCCCTGGGAGATGGGAACCAAATGAGGTGAGTCCTGCTATTGCTCTGACTTAGTTCCTTGAGAGAGTCTACAGTCTGCAGTGCAAGGTGGGGGAACCCAAGCAGAGCCCAGCAGAGTCCCTGAGTTGAGGGGACAGAGCTGAGTGTCCAGGGAGACCAATGAAGCTAGAGTTCACAGAACAGAGTACTGAACAGGAGAGAGCTGCACAGAGAAATAACTCTGGAGATAAGTACTTAACCAAGTACTGATTGGTGTGTGTATAATAGACCAGGAAAAGAAATGATGGGAGAATATTGGAGGGAACAGTGCCAAGCATTTACACAAGGTCGGAATAGTGCCAGTTTGCACTAACCAGCTAGAAACCTGACGACTCATAGGACATGGGAAATAACACAAAATGGAGTTGCTTCAGTAAAGGGAAAGAAATTTAAAGTTAGCCTTAGACTAAATGTTCCTCTGATTCCACCTAACAAGTCTTATGAACAAACTCAAGAGGATCAAACTGTTTCCAAGTAATTTAACTGCAAAGTTTAAGAATATTCATTGGAATACAAAAATATCCAGAGCCCAAGAAGGCAAAATCACAATACCAATTTAATTGGCATCCAATTAAAGATTACTAGGCATACACAGGAGGAAAATACATCCCATAAGGAGAACAAAAATCAACCAACTGAAACCAACTCAGACTGACACAGATGTTAGAATTAGCAGACGGAGGCATTACAAAATTATTACTATAACTTTTCTAGATGTTCAAAAATTAAGTAGAGACAGGGAAGATATAAAAAGAAACCAAATCAAACTCATATAGGTGAAAATAACAATGTCTAAGATGAAAACTATGCTGCTTAGGATTGGCAGCAGACTAGACATCTTAGTTAAAAAGATTAATGAACTTGAAGAGAAAGTAATGGAAACTATCCACATGAAACAGAGAAATTTTTAAGAGTTACTTTTAAAAAAAGCATCAGTGCGATGTGGGACAAGTTCAAGCAGACTAATACTTGTTTACCTGAAGTCTCCAAAGAAAGGCGAATGAGGCGTAAAATACATTAGAAGAAATAATGTCCAAAAATGTTTCAAATGTGATGAAAAAACTATAAAACCATACATCTAGGAAGCTCCATAAACTCTAAGCACAAGAAACACAAAGAAAACTACACCAAGGCATGCTATACTCAAATTACTTAAAATCAGTAAGAAAAACAGTGATAAAGAGAAAAATCCTAAAATCAGTCAAAGAATAAACATGTTATGTACAAAGAAACACAGATAAGCATGATAACAGATTTCTCATTAGAAATGAGAACACATTGAGCTACATCTTTAAAGTACTAAAAAAAAAAAAACTGTCAAGCTACAAATCTCTACCCAGGGAAAAGTACCTTTTAAAATAAATATTCATCTAGCAAATCTTCAGGTAATTAGAAAAATAATACTGGATAAAAAGCTAGATCTATACAAAGAAATGAAGAGCATAACAGGGACTGCATGATAAACTACATGGTAAATGTATAAGCCTTTTCTTTTTAAATATCTTACTAAATACAGTGATAACAATGTTTTGTGGGATGCATATGTGTAAATAAAATACATAGCAAAAACTAGCATTAAAGCTAGGAGGAGAGAAATGATAATACATTGTAGGACAGTTCTTAATAATATATGTGAAGTAATGTAATATAACTTGAAGGTAGACTGTGATAGGTTAGAGATGTACACTATAAACCATAAACCAACCACCTATATGTTGAAACAGTTATAGATAACAAGCTGACAAAAGAGAGAAAATGGAATCATTAAAAAACACTCAATAAAAACACCATTAAGGGGCCAGCCCTGTGGCCTAGTGGTTAAGTTTGGCACATTCCTCTTTGGAGGCCCGAGTTCATGGGTTTGGATCCTAGGTGCAGACTTACACCACTCATCAGCCATGCTGAGGTGGTGACCTACATACAAAGTAGAGGAAGATTGGCAACAGATGTTATCTCAGGGATAATCTCCTCAGCAAAAACAAAAACAAGCAAACAAACAAAAACCCCCATTAACTGAAAGGCAAAGAGTTTCATATTGGATTTTTAAAAAACCAATACTTAACTATATACTGCTTACAAAAAATTCATTTTAAATATAAAGATACAAATAGTTAAAAGTAAAGGGGTGAAAAATGATACACCACACTAAAACTAGTCAAAAGAGAGCGAGAATGTCTATTTTCAGAGAAAGTAGGTGTCAGAGCAAAGGTTATTTCCAGGGATAAAGAAGACCATTTCATAATGTTAAAGCAGGCATATCATCAATAGGATATAACAATTCTAAACATGTATCTGCCTAATAAAAGGCTACAAAATACATGTAGAAGTAGACAAATCCATAAATAGAGATTTTGATACCCTTGTCCCAATAATTGATAGAACAAGTAGACAGAAAGTCAACAAAGATCTAGAAGATTTTAATAATATTAAAAACCAACTTGACTTAATTGATGTTTTCAAATATTCCACTTAACAAAAGCAGATATAATATGGAATCTTTTCAAGTCCACCCAGAACAACCGAGATAGACCATATTCTGGGCCATAAAACAAGGTCTCAATAATTCAGAAAGATTCAAGTCATACAAAGTATGCTCTTTGTCCACAATGGAAATAAAGTAGAAATCAATAAAGGAAAGAGATCTGGAAAATCCCCTGATATTCAGAACCTAAATAACACTATTCTTTGACCCCTTGGTCAAAGAAGAAACCAAAAGGGAAATCAGACAGTATTTTAGATTGAATGAAAATAAAAGCCACAATTATGGAATGTTGCTAAAGCATCTATTTAGAGGAGAAGTTATAGCACTAAATGCCTACAGTAGAGAATAAGAAAGGTCTCAAATCAGTAACCTCAGCTTCCACCATAAGAAACTAGAAAAAGAAGAGCAAACCAAAACTAAACAGCAGGAAGGAAATGATAAAGATTATAGTGGAAATCAATTAAAAGAAAAACAATAGAGAATATCAATGAAACCAATAACTGATTCTTTGAGAAGACCAACAAAATTGATAAACCTCTAGCTAGACTGACAAGAAAAAACGAAAAAAGGCATAAATTAACAATTTGAAGAATGAGAGGTGCTATCACTTCAGATTCACACTCTACAGACATTAGAAAGATAATGGAATATTATGAACAACTTTATGTTGATGAGTTCTACAACATAGGTGAAATAGACAAACTACTTGAAAGGACAAACTACCAAAGCTCGATCAAGAAAAGATAGATAGCTTGACTGTTCTATCTGGTAAGGAAACTGAATTTATAGTTAAACTTTCCCATAAAGAAAACTCCGAGCCCCAATGACTCACTGGAAAAAGCTGCCAAACTTTTACAGAAGAAATATCAATTACACACAAACTCTTCAAAAACATTAAGAGAAGGGAATATTTCCAAAATCATTCTATGAAGCTGTCATTGCCCTGATACCAAAACCAAATAAGACATTGTAGGAAATAAAACTTCAGACCAACATATCTCATAAACATAGGTGCAAAAATTGTTCACAAATTTTTAGCAAATCAAATCATGACCAAGTGGAGTTTACCTCAGGAATACAGAGTTAGTTTATCATTTGAACATCAATTAATGTAATTCAACATATTAAAAAACTAAAAAAGAAAAAAAACACTTGATTTGAATAGACGCAGAAAAAGCATTCAACGAATCAAACATCCATTCCTGATAAAAACTTTCAGTAAACTAGGAACAGAGGGGAGCTTCTTCAGCACAATAAAGGACATCTCCAAAAAACTATTACTCCCATCAGATTTGAATGGTGAAAGACTAGATTTTTTCCCTAAGATCAGAAATAAGACATGGATATCCACTCTTACCCTTTGCTATTCAGCGTTATGCTAGAGGATCTGACCAGGGCAATAAGTCATCCATATTGAAAGGAAAAGTAAAACTGTCTTTATTAGCAGGTACATGATCATCTATGTAGAAAATCCAATGGATTCTACCAAAAAAAGCTACTAGAAATAGTTAGTTAATTTAGCAAGATTTCAGTATACATGATCAATATATAAAAATCAATTGGAGTTCTATATACTAACAATGACTAGCTTAAAGCTGAAATAAAAAATACCATTTATAATTCCATAAAAATATGAAATATTTAGGTATAAATCTGGCCAATATTGTGGAATATCTGTATAAAGAAAACTGTAAAACATTCCTGAGAGAAATTTAAGAAAACCTAAATAGAAAACCTAAATATACCTTGTTCATGGAAGATTTTTAAGATATGGGTTAAGATACTGTTAAAATATCGATTCTGCCAAATGAATTTAGTCATTCAATGCAATTCCAATCAAAATCCCAGCAAATTTTTGTGTAAAAATTGATAAGCTGATTGATATGGGAAAAATTCATATGGAAATGCAAAGGACCTAGAGTAGTCAAAACAGCTTTCAAAAAGAAAAAGGTTGAAGGTCTAACACTACCTGATTTCAAGACTTACGCTAAAGCTACAGTAACCAGGACAGTGTAGTATCGACACTGAGACAGGTAAATTGACCTGGGCCAATGAAAAGAACAGAAAGCTTAGAAATAGACCACACATTTGGACAACTATTTCTTGACAAAGGTGAAAAGGAAATTCAGCGTAGAAAAGGTAATCTTTTAGTCTTTTCAACAAATGGTTCTGGAGCAATTGAATATCCATATGCAAAAAACAAAAGGACTTCTATTCATATCTTGCACCATAAACAAAAACAGCTCAAAATGAATCATAGGCCTAAATGTAAAACCTAGAACTATAAAACTATAAAACTTCACAAAGAAAACACAGGAAAAAGAATGTGTGACTTTGAGTGAAGATTTCCCACATACAGCCAGGGAGAATTCAGTCATGGGGTAGTCATCCAAATGCTCTGGAAAGATTTGCATTGAAAACACTAAACGTTTCTTCATAGCAAATGGGGCAGAGAGGGAACCCCATGGACCACAGTTTGAGAAACACTGCTCTAAGTAGTTTGTAATCCTGAGCAAAATTTATTTTTCTATGGCCAAGTAAACTAGACAGATGAGAACACTGTTTGGCAGTCTAGACCCTAATAACCCTTCTGTTGAATTCTAAGAAGGAATAAGGTCATTTCGGTTTGCATTAATAAAACCATTTAGTGATGGACATTACATCTCACTTTTTTCTGCCTTGATAGAGCCAGAAGCTTTCTTACACATTCTACAATTTTTACCCAACCGAATTTCCAAACCACGGAAAAGAGTGCTTCCAAAACTTCAGCCACTATGTTTTCTCCTAATGCAGATTATATTTATAGGAATTAAAACCAACAAAGGCAAAAACTAAACAACAATCTAAAATCTTACTCATTAATAACACCTCACATGAACCTTTTGCATCATTTTTGAACACATGTAAAGGCAGCCCCTTCCAGCTGTCAACTATTTTTAAGGCAAATATTTAAGATTTCTGATAATAAGCACTGCAGTGGGGCATAGTTTTCATCTCCATGTTGGCCTTTCCCATCACTGTGGCCTTGGCAAGTGTTGTGGCCACACAATGTTTGGCCTCTGATGTAATACTCTTTGGGCCAACACAATCTTTGATCTTCTCCAATAGGTTATGTTGTAAGGAATCAGCATCCCCAAATATTGCTAAAATAGGCTCCCTAGTTTGAGAGAAGTGTCTTCATTTAAGCATGTATTCTGGACAACTCTGCACTGTACTTTCTTCATCAGAAAGAGTGGAGAATATGCAGAAACACGATGAGGCCAGATTAAAGGCTGCATATTTTATACAGTAACTCCCGGCTCTCCAGGAGAGTACAGATGGGGGGCGCTCCACCTTCAGTTGTGTACTTTTGCCTCACACTTGCCCCACTCCCAGAAGATTTCTGTTCTTTTCAGCAGATACTGGTGTCCTATCCAAATTTTTTAACTTTAATTTGTTTGACAGAAATCTAAGTATGCCTTTTTAACCAGAGCATACTAATTGTATCTCCATTTCTTCTAAATGTTGGTGAACAACTAATATTTCACTGTACTCTTATGCAAATATGCTCTAAGAGGTCATTAGGATGTTTGCCTCCACCTTAAATGCCTCCAGACTGCCTGTTTTGCTTTTCTGTTCCTTTCTTTTGTTTTGTTTTCTCTTCCCTCCATGTCAATGTTATTTGTCACTGCGGGTTGCCCAAATTGTTCTCGATTTATAAAAGGCCTCTTTTTGTGTCCTCTAATTTGTTACCTCCAATGTACTCTTGGGTTGGAAGTCAGATTACTCACCTTGTTAAAATTCTATTAAAATAAAAATTGACCCTGACTTCGAGTCAAAGGATCTCTTTAGTGGAGTTGAAGGCCTGAGTTTGTGTTGCTGGAACCTACTTCAGTAGCTCACATGTCTTTCCCCTTCTTTTCAGGTACTTGTTAGCAATAGCTAAAGATGAAAGATGACTGATGAATGAGTCACTATCATAATATAAATTACTAAGAAAGCAGGATATGGAAAACTACCAACCCCAGCACTAGTCACATGGTAGTGTCATAAGCCTTCATGAAGGTCGAGTAGACTCCTTTTGTATCTCCTCTTGGCACACGCCTATAAGATATGAATTGGAAGCCACACTAAAAAGCCACGTAGGCTTGCTGCCATCTTCCAAGTCCAAGAGAATAGACAGAGATTTCATTCTTCTTAAGTGTTATATTGCCAAGAATGCCTGTTGAATTGCAAATATTCCTGGAAGTGATATCACATTTAGCTAGTCAGCCGTCCATATCTGACTGTGAAATAGTTTCTCCATTTAGGCACCATACAAAGCCCTGACACAAGGCTGGAAAATTCTGAGAGAAAGAGGGGAGGTGATGCCTGACAGCCAGCACCACCTGGTACCTGGAAATGGAAGCAGGAAGAGGGAGAAGTCCAACAAGGAAAAGGGGACAGAAAGCATGTGCAAGTTCACTTCCCTCAGGATTTTGCTAGAGATCACTCTGGATATAGGCATGCTTGTTTTATGATCCATTTCAAAAGTTGTACGAAAAAAATGCCATATGCACTCTTTATAGATGTTATTAGGAAGAAAAACTTCTCCCTCCTCAGCATTTTCCTGAGTCTTTATAAGTCTGTTAAACTCATCCAGACATAATTTCAAACCAAAAATACTTCAAAACATACATTCCCTAAGGGAGCTAAGTACATTATTGAAAGGCTGCTGAGGCAAAGCTGTTCTTCATATTTATATATGGAGTATATTTTTATACTCGTTTGAGTAAAGAGAAAAAAATTGCTTAGCAGAGACTGACCATATACTCATCTAATCTGTTTATTCTTCTGGGCACATGGCTAAACTACACTTTCCAGACCTTTGATGTTCTAGACTATATAATTAATTCTTACTCGTAGAATGAACAGAAATGAAGAAATTAAGAATGTAACTTTTTCATATTTGTTTTCTCTTCTCTCCATCTCCTGGCTGGATGATACTAAGGCAACCTAAAGAAGCCACAAGTTGAAGGTAATGTGGCTACAGCTTAGGGAGAGCAGAGCCCCACTACTGACCCTCATGGGTTTATAAGTGAGAAATAACCCTTTGTTGGGTCAAGCACTGAGATTTTGGGTGTGTTTCAGCAGCTAGTATTATTTAATCCCAATTAACAAGGCTGTTTTTAAAAAGAGAAAAACGTACAACATATTAGGGTAAAACACAAGGATTTCCTCATTCATGGATTTTTGGGCCAAACTCTCAATGTGTTATGGAGCCTACTTAGTAGGCTCTGATTTCTTAAACTTCAGTTCTTAATGCTCTCAAACAGAACTCCAGGGGACCAAAAGGAGGCTCGAATTCAGACTATACAATGTTGGTCAGACCTGTAGATTGTGGGTAACACAAGAACAGCATTAGTCTTAAGAGTTAGGCTTCAAGTTGAGACTCTGGTATATGGCTTGAATTGTGGTCACACCACTTATTAGTCATGTTATCTTGAGTAGGCTGTTTAGCACCTCTGTGCCTTGGTTTTCTCATCTGTAAAACAGAAAAAAAATAATACTACCAACCTTGCATAATGAAGGTTAACTGAGTGATAAATACTAAATACATAGAATAGTGCATGGCACGTAGTAAATATTATGTTTATGCTTGCTGCTATTGTTAACCAATCGAATGCCCCTAAGAACTTACATATTTCTGAGTCTTAATTTCTAAATCTGAAAAGCAAAGTCAGTAAAATCTCTCTGTAATTGATAAAGGGGGTAATATTACAGTGCTTCAGTAGATTGTTAATTAATGGTTCCCAATGAATCACGCCCTTTGCGTCTACACCCTGATGTAGTCCCCTCAATTGACTCTGGGTTTGACTGTGTAACTTGCTTTGGTCAATGAGATATCAGCAAATGTGACACAAGCAAAGGCTTAATTAGCACATGCATGTTGTAGCTTGCCCTCTTGGAATTCTACCTCTGCTATTAAGAAACCTGGGCTATCCTGTGGAAGAAGTTATGTGCAGGAGAACATAGGCACTTGAGCTAAAAGACACAGTTAGCCATGAGAATCATGACAAGTGCCATCTTGGAGCATCCAGGCCCAGTCAACCTGCCAGATGACTGCAGCCTCGTGAGTGGCCTCAGGTGAATGTCTGACAAAAGTCCACGCAGCTGAACCCAGCCCAATAACTGATGGCAGCTATCACTCAATAATTTGAGAGTAAATATGAAAATATTAGCCACTGATAATTAACAGGCAAAATTAAGGCAAAGTAAGTGATTCATTTCTGCATGCATAGAACAAAAGGCTCTTTAAATCCAGGACTCTGAATATAGTAATGGGTATCTTTTCTAAATATTTAATACACACCAGGCACTGTTCTAAGCCTTCTAACCATATTATCTTATTTAACTTAAAATGAAACTGTGCTCTAATCAAAGAAGAAGGAAATAGGCTACTTGAAATACAGAAAGAGGAGCTCAAAGATATATTTTTAATCACCCTAAAGGGGTGTATACTCTCTTAGTGTGGGGAGTTCCTCCGTGTACTCTCTTCTTCATGGAGCATTCTCCCCATACCCCCCCAAACGTCCACCCCAGTCCCCTATCCCTTGGCTCTTAGCCATTCCTCAGGTCCCAACTGAAAACATACTTTTTCCTTATCCTCTCCTCCCACAACTAGGTTAAAGGCCCTCCTATACACTCCTGGAAGGTTCTTATACCTACTGTTATCAACATTTATTACTGTTTATTGAAATTGCCTGTTTAGTTATCTCTCTCCCATTTTACAGAAAGTTCCTTCAAGACAGAGACCATATTTACCTTTGTATTCCCAATGCTTAGCACAAGCCTCATGTTGAAGGAACAGGCTAGCTTAGACTTCTGGAATTCACTTGGGAACCCTATAGCCTCATCCACGCCTCCTGAGAGTCATGAACAGGCAGTCACTTTTACTGCTTTCTGTTGATACCTCCATGAACCAGGAGATGACCAGGAAACAGGGCTATAAGAGGGAGAGGAGAGGCAGCTACAGCAGTGTTGTCTCCAGATTACCCCAAACTCAGTGATCCACAATGGAATTGAGGTAATAATGGAGGAAGCTGCATGAAAACAACATCTTCTCAGAAAACTGCAGACAGAGGGGAATTTACTCAACTTGATAATGAACATTTATAAAAGAATTATAAAATTCTATTATTGAATTCTTCCCAACTTGATCTGTAGATTCAAAACAATCCCAATCAAAATCCCTGCAAGTTATTTTGTGGATATCAACAAATTGATTTTAAAGTTTATATGATGAGGCAAAAGACTCAGAATAGCCAACACAATATTAAAGGAGAAGAACAAAGTCAGAGGACTGACTCTACCCAATTTCAAGATTTACTATAAAGCTACAGTAATCAAGATAGCGTGATATTGGTGAAAGCATAGACAAATGGGAGAATGGAACAAAATAGAGATCCCAGAAATAGACCCACAAAATATAACCAACTGATCTTTGACAAAGGAGCAAAGGCAATACAATGGAACAAAAATATATTTTCAGCTGGGGCCAGAACAACTGCATATCCACATGCAAAAAAGTGAATCTAGACACAGATTTTAAACCTTTCATAAAAATTACTTCAAAGTGGATCATATACCTAAATGTAAAATGCAAAATTATAAAACTCCTAGAAGATAACACAGGAGAAACGTAGATGACCTTGCATATTGCAAGGACTTTTTAGAAACAACACCAAAAGTACGATGCATGAAAGAAATATTTGATAAAAGCTAGACTTCATTAAAATCAAAAGTTTCTATGAAAGATACTGTCAAGAGAATGAGAAGACAAGCCACAAACTGGGAGGGCATATTTGCAAAACACATATCTGATACAGGGCTGGTATCCAAAATATACAAAGAACTCTTAAAACTCAACAATAAGAAAACAAACCAATTTAAAAATGGGCAAAAGATCTGAAGAGACACCTCATCAAAGAAGATATGTGTATGGAAAACAAGCATGTGAAAAGATGCTCAACATCTTATGTCATTAGAGAATTGAAAATTAACACAAGGAGATACCACTATGCACCAAAAATCAAAACACTGACAACACCAAATGATGGCTGGGATATGGAGCAACAAAAGCTCTCATTCCTTGGTAGTGGGAATACAGCATGGTGCAGCCACTTTGGAAGACAGTTTGGCTGTTTCTTACAAAACTAAACATACTCTTTCCATATGATCCATCAACTGTGCTCCTTGGTTTTTACCTATATGAGTTGAAAATTTATGTCTGCACACACCTGCACATGGATGTTTATAGCAGCTTTTTATAATTGCCAAAACTTGGAAGAAACCAAGATGTCCTTCAGTAGATGAATAGATAAACTATGGTACATCTAGACAATAGAATATTATTCAGTGCTAAAAAGAAATGAACTGTTAAACCATGAAAAGACACAGAAGAAACTTAAATGGATATTATTAAGTGAAGAAGCCAATCTGAAAAGACTACAGCTGTATAATATCGTAATCTGTATGATACTATGATGGTGGATACATGTCATTACATATTTGTCCAAACCCATAGAATGTACAACAGCAAGAGTGAACTATAATGTGAAGTGTGGACTTCGGATGAGTACAATTTGTCATGCAGTTTCATAGATTGTAATGAATCTACCACTCTGATGTGGCATTTTGATAGTGAGGGAGGTCGTGCCTATGTAGGGGTAGGGAGTATAGGGGAAATCTCTGTACCTTCTGCTCAATTTTTCTGTGAACCTAAAACTGCTCTAAAAAAAGAGTCTATTACGAAATACCAAGGACAATTGACAAAACATCTTTTATAGATTCTCTAGTATGTGGCAAGAGCCATGGCAGGCAGACATGGTAGGGGGAAAGGAAGGAATGGAGCCGGAGATGCAAAATGAAATAGATGGTTTATATCCTAAGTACTCATATTCTAGTTGGAAAGACCAGACCTGGTAAAAATAAACCAAATAGCTGCCCAGCTGCACCTCTCCTCCCAATCCCAACCAAGACCCTTCTCTGGATAAGTGACCTTTACCTGCAACCTACAACTTAGACTTTTATTCAATAACTTCTAAGACACAGAAATTACAACCAAGATCCTACACAATGGGCTGAAAATTCAAAAGACTGCAGGGGCCAGGCAGGTTACAGAAATGGGTAAAGCAGGGCAGAATGTAATACACTATAGTAGGGACTTGCAGAGATGGGTGAGGGTAGGGCAGAACCATAGTCAAACTGGAGCATGCTTTCTCTGCCTAAAAGGATTCAAATTCAGGGGCTGGTCCGGTGGCATAGCGAGTAAGTTCCACACACCAGAGTGTGCAGACTTCAGCAGCCCAGGGTTCCTGGGTTTGGATCCTGGGCATGGACCTACACACTGCTCATCAAGCCATGCTGTGGCAGCGACCCACATATAAAATAGAGGAATGATTGGCAACAGATGTTAGCTCTGGGCCAATCTCCCTCACCAAAAATAAAAAGAAAAAAGAATTCAAATTCATATTAAAAGCCAAATCAAACTAAAACAAAACAAAGAGAATTTTTAAATAAAAGCTCATGCCTCATTGCACAGTTAATTACCAACTTATTTTTCCTAAATATGGGCTTTAAGTATCTCTCAGTACAAGGCATTTTGATAAAAAGATCCCTGCTAGAGAGTTTAGAAACAGTGAATTTAATACTTCACATATATTGTACAGAGTGCTTACAGAGGGTTTTTATGTACTTCCTCTGCTTCTTTATATCAACCAGAATGGACAATCACAATAATGCTAATAATAAAAGACTTTAAGAATTTGGAGGGAAAAAAAAGCTGATCCCTGCTGAGCAAAACAAGTCTTTGACAGATGTGATCTCTGTCCTCAACTACATTCCTTAAGGACTAGGCCACCAACCAGTTAAGCATTACATGTTGACTGAACATTTACTTGCTTGGGGGATAACTGGTGGAGTAGATAAAATATATAAAAACCAAGACATTAAATAACTTGCATGGAAAAAGTTGTTTCACAGCCAAGAGGAGCCTGAGGAGACATTATGATTGAATGTACTGTGATGTCCAGATGGGCTCCCAGAATGGAAAAGGACACTGGATAAAAACTAAGGGACTCTACATCATGTATGGACTTCAGTTAACAACAATATATCAACATTGGTTCATTAATTGTAACAAATATACCATATTAACTTAAGATGCTGTTTATACATGGAACTGAGCGCCGGCAATGTGGGAAATCTCTGTTCTGTCTTGGCAATTTTTCTGTAAATCTAAAACTGTTCTAAAAAAATTAGTTTTCTTTAAATGAGTTAATGACTAAATGGGGTAAACCCAGGCCCCTGATTCCCAGGCCCCCTTGCTTTTCCCAAAGGCAGGAGTTTGCAATCTGTTTGTGCCCTGGAGGCCTTTGGCAGCCTGGAGGAGCGTGACTGCATAAAAGAGACAGGATTACAAAGGAAATAAATACTATTGAAATACACTTATCCAAATACTAGGTTGCTCAGGAAATGTACTGAAATACAGTTATCAAAACAGTAAAAAACAAACTTTGTGATATGGTAATATGTGTTGCTGTTAATGCATCAAATACAAGATCTAGCGACAGGTTGATTACCTGCTGTAATTTTGAAATGTGATAAGTATAAATGATAGTTCAAGGTGCCTGCACCTACTGAATATATGAAAATATTTTTTATTTCTATTGGTGCAAAGTCACAAGTACTAATACTACTGTGGTTCATTGACTATATTCATAATTTAAGGAAAAATTTAAATTTCAGTTTACATTGTGGGGAAAAAAAAGTTGTCCCATCTAAGTTTATAGGCCCCACATACCTCCACCATCTCCAGCATTCCGTGCACAGTCCAGGAGTTAGTGATCCCTGGGTTGAGAAAGTACTTGTGCTTGCAGCCTCTCTAAGGATAATAACAATCGAGGTTCTGGGAAATCAATGCTCATCTCAGTTTTGGATTTGCGTCTCCGTTGGGACACTTAAATCAATTTTTGGAAAAATGCGGTACTGCTGTGTCTCTCTCCTTTGCCCTGCACAGCCTCACCTGTGTCATCTTATTCTCCTCCCTGATCTGATGGTCTTGGTACTGGTATTTAAAAGTTAGAAATGAATCTGAATGTTTATCATTTTTTTGTTATTCACAGTGTGAATCTAAACTTTTCTCTAGTCTGTGTATATTTTCTTCCTGTTCTAACTCTCCAGGTAACAAGTTCCACATGCTTAACTAGGTGCTGTATATCGGAGCACTTTCTTTAACTTGTCCATAACCTCTGCACATAACGTTTTCTCTGAGGAAGAGTGAAAAACAGTCCACATTCAAATCAAGTTTGTAAAGAACTTGTTTTTATAAATACTGTTAACTTGTGGTCAGTTTACACCTTATCAGTCACGGATTCTTAAATATCCCTCTGGGATGTGGCTTTCTAAATTTCTCTCTGCTGTCCCATCCCCTTCACCAAGTTACTAGAAAGAGAAATTGCATGGTATCCAAGCTATACCACCCCAAAAATGCGTAGTACCCTGCCCAGAAATGCCTGGTGACTAGCAGCTTGGTAATGCCAAGCAAAATTTTATAGGCAAACACTTAGAAGTATTCCCCTGATGGCTTTCTTCATCTTTACACAAACTTACCTGTTGATGGTATCTGTCAGTGCCTCCTTCCCAGCAGAGCAGTGTTGGCCCCACAAATCGGAATTTCTGTCTGCTGAGAACGGAGCCTGGCAACCATTCAACCACAAGCAGTCTGAAAACACTTACCTGCCTAAACCGATCTTCCTTTTGACAGGCCGGCTTGGGTTGCCAAGCTTGGAGACGTCTCAAACGATGTGTTTTGTTTCTGAAAAACATAATTAATCTATGAGATTAAAGTCTGACAAGATGTCATCAAGCCATCTTTTGTTTTATTATGAGCAACTTTGCATAAGCAATTTAATATTATAAGTCTGAAAAAGATTAAATGAATTCAAGGGAGCTGATTGACTTGATTTTGTTTAATTTCGACCAGATGCTTCCAACTAATTATTAATTTTTGGTCATCTTGTCATGTTAAAATACAGATATGTGGATTTACAAGAGCAAAGGCTGTTTGCTTTTATTTTCCTACTCAAGCAGAAATTTGCCTGGGCTTGCAGAATATCAGTGCACTTAGATAAACTTGCTGTTTAGCTGCTTTCATCCTGAAATATAAAAATAATATATATGCCTGAGTGGATTTTTTACTTTTCTGTGAGCCAGTGCTGGGGGCTTATAAAAGAATGCTGCATCAGTAAAATGAAGCTCTAGTTTTCCTGGGCAAGCTTCATGCCAGTGGCAAAAACATCCCGCTGCAACGCCTCCTCCTTCGTGGTTTCCGAGTCTATAGCCATACACGCAAAGCAAAGTGGAGAAATGAGGTCAGCCTGGATAATTTCGGCACCCACCCCAAGAAGAATCAACTTTTTCTCTTCTCCTAAAAGAAGAATGAGAGTGGGGATTTGCAGGGAACACAGACTGGCTGCGGAAAGAGCCAGAGGGTAATGCAGAAGCTAAGGGCTGGAGTCAGGCAGGCTTTGGGACAGACAAACTAAAGACAGCCGCTCCAGATTCCCCCTTATTCTGGAGGCTCTGGGGTGCCAGACCAACGTCAGGCTGCAATAGATATGAATGTTTGATGCTGATTTTCTTCTTCTTGTTTCTGAGAAGAAAAAAAAAACTGTTAACAATAAACCTTTTTTTCATTTGAACTCTTCTTTATGGCCTACAATTATCTTAGAGCTGTGAGTCCTTATCTTTTTGACCTAACCAATAATATTGTGTCGAGACCTCCATAGAGATGCCCACTTATAAATGTGCCAGGTTAAGGCTATTAAAAACATCGCTTCTCCTGTATCACTTTCATTTCATTAAAAATAAAATGATATTTTAATGCTAAAAAATAAAGATAAGGAAGGGCATGATCTAAGAATAAAGAACAGTTGTTTTAGTAAGTTTTATGAAAAATTCATTAAGTACCCTTTTTTGGTTTGTTTTGGGTTTGTTCATTTGCTTTTTAATTTCACCACTGTCTAGTCTAAGTTTTAGGAATTATTGCTGTAGGGTATGATTTGGCTCAGACAAAATATCAGGAAATAGTGGGCAAGCCTGTAGCAGCCATAAGCATGTGCCTCTCTCAGGAGTGTGACTGAGAGAAGGCTGCAGGCAGGCCTACTTCCCACCGGCTGCCCCCAGCCTCCAGCTGCACATTGCAGGAGTGATAAGGCAGGCACCTTCTGGCAAGATGCGGGACTCCTCTGAGGAGTGACTCTGGCTGAAGTACTCCCCTTGGGTTGGTAGAAGCTTTCTCAGAACTGAGCTGCACTCTGAGACTCTTCCTACCCATCCCTCCTCCCTTCCCTCTCTCCTTCACAGGGAGGAGCCACACCTGCAGAGCAATGTTGGTGTTCTCCACCCCTCCCCCAGCTCCTTCCCCTTTTTCTCTTGTGGGTTGAATCTCTTACAGGTTGAATTCTGTCTAGGTGACTGTTTCTCAGAGCACCTGAACTAAGACAAGGCCCTCTCCCATCCACTGCTTCATTCACTTGTGCCTCACACTGCCACTGGGAGAATTCAAGGGTGGGTGTAATGAACAAGAGACTTGGGCACCTATCATCTATGCCAAAGCTAGAACTGGCGGCCAGAAATTCCAGTTCCTAGACTACATTTCCCATTGCATCACAAGATTTCTCCTGAAGGAATTCCTTCTCAATGCAGAGAATCCTGTGTGAGAAGAAATATCTAGGTTATGAGCACTCACTCCAGCGATTTTTCCAAGGAGAATTTCCCAGCGGCTGTTCCATCTCTCCAGATGAGTGATTTTCAGATGTCCTTAAGCCATTGACTCCTTTCCTCAAGTTAAATCCTTACTGAAGGTCAACAGGTAACAGCAGGAGGCAGGTCTGAGGCACAGTTGGGATGGCAGGTGAAGTGGCCAAATAGAGTTCTGATGTCAACTGCTGGGCCTTCTGCCTCCTCACGTGCATTCACTGCTGCTGAGATGCCCGTTCCAAGAACCCCTGAGCTCTACCAAGCCCCATAATGAAAGCCCTGCTTAGACCATTGATTTGCAAGTAGGGTTTCATGGAGAGGCTCTCTCGGTGTAGTCTCATGGGAGAAAGAAGGTCAAGCCAGGGGACTCTGGCTCGTAGGCCTCCTCAGAGGAGCCACTTTGCTTTTATCTGTGAGTCTATAATTCCTCATAAGATTTACTTTGAAGCAAGTGTTCTGTAGCCAACAAAAAAGTTCAAAAAGCCCCTGCTACAGGCCACTGTTACAGAAAGAATCGCTTATAAAGTGTGATCTTTTTTCCTTACAATCCCCAGCATTTGATTTATCTCAGTGTGGTCCTGCTGAACTGATAGGGAGTTCTGCAGCCAGCCAGATAAAGGAGCCCTCCTCTCCTCTGGGCCTGGTCCCTTAGTCACAGGACCAGGTCATTAGCTGCCCTGGTTTGGCAGTCAGAGCAATCTATCCTCAGGTACGCTCACCAAGTGCTCTTGCTGCACGTCCTGCCCTTCTGCTGTTGCCCTTCCTGGAAATGTGTTTCTCCCAGATGTCTACCTGTCTACCTCCCTCACTTCCCTCATGTCTGTCCAAATGTCACCTCAGACCCCCATGATGACACTATATAAAATAACAATGCCCCTCATCTCCAGCACCCCACCTAGCCCCGCCAACTTTTCCTCTCCACCTTACTCAGCTTTCCCCTTCTCCACAGTATCTATCCCATCTGACATATTGGATATTTACTTATCGACTCCCTCCCTTCACAAAAATGAAAATCCTACAAAGGCAAGGAGTTTCTCTTCAGAGCTACGTCCTCAGTGCTTAGAATAGTGCCTGACACAAAGAAAGCACTGGAACACTTGTTGAATGGTTAAATGAACAAATGAGTGGTACCATGGAGTTTTTCAAGCAAAAATGGTATATTCAGGATTGCATCTGTGTAACAGGAGAGAGGAGTTGGTTAGGGGAATCTGAGCTGCGAAAAAGAAGGGTAGTGAAAGGTCTTTGCCATGTCCAGTGAGGTAGCCTGCATGTCATCTTTTACTCCAGAGTTATGGCAACCATTTGTCCAGGACTTGGAGATCAGACCTGACTTCCAATATTCTATTGATTTCCCCTATAATTAATCTAATTCCTTCCAGATTCTATAACAGCAACATTGGATTTAAAAAATATGTAGTCACTATATCCATATGCATACATATTTGCGAATTCCAGGTCTACAAACACATACAGCAAAACTCTGATATACATATGTTTGTCTTTATATTTAAAAGACTCGAGACATCTTACATACTGAGTTTTTGTTTTTCTGGCCACAGTGAAGTCATTGTTGATTGTTAATCTGGTTGAGTCCCTCTGCCACTGAACTTCTGCAGGAAATCTACAGTGATGCTTCAACCCGTCATTCAAAGACAGGCGCCTTGCAAGCTGGAATATTCTACCAGAATATTATATTATTAATCCATTAACATTATTGACATATGAATATTATTAACATATTAATAATATTTATTAGTGTATTGTGTTGCTAATATATTCTGCCAGAAGCACACTAGGATTTAATCCCAGGCCATAGGAATCTGCACCTCCCACTTAAGAGAATCCAGGATAGACTGTTCTAGGTAGTAGCCCAAGGGACAAAAATCCTTGAGCAAACCAATCAAATTGAAAGGGGATTACCAAGACACACTTTGTAGACAATTCAGATAGCTTCTTCTGGTACTCTAAATCCCTCTTTCATAGCATTAGCTTTCTTTAGGAGTTAATACAATGGTGGAAATAAGGAAGAGTTCAGGAGAAGCAGCACAGGCCAAGGGAACCAAACTATCTGAATCTTGTTTTGACTCTCTCTTGGTTCTACATTGTCATTTTGCTTCTGCTAGATTGGCTTTCTCTAGGTTTCCTTTTTGTTTTTCCTCTTAAAAGAGGAAAATTTCATATTTCCTTCCCTTTAAGAAAAGGAGAGAAAGAAAATCTCTTTATGAGCAGAAACCCTGTCTTATGTGTCTTTGTCCAGAGTCTATACTCAATAAATGTTTGTTGAACTCAAGCTGTCCTCTCCCCTGTAAGAGGTGAAGGCATGCAGAATGCTTTTGTACTGGCAGGTTAGGCAGCTGAGGCAGGCCTTGATAGTGACTTGAAGCCCTTCTTTGACTTCTTTATTGGAAGTAGGTTTCATTCTGTCTTAGATTTTTAGGAACAATAGAGTAGCAATGATCTGGTAGGAAGACAATTAACAATCGCCTTCAGATAACTCTCAGCTCTCTCTCTCTGTCTCTCTCCTGTTTACACTCTGCCTCTTTCTCCATATTTCATATTTCCAAAACTTCTTATCAAAAGCACAAAGATCCAGTGCTAGGATCTCATTATTGAAGAGCCCAAGGTCCTTCTGTTGTGTTTTGATGGAACTCATCCAAGTGTTTGTTTTTCACCAGGGGTTAGATATGAAATTGATCCCTTCAACATCTAAGGGAATCCAGGGAACTCAAACTCCATCTTCTTTGGGTGGTTTCATAGAATCCCCACATGCACACCTGCCTACCTGCATTTTTTCTAGTTTTATTTATTTACTTATTTATACTGTTGCTGAGACACCCTCCTCTAGCCTCTCCTCCCCTGGGCCCTGAGGCGGAAGGAGAGATTCAGA
The DNA here is from genome assembly GCF_021613505.1 of Equus quagga. Lineage (NCBI taxonomy): Eukaryota > Metazoa > Chordata > Mammalia > Perissodactyla > Equidae > Equus > Equus quagga. The sequence goes on from NC_060275.1 coordinate 94,968,713, forward strand.
TGTGTTACACTTTCTCTTCAGTCGGTCTTTTGGTTACTATAGGAACGATTTTCATCTCATTTTTTTAAAGTTAATTTTCTTTGTGATTCAGAAACCTTCTGGATTCCATTAAAATCACCAGGCTAATTCTCTGGGTCACAGAATTTTAGAGCTAAAGTGGATTATAGAATTATCTAGCCCAACTCTTTTATGTTATATATTAATTCATTCAGGTTTTCAAGAAATACATATTCAGCATTTACTATGTGCCAGGCACTGTGGGCTAGTTACTAAGGTCACATTCTTTCAAGAAAAAGAAATACATGAGTACTAACCAGTGCAACTCAAGTACAAAAGAAGGGTCCCCATCTGCCTGGGGGGACCAGGGAGAGCTGACATAGAAAAGAGCACCTGGAAAGGTTCAGGTGCTTGATGCTGGTTGTGTGTTCCTCCTATTCTGTGTCAGGCTCTGCTCCAAGTGCCTTCGTCTAAGAACTCCTTCATGCCTTACACAACCCTGTGAAGTCGAAACTATTGTCATCTCTGCTTTAGAAGTGGGGAAACTGAGATACAGAGGGGCTAAGTAACATGCCCAAGTAATGTATCATTAAATGACAGAGCCAAGAGTGCACCACCCAGCGTCCATCCTTTTAACCACTGTGCATCCTGACGCTTTGAGTTCACCAAATTCCCCGAACTCAACACCAGTAAGCCCAGATTGAATCAAGGTGTTCTGATTCCCAGGCCAGCATTAAATTCTAACTCCTGAGACCCCAGAGTAAGTGTCTGTTTTTTCTAGTTGTCTGTCAGAGGCCAACGACTCTCAAAGCAGCTTCTTAAAAGGTAAGACATCCCCTGGAATAGCAGCCTTGAGGGCCTTGTTTAGCAGTGTCAGGGCTGGGGTAGGGGAGTATGACAAACAAAGGCTGAACTTCCATTAAACAAAAATGTACTGTGAGCAAAAGCCTGGTGTGTTTGGGTGAATAGTGAATTTCTACCACAGGCAAGGTATAATAATAATCAGGTTTGCAAAATCCTTAGCCAGACTCCACTGGCCTCTCTCAGATAGAAATGCACAGACAGATAAAAGACTGCGTTGTTCAGGTTTTATTTTAATCTTTGCCTTCCTGCCTGTGGTCTTAGAGGCCTTAGTATTGAAAGCAAATGATATTTCTACCTCCTCGTTCCCAGGGCCAAAATTTGCATTTTAATTTTGGAACACTTAGGGAAAAATCAAATGAAATGCTTTATTTACTTTTTTGAGACTTTTTTCTTCTTTCCAGGAATAAAGCCTATTGCTTACTGAGTTGTAGACTAAATACTTTAAGTCCTAAGGCAGCACTGGTTACTGGAGCCATAGAAAATGTGTTTGTGCTTTGCCCTGGAGGAAGGAACACGGCTTCAAGGGGCTCCAGTGTGGAACGGATCATATCAGAGCACAGGACTTAGTTTACCTTGAACTGAACTTCAAATCAGGAAGTTTATACATAAAGAAGCAGAAATACACTTTAGTAAAGATGTGCTGAGAGCCCTACTTTGGTAAGGAAAGTTACTGATGTGCATTTTTGTCATCTTCTTAGCAATTTTCTAAACTATGAAAATGAGGACTACATAACTACTAGCACGTAATTCTTAGAGTTGTTTACCCAGCTTAACTTCCACTCACCTAGGTAAGAAGGCCATATGGTTTATCATCCAAGCTGGACACTTAGAAAGTGTCGATGAAAATAATCCATAACCAATCTATAAAAGAAAATTTGGGTGAGTTTATTCTGAGCTTAAATCTTAGGATTATAACCCGGGAGAGTCTTTCCACAAAGGAACAGAGCACTCCAAAGAAGTGGGGTACACAGTGTGGTTATATACCCTCAAAGAGTATGTTTCACATATGATTGAAATGTCCCTTTTATGATAGTCACGAGGCTGCTCTGTCAGCACAGCGATTGATGGAAACGGCAGAAAGGTCTGCCGTCTTAGTGAACGCCGCGGGGGTGACAGGTGTGTTGCCTCGGGCTGGGCGGTCACAGATGAGCGCTGCGATCGGTTCCCAGCCTAAAGAAAGATGCTTAATCTTTAAGGAGATGCCAACGTTGGGAGGGGGAGAGAAGTTGTACCTTTATCTCAAAGGCCTTTTGCTCTTGCCATAGGGAATCTCTAAAGCAGATATACAGTGCATGCTCAACAGCCTCGGTCAGGCCCTTTTGGAAAGACAAAGTCAGGCCAAATTAGGTTTACACAAAATGGCTTCCTCATATACTCCAATATATCCTATTACTTGCCATTTTTATTTGTCAAAAGCATGAGCGCTATTATTAATTATATTGGGACAAGGTATAAGCCAGGACTGAACCAGCAAACTAGCATGAAAGATGAGCTTAATCATGGACAAAATTCCCTTTTCCAGCAAAGAAACTGAAGCAGCATTGTGTCTGCAGCCAGAGCATGATGGCAAGTGCAGAGCCAAATGAACAAAGGCTCAGGAAGAGGAGGTTTTCCACTTGGGACTACTTTGAATGCAGAAATTTAGAGCTGGAAAGGAGAGTGCAATTATCTAGTTCATCCAGATGAGGAAGTAAAAAGGAATTAGGGACACATGTAGGCTCCATACAAAATAGAGACAGAATCCAGGTTTCCTGTCTCAGCTACATCAAGCTGTCTCTTGGGCAGTTTCTGAGGCTCAACTGTCAGCTGAGTGGCTAAGGACCGACCCAATGGGCAGAATGTTATGGGTCAGTCATTTCCTTCCTAGCATCAGTGCTCCTGCCCACCCTCCTGTGAAATGCCCTCTGCATTTTCTACCAGCTCTGACAATAAGAACACCTTTAGCTCTCCTTGTTGAAGAACTGGTAGATAATAACACTAGAGGATAATAGCACCAATCATCTGAGCGATGCACTTGGAATTGAGCAGGCCTATTCTCATTAATTAGCAATTCATTAATCATTTATCCAGAAAACCTCTTACCACTCATCATCACCTAGCAGAAAACAGAAGTCTAAGAATAATGACACATAGAACAGGTCAGTTTTGATGGGACACGGAAATGTCTCTAGGGCGTATGATACTGTAAATAAAAGCAGGTAATAGAGGACGTTCAACAGAGTGCCTGAGATAACAAGGGTGGGCTATATGAAGGCTCTGAATGTTAGGGCGAGGATGGCTGACAGGACTGAGAAGGACATGAGAAGGGAAGAGAAAGGTTCAGAAGACAAATTTTTCATGCTGTCTAACCTAGCAAAGAGATATGTTAAGGCTTCTTAAAAGTTAATTAGAAACATGAGCTCGCACATGGAGCGGGTGTGGGGTGCCCAGAGCGATCAAGAGTGTTTTCTCTGCCTTTGATTGATGGGCAAGAACTTAGGCATCAAAGACCAGGAGTTAATTATCCCCTTGAAGGCAGGTTCCACTGCGTGTCTCTCTCTAGCTCTTTAGTATTTCCCCGCAAGTCAAGGTGAGTTGGCAGGAAGAAGGAGATGAATTAATTCCAAATATAGAATTAATTTTTTTCCTATCACTCATGATTAGCACATTGTTTTATACAACGAGTGCAGGAGAATTGGAATGGATGCCTCTTGCAAATCTAAGAGGAGAAAATAATGAAGTCCTGTCATTGTTTAGAATGAAAGAGCAATTCTTTCTGGAGTGTCAGTTTATCGGTGGCAGTATCTTTGCTGCATGAAACCAATGTTTAGATGAAGATGGAAAAATTGAATCAGTCATTCAGAATTTTAGTCACACTATAATCTGTATCCATTATTGCCTATTGCATATTTGGGAGTTTATGGATGAATATTTCAGTTTTCACTGAAGGTTGAATGCTGTGGAAGATCGATAGCTCTGCAATGAGATCATAAAATATTTCTCAAGTCTTTTATATTGAATCTTCCAGAGTACCACTTCAGAAGTTCCCTTTTATTGGACAGGATGCAGTAAGTATGCATTAAGTATTAGTCTATTGCACCTGGTCTAAACTAGGATATGCATTTTGCATACATGCCTTTGGGAACCAGAAGCACTAGTACAGTGCTTTTCAAACTTTTTCGACTGCAACCCACATAAGAAATACATTTTACCTCCTGATCCAGTATATACACACGTACACAAGTGAATCAAATGTTTCACAAAATGATGCCTTTACTATATAAGACACACTCTGATATTTTCTAATTTTTAGTGCTGGTCTTGTCTATAAAATTGACCTCTTTACCTAGTACGTAATGACCCACTGTTTGAAACACAATGTTCTAGGAGGCTGTGAATCAGATACCTGAGATAAGTTTTGTGTTTTAATACTGATTTTCCATGAGACACTCTGCAAGCACTTTTTTGCACCTAGTTACCTGTGCTGCAAAATAGGAAAGCAAGGGCACTATATAAACAATGTCAAAACAAAGGCTTAGTCAATCTATTGCATGAAAGAAGGCAACTCAATTATTTTAAAAGTGGAGAATTGGTTTCTGCCTGAATGGACTGTTCAGATCTGTCAAAATGGTCAATGCTATAAACTTTTGTCTCCTATCTGCTCTGGAATTAATAAAATGACTGAGAAACACTCCAAATGGTTAAAAAAAAGAGATGTAAGAAATGAGGCTCAAATTAATTTCACATATGTGATTATCGTTGCTACAGTTTTAAAGTACAATCCTCCATCACTGGAAAAAGTCACCATTTCTTTGACTTTTCTTCAAAAGTAAAATACATTCAATCAATAGAATTCCATTTGATGGCCTTGTTTCATACTTGAATTTGGGTTGTCTGTGGTAACGTCATTAATAAAAAACAAGGGATCTGGTTATTCATGGGTAGATTTTGGTACCTTTCTAAGAAATTGGATTAAATTAAAATATCTACTATCTGAGTTTTCAGTGTAAAATACAGCACACATTCAATAATGGCCCACCCAATAAAATATATCTGTTGAGCCACTGTTCTTCAGAAGGCTAAGCACATGGACCTACACACTTATTCCCTCACATTTTTATTGAGGACTTACTATTTGATAGGCACTAGAATAGGCACTGTTAGAGCTGAATTAAGGCCTTTCTAGGCCCTAAGCACTGATAACCTTACTTCACATCCCTCTCCCCATGGTGCACACGCCAAAGATAATTTTAAATAAAAAACAATATTAAAATGTAAAATGTGTAAAGACATTATCAGAATTCTTTTTCCCATACCCCCATCATAACTACTTTGATAGTTTTTGAAAACCTCAATTTTTTTCAGGATCTTTTTCTTCTCATTTTTTGGTGCTTGTGTTTTTCTTGTTCCCTACATATGTCTAGTCTGCCTATTGCACATCCAGCCTGGACATTGTAACTTCAGAGATAAAAGACCTTCTCTCTGTCTTCAGTGACGGCATAGTCCAGTGAAAAAGAAAACACTTATAATGCAAGAGGTCTTAAATCATCATCCACCTGCACAGAAAGCCTGACTAGTGTACCTTTCTATGAAAGCCTTTCACCATTAACTGTGATGATAGCAGTAGATTATTCATAAGTGCCCTTCATCAGGTTGAAGGAGTTTTCTTTTTATTGCAGTAGGAATGCTAAGACTTTTTATTAGGAATAGATGTGGGGTGTTATCTAATTCTTTTTCTGCATCTACTGAGATGGTCATATGGTCTCTTAATATGATGAATTATAGAGATTGATTTTCAAGCATTAAATAAACCTTGCACTCTGAGGATAAACCCCATTTGGTTGTGAGACATTATACTTTTACTACATTATTGGATTGGATTTGCTAGGTTGGTTAACAATTTTTGCATCTATGTTCATGAGGGATAGTGGTCTGCAGTTTTCTTGTAATGTCTTTGGCTTTGCCATAAAGACAATAATGGCTTCATGGAATGAGTTGGGAAGTGTTCCCTCCTCTTTAATTTTCTGGAAGAGAATTGGTATTGCATAGTATTCATTAAATGTTTGGTAGAATTCTCCAATAACACCATCTGGACCTGAAGTTTTCTTTGTGGGAAAGCTTGAAAATTCAATTTATTTAATAGACAGGCCTAATAAGATTCTCTATTTCTTCTTGAGAACCTTAGTAGTTCATGTCTTTAAAAGAATATTTTTCATCTCGTCTAAGTTGTCATATTATTGGCATAGAGTTATCCATAATAATCCCTCATTATCATTGTAATATTTGTAGGACCTGAAGTGATGTTATCTCCCTCATCCTTAATATTGGTAATTTGTCTTTTTTCTTTTTTACTCTGACCAGTCTGGGTAGACGTTTATCATTTTTATGACTCTTCACGAAAAATAAGCTGTGGGTTTCATTTATTTTTCAGTTTCATTGATTTCTATGCTTCTGTGTATGATTTCCTTTCTTCTGCGTACTTTGAATTTAATTTGCTTTTCTTTTTCCAGTTTCTTAAGGTGAGAGTAGAGGTCATTGCCTCTGAGACGCTTCTTCCCTTCTAGTACAGGCATTTTAGCGCTATAAACTTTCCTTACGCTCTCCTTTACCTCCAGAAATTTTGATATGTCATATTTTCATTTTTATTCAGTTGAAAATAACTCTCTAATTTCACTTTTGATTTATTCTTTGACTCGTGGGTTATTTAGAAGGATGTTAGTTTCCTTATAACTAAATTCTCTAATTCTATTTTCATTTTCATTTGCCTAATTGCATTAGGGAATTTTCAGATATCTTTCTATTATTGATATTTAATTCCATTTTATTCAAAGAACACGATTTCTTTGCAGGACTTGAATCCTTTTAAATTTTTTGAGACTTTTTTTTATGTCCCAGAATGTGGTTTTCTTGGCAATGTTCTGGATTTAATCGAAAAGAATGTTTATTCTTTTGGTTTTGAGTGGAATGTTGCACAAACACCAATTAGATCATGTGGCTTGGCATTAAGTTTTCTATATCCTTACTAATTCCTGTCTACTTGGTCTATCTGTTATTGAGGGGGAGTACTGAAATCTTGACTATACTTGTGGATTTACCTATTCCTCCTTGAGTTCTATCAGTTTTTGCTTCATGTATTTTGACACTGTTATTAGACGTAGAGATGTTTAAAATTGTGTCCTCTTGATGAACTGATCACTTTTAACAGGTTTATTGAGATATAATTAACATACCATACAGTTCACACTCTTACATTGTACAATTCAGTGGCTTTTAGTATATTCACTGAGTTTTGCAACCATTCCTACTATCTAATTTCAGAACATTTTCATCACCCCAAAAAGAGACCACATACCCATTATGAATAACTTCCCATTCTCTCCTCCTCCTCCGCCAAGTCCCTGGCAACCACTATTCTACTTTCTGTCTCTATTGATTTGTTATTTTGAACACTTCATATAAATGAATCACATAGTATGTGGTCTTTTGTCACTGGCTTCTTTCACTTAGCTTGAAGCTTTTAATGTTTATCCATGTTTTAGAATGTATCAGGACTTAATGTCTTTATATTGCAAATAATATTCCATCATTATGGATAGACTACATTTTGCTTATCCATCTATCAGTTAATGAACATTTGAGTTGTTTCTATGTTTTGCCTATTATTAATAATGCTGCTATAAACATTCATGTACAAGTTTTTAGGTGGATATATGTTTTCATTTCTCTTGGGTATACACATAAGAGTGAAATTTCCAGTTGACATTTTGAGGAACTTCCACATGTTTTCCAAAGTAGCTGCACCATTTTACAACAACCAGTGATGTATGAAGATTCCATTTTTTATACATCCTCATCAAGACTTGTCATTGGCTCTTAAAAACTTTAGTTATCCTAGTGAAGGTGAAAAGTCATCTCATTGTAGTTTTGATTTGTATTTCCGTGATTACTAATGATGTTGAGCATCTTTTCATGTGCATATTCATTATTTGTACATCTTTTTAGGATAAATCTCTATTCAAATCCATTCTTTTTTTTATTGCAGTAACACTGGTTTATAACCTTATATAAATTTCAGGTGTACGTCATTACGTTTTGATTTCTGTGTAGATTCCATCGTGTTCCCCACCCACAGACTCATCACAGTCCATCACACACACACGTGTCTAATCACCCTTTCATCCTCCTCCCTCTCCCCGTCCCCCTTCTGACCGCCAATCCAATCTCTGTCTCTATGTGATTGTTTGTTTTTGTTTTTATCTTCTACTTATGAGTGAGATCATATGGTATTTGACTTTCTCCCTCTGACTTATTTCGCTTAGCATATTACCCTCAAGGTCAATCCAAGTTGTCACAAATGGCCAGATTTCATCATTTCTTATGGGTGAGCAGCATTCCATTGTGTTTATATACCACATCTTTTTTATCCATTCGTCCCTTGATGGGCACCTGTGTTGCTTCCGAGTCTTGGCTGTTGTGAATGCTGCAATGAACATAGGAGTGCGTGTACATTTATGCATTCGTGTTTTCATGATCTTTGGATAAATACCCAGCAGTGGAATAGCTGGATCATATGGTAGATCTATTCTTAATTTTTTGAAGAATCTCCCTACTGTTTTCCATCGTGGCTGCACCAGTTTGCACTCCCACCAGCAGTGTACGAGGGTTCCCTTCTCCCCACATCCTCTCCAACACTTATTTCCTGTCCTGTTAATTATAGCCATTCTGATGGGAGTGAGGTGATATCTCATTGTAGTTTTGATTTGCATTTCCCTGATAGTTAGTAATGTTGAACATCTTTTTATGTGCTTCTTGGCCATCTGTATATCTTCTTTAGAGAAATGTCTGTTCAGATCTTTTGCCCATTTTTTAATTGGGTTGTTAGTTTTTTTATTGTTGAGATGTATGAGTCCTTTGTATGTTTTAGATATTAACCCCTTATCAGTTATATGGTTTACAAATATCTTATCCCAATCATTAAGTTGTCTTTTCATTTTGTTGATGGTTTCCTTTCCTGCACAAAAGCTTTTTAGTTTGATGTAGTCCTATTTGTTTATTTTTTCTATTGTTTCCCTTGGCTGGTCAGACATGGTACTTGAAAATATGCTGCCAAGACCAATGTTGAAGAGCATACTGCCCATATTTTCTTCTAGAAATTTCATGGTTTCAAGTCTTACTTTCAAGTCTTTAATCTGTTTTGAGTGTGATGTAAGATAATGGTCTACTTTCATTCTTTTGCATGTGGCTGTCCAGTTTTCCCAACACATTTATTGAAGAGACTTTCCTTTCTCCATTGTATGTTCTTGGCTCCCTTGTCGAAAATTAGCTGCCCACAGATGTGTGGGTTAATTTCTGGGCTCTCAATTCTATTCCATTGAACTGTCTGTTCTTGTGCCAATACCATGTTTTTTGGTTAACATATTCAAATCTTTTCTTAATTGGGTTATTGGTCTTCTTATTGCTGAGATGTGAGAGTGCTTTGTTTATTATGTATACAAGTTCCTTAACAGATATATGTTTTGCAATATTTCTTCTCATTCTATGGGTTGTCTTTTCACTTTCTCAGTGGTGTCCTTTGAAACACAAAAGATTATAATTTTGATGAAGCTCAATTTCAATACTTTCTCTTTTGTCTCTTGTGCTTTTAGTGTTATACCTAAGAAACCCTTGCCTATTCAAAGGCCAAAAATATTTACTCCAATGTTTTCTTCTAAGAGTGTTATAGTTTTAGCTATTACATTTAGGTCTATTACCCATTTTGTGTTAATTTTTGTGTATGGTATCAGGAAGGCTTCCAATTCATTCTTGTACGTGTGAATATCCAGTTGTCCCAGCACCATTTCTTGAAAAGCTATTTTTCCCCACTGACTATTCTTGGCAATACGTCTATCCTTATGCCAGGACCACACTGTCTTTGTTACTATAGATTTGCATTAAGTTTAAAAATTGGGAACTGTGAGTCCTCCAACGTTTTTTTCTTCTTTAAAATTGTTTGGCTATTGTAGAACTCTTGAATTGCTATATGAATTTTAGGATCATCTTGACAATTTCTGAACAAAAAAAAGAAGCTGGGATTTTGATAGGCATTGCATTCAATATGTGAACATGCAGCCCAATTTTGGAAATATTGCCATCTTAACACAATTATGTCCTCCAATCCATGAATATGGGATTTCTCTTCCTTTACTTAGATTTTCTTTACTTTCAACAATATTTTGTATTTTTCAATGTACAACTCTTGTATTTCTTTGTTGAATTTACTCCCTAATTATTTTTTAATACTACGATAAATGAAATAGCTTCATAATTTCATTTTAAGTTGCTCATTGTTAGTGTATAGAAATACAATTGATTTTTGTGTATTTTGTGTATTGATTTTGTACTCTGCAACCTAGTTAAACTTGTTACTTTTAGAATTTTTTTGTATATTGTTTAGGGTTTTCGATGTGCAAGATTATGTCACCTGCATACAGAGATAGTTTTACATCTTTTCCAATGTGGATTTTTATCTCCTTTTCTGGACCAGTTTCCGTGGCTAGAACTTCCAATGCAATGTTGAATAGAAGTGTCAAGAGTAAAAATCCTTATCTTTTTTCCGTCTCAGAGGAGACCATTCAGACTTTCACCAGTAAGTATGACGTTAACTGCAGGTTTTTGCTAGGTGTCCTTTATCAGGCTGAAGAAGTTCCCTTCTATTCCTAGTTTGATAAATGCTTTGTAATAAGAGGGAGCTGGATTTTGTTTCTGCATCTATTGGGATGTTCATGTGGTTTTTGTACTTTATTCTATCAATATGGCATATTACATTGATTGATTTTCAGATGTTAAGCCAATGTTGCATTCTTGGGCTAAATCCCACTGAGTTGTGGTAGATAATTCTTTTTATATGTTATTGGACCTGACCGGCTAGTGTTTTGTTGAGGACTTTTGTGTCTATTGCCATAAGGGGTATTGATCTGTAGGTGTCTTTACTTGTGATGTCTTTGTCTAGTTTCAATATTAGGGAATACTGGCATCTTATTTTTGGGGAAAAGTTTGTGAAAGATTCATAGCAAATGAATCTTCTTTAAGTGTTTGTCAGAACTCACCAGTGAAGCCATCTGGGCCTGGATTTTCTTTGCGGAAAGTTTTAAAGAACTCCTTCAATCTTCCTTGTTATAGGTCTATTCAGACTTTCTTGTTTTTTCTTGAGTCAGTTTCTGTGGCTTCTGTCTTTTTAAGAATTTGTTCTTCTCATCTTGGTTATCTAACTTGTTGGCAAAGAGTTATTCACAGCATTCTCTTCTATGTGTCTTTGTCTCTGTAAGGTCAGTAGTGTTGTCCTTTCTCTTATTCATGATTTTAGTAAAAGTCTCATTTTTTCTTGGCAAGTCTAGTTGCAGATTTGTCTGTTTTGTTGGTTAACAAGAACGAACTTTTAGTTTCACTGATTTTTCTCTATTGCTTTTCTATTCTGTACTTTATTTTTCCTCTAAGCTTTTTTATTTCCTTCCTTCTGTTTGGTTTATTTATTTTTCAAGTTTCTTAGGGTAGAAGGCTAAGTTATTTGGGTTTATTTTTTTTAATGCAATTTACGGTTACAAATTTCCTTCTGAGTACTGCTTTAGCCTCATACCATATGTTTTGTGGCGTTATGCTTTTGTTTTTGTTCATCTCAAACTATTTTCTAATTTCCCACGTGATTTCTTCTGACACATTTATTATCTAGTAGTCTGTTTGATTTCTACATATTTGTGAGTTTCCCAAATTTCTTTGTTATTAATTTCTAACTTAATTTCAAGTGTCCAGAGAACATATTTTGTATGATTTGAGTCCTTTTAAATTTGCTGGCGCTTGTTTTAGGTCCTAACATATGGTCTATTCTGGCAAATGTTCCATATATATTTGAGGAAAATCTATATTCTTTTGTCATTGTGTAGAATGTTCTATAGATCCAGTTGGATTATATTGTTTTTCAAGTCTTCTGTGTTCTGGTTGATCTTCTGGCTGGATGTTCTATCTATTTTTGGAAGTGGGATGTTAACGTCTGCAACTATTTTGTTGAATTGTCTATTTCTTCCTTGAATTCTTTCAGTTTTTGCTTCATCTATTTTGTGGCTCTATTGATAGCTGAATATATATTTATAATTGTTATGTCTTCATGATGTATTGACCCTTTTATCATTATTAAATATCCTTCTTTGCCTCTAGGAACTATTTTAGTCTTAAAGTCTATTTTGCTGATATTAGGTTAGGTACTCCAGCTCTCCTTTGGTTATGGTTTGCGTGGTATATCTTTACCCATCCTTTTACTTTCAACCTATTTGTGACTTTGAATCCAAACATGTAGCTCTTGTAATATCTACATAGTTGAATATGGCTTTATATTCATTCTACCAATTTTTGCCTTTTGATTGAAGTGTATAGCCCATTTACATTTAACTTAATAACTGATAAGGTAGTTTTAAATCTGCCATTTTGCTATTGTTTCTTATGCCTTTTTTGTTCTTCAGTCCCTCTATTATTGCCTTCTTTTGTGTCAAGTATATATTTTCTAGTGTACCATTTTAATTCCCACTTTGTTTCTTTTACTATAGTGTTGAGTTATTTTATTAGTGGTTCCCTAGGAGATTAAAATTAACACCTTAACTTAAAGTAATCTAATTCCAATTAATACCAACTTAATTTCAATAATATATAAAAACTTTGCTCCAATAGATCTCTGGCATCTCCCCTCTTCTCTGTGCTGTTTTTGTCAATCAAATGAAATCTTATACATTATAAGCCCATCATAGAGTTTTTTAACTATTGCTTTATGCAGTTGTATTTTTAAATCAGATAGAGAAGAAAAGAATTACAAACAAAAGTATATTTATAGTGTTTTTATATTTACCTGTGTAGTTACCATTATTTATGCTTTTTATTTTTTATGTGCATTTGACTCATTGTCTAGTGTTCTTTTATTTAAGACTGAAAGACTCTAGTTTTTATATTAGGGCAGGTCTTCTGGTGACGAATTCTATCAGTTTCTATTTGTCTGGAAATGTCTTAATTTCTCCTTCATTTTTGAAGGATAGTTTTGCTGGATATAGAATTCTCTGTTGACTGCCTTTTTCGTTTATCACTTTCAATATGTTGTCCTACTACCTTCTGGACTGTATGATGTCTAGTGAGAAATCAACTATTAATCTTACTGAAGACTCCTCAAATGTGATGAGTTGTTTTCTTCTTGCTGCTTTTAAGATTTCTCTTTGTCTTTGTCTTTTGACAGTTTTACTCTAACGTACCTACATGTACATTTTGTTGAGTTTATGCTACTTGAAGTTAATTGAGTTTCTTGAATGTATAAATTAATTGGGTTTTTTAAATCACATTTAGGAAGTTTGGGGCCACTATTTCTTCAAGTAGTCTTTATATACTTCCTCTCTCTCTTCTCTTTCAAAGACTCCATGTTAGTATGCTAGATGGTGTCCCACAGGTATCTAAGGCTTGTTTTTAAGGTTTATTATATGACACTATAACAGTGTTTATTCTAGAGTTAGCCCTGCCCCATTACTGATTCAATAATCTTCTGAGTACTTTATCTATTGCTCTCTGAATTATAAGACTTTGCACTCTACTGGGGGTTTGGACATTAACTATTTCCAGTGTGAGATATAGGAATTGCTCCTTCTGCTCATTTCAGATAGTCCTTTTCCTCAGCTCTGCCTAGTTTTCTCAAATACATATGCTGATTAGTATTCTGCTGAAGAACTGAATGGGACCTTCTGCAGAGATTCAGAGCTCCTTCTCTCCCTGTGCAACTTGTCAATCTATGGCACTCTGTCCTGTGAATTACAACTGCCTTGGTCTCCCCAGACTCCAATCTCTGTCTCCTCAACTCAGATGATCACTGGGCTCTGCTCAGGTTCTCATTTTCTGTTCTGTGATCTGGAAACTCTCCAGGCAGTAATCTGGGACAATAGTAGAGCTTACCTCATTTATTTTCCTTCTCTCAGAGATCACTGGCCAATGTCTGAAAACTATTGTTTCATATATTTTGTCCATTTTTTAGTTTCTTCAGTGGGGAAGAAAAGACAAGTACCTGTTATTCCAACTTTGCAGTAAGTTGAAGTTCTATTCCACTGAGTTTGAGTCACTTTCAGGGGAAATAATTGACAAAATCTGGTGACTAAGTGAATATAAGCATGAAGACAATATTTTAGTCTCAAATAACTCCCTGAGTATAGCATTTATAACCAAGTACTTTACAGTATCTTGTTTATTAGTATTAACAACTTGCATTTGGTTAGCACTTTTTGCTGATCATCCCCATACTGTTATCCCTGTTATGGACTAAATGTTTGTGAGCCCCCAAAATTCATATGTCAAAACCCTAATCCCCAGATAGGGCCTTTGGGAGGTAATTAGGTCATAATGGTGAGTCCTCATGATGGGATTAGTGTCCTTACAAGAAGAGACATGAGAGAGTTTGCTTGTTCTCTCTCTCCACCATGCAAGGATACAAAGAGAAGATGGCCAACTGTGAACCAGAAGAACCCTCACCAAGAGCTCAACCATGATTGAGTTGGACTGACCTTGGACTTGTAGCCTCCAGAATTGTGAGAAATAAAGTTCTGTTATTTAAGCCACCCAGTCTATGGCATCTTGTTATACCAACCTGAAATGAATAAGACAGTCTACTTCCACACTAGTGGAAGGGAGAGCTGGTGTGGTTAATTAGTATAACATCCTTACTATTAGCCAGCCAAGTACCAACATGGAGTCCAAAAAACTATATATACAAAATAGAACTTTGCTTCAGAATTCTAACCCATGAAAGGCCCGCAGAAAGGTGGGGGTTTAAGTGGCTCCTCTTTCTTATTTAATTTTCAACTCCACCATGCCCCCTACCAACAGCTGTCAATGGTCTTGCTCCTTTAGTCTCTACTCTCAAAGCCTACCTTCTTCCATGTTTTTGCCCTTTTCCTAATCATTAGAGGATTTTTAAGAAAAGTCCTTCTTCAGACCCTCTTTTTTCTTTAATACCTCTGCTACTGTCCCAACCTTTGCTATGGATTAAATGTGATTCTTCAATAAACAAAGTTGGTATTGCCTTTTACCCCACAGAAAAGTGGGTATACACCTTTCCCCAGAAAAAGGGTGGAAAATAATGGGGTATGTGTGGTGGTATTGGAGAAGGAGGAAAGCCAACTCTGCCACACCCTTTTCATAAAGTGCCATAGAGAAGCAAGTTGCACAAAGAGAGAGGGACTCTGAATATCTACAGAAGGTCCCAGGCAAGTCTTCAGCAGAATATTGATCAGCACATGTGTATGGAAAAACTACACAAAGCCAAGAAAAGGACTAGCTGAAAATGAGCAGTGGGAACAATCCCCAGAAAACCCCCAGAAATTAGGTCAAGGGAAATAAAATATAAAGTCTACAGGTCATATTTGATACGATCAGGACTGGATCTAGTTCTCTTGGCTCTAACATCCACTTCTAGTTATCTTTCCGTTACAATATGGTTTGGGAAATTTTTCTCCTAAGGAATGTAAATGATTTTTACACATGCCTTCCATTCCCAACCTGTACAATGCTAGTCCGCGGTGAGAAGAAAATATTCAAATGCCTGGTTTGTTTTTATTAATCTTAAGTCTCTATGTTTAAAAATAAACATCTCAGCTCTGCCATTGGTATCTGTTTCTTTTATGGCCCAGTGGGCATCGCCCAGTGGGGTTGCTTTTGAGACGATAGGACATACTCTGAATTTTCCAAGGACTCACATGTTTAACATATGGAATTATTTTGAGGACATCTTACCACCTCTTCTTCTCTTAGAACAAACAGTTCTAAATTATCTGTCACTCTGCAAAATCTCATGAACTTCAACAAATGCAAACACATTCAATTTATGGAACAACTCTATTCCAATATTTTCTTTTTGCATTTTTTCCTCACAGAGACTTTTTCCCCTGACAGTTTCCAAGATGGGAGGGACTCTTAGTTCCTTGCTCAAAAAACAAACAAAACAAAATCACTTTTTACAAGTAATAATCTTTAGTTCAGCAGCCGACCTCTGGGGCTCTGGTTAATTTATTTTTAAAATGGTTTAAAGAACAAATGACTACAAGCATGTGCAAACTTCCTAAGCCTGGATGGAGCTCTTTTTTTTTTTCAATTTTAAAAGTTGGGATATTTTATTTTACTCTTTTTCCCTAGCCTGCAGAATACCATTCTCTGTCTTTTCCCTGGATGTGGCTATGTTTTATTTCTCTGATAGCACAATTTATTCAAGAATAGGTCATAGCAAGAATCTGCTTGGTCTTTCCTTAAAACCCTGGTAAAAAGACTGGATTCAAGAGAATCCACTCAGCAAATTTATTGCAGCAGTCCAAATCAGATGGAAATAAAAACAACAATTATCCTTTAGGTTGTTCTAAGAAGTAATCAAGAAGAAAGTTTTAAAGAGCACTTTGTAAGTACTATTCCAAAGTCTAAAATACTCTTTATTGCACTTTAGATATATTTAGATATGCCTTATTCCTACTCATTAAACCTTGCACCATCCCGAAAATGCCTCCATTCCACTGTAAGCTCTTAAGAGTACTGGGATTTTTTTTCTGCTTATCTTTGTATTTCTGCAGCAGAAAAGTGTTAGGAAGGATTCAATAGAGGCTTTTGAGTTGAGTTAATGAGACAGAACTCACTGTATGGACTAATGGATCTCCTTTTGTTAAAAAGAGAATCCTTGAAGAGGATTGGGAAATTTTTTATGTTTATCTTGGAGAAGAGAGATGTTTCTTGGACTGTGCCTGACTCTTCTCATATGTAACAGAAACTCTGTGAAGTATAACTTCAGAGTCATCCCTGCTCCCGAAAAATATCCTTCACTGATGCCTGAAAGCCTGCTATTAAAAATTCAATTTTCCTTCCACTTAAAAAAGAACATCTACAAAAAACTATACAGAACATCATACTTAGTGATAAGAAGCAAGACTCTTTCCCACTAATATCAGAAAAAAAGCAAGGATGTTCACTCTCACCACTCCTATTCAACATCATACTGGAAACCCTACCTGATACAATAAGTCAAGAAAGAAAATAAAAGGCATACATATTAGGAAGGAAGAAATAAAACCGGCTTTGCTCACAGATGACGCAATTGTCTATGTAGAAAATCCCAAAGAATAAACAAGAACTCCTGGAAGTAATAAATGATTATAGGACGGTTGCAGGATACCAGGTTAATATACAAAAGCCAATTGCTTTCCTATACGCTAGCAATAAACAACTGGAATTTGAAATTAAAAACAATAGTATTTACATTGGCACCCAAAAAAAAATACTTAAGGTATAAATCTAACAAAATATGTGCAAAATCTATATGAGGGAAAGTACAAAACCAATCAAAGAAATCAAAGATCAAAATATGTGGAGAGAGATTCCATTTTCATGGATAGAAAGACTCAGTATTATTAAGATGTCAGTTCTTCCAAGCCTGATATGGACATTGAGTGCAATTCCAGTCAAAATCCCAGCAGGTTATTTTGTGGATATGGACAAACCAATTCAAAGTCTATGTGGCGAGGCAAAAAACCCAGAATAGTCAACACGATATTGAAGAACAACAAAGTCAGAGGACTGATACTAGCCAACCACAAGAGTTACTATAGAGCTACAATAATCAAGACAGTGTGGTGTTGGCAAAAGAACAGACAAATGGATCAATACAACAGAACAAAGAGCCCAGAAATAGACCCACACAAATACAGTCAATTAATCTTTGACAAAAGAGCAAAGACAATTCAGTGGCAAAAGAATAGTTGTTTCAACAATGATGTCAGATCAAGTGGACATCCACATTCAAGAAAAGGAATCTAGATACAGACTTTACACCGTCCCCCAAAATTAACTTAAAATGGATCATAGCCTTAAATACAACGTGCAAAACTATAAAACTCCTAGAAAGTATCATAGAAGAAAATCTAAGTAACCTTACGTTTAGCAATGTCTTCTTACTTACAGCACCAAAAGCACCATCCATGAAAGAAAAAATTGAGCAGTACAAGTTCATTAAAATTAAAAGCTTCTGCTCTGCAAAAGACACTGTGAAGAGAATGAGAAGGCAAGCCACAGACTAGGAGAAAATTTTTGCAAAACACATATCTGATAAAGAGCTGGTATCCAAAAGATACAAAGAACTCCCAAAACTCAACAATAAGAAAACAAACAAACCAGCTTAAAAATGGGCAAAAGACCTGAATAGAAACCTCACCAAAGAAGATATACAGATGACAACTAAGCATATAAAAAGATGCTCAACATCATACATAATTAGGCAATTGCATATTAAACCAACAAGATACCACTACACACGAATTAGAATAATTAAAATCCAAAACACAACACCAAGTGCTGGTGAGGATGTGGAGCAATAGGAACTCTCATTCATTGGTGGTGGGAATACAAAATGGCACAGGCACTTGGGAAAACAGTTTGGCAGTTTCTCACAAAACTAAACAGAGTGTTACTATATAACCCAGCAATCTAACTTCTTAACATCTATCCAAATGAGTTGAAAACTCATGTGCACATAAACGTTGCTATAAAAAAATGTTTAGAACAGCTTTATTCATAGTTGCAAACACTTGGAAGTAACCAAGGTTAATGGTGAATGGATAAACTGTGGTATACCTTACAGTGAAATATTATTGAGCAATAAAAGGAAATTAACTATCAAACCACAAAAGACATGGAGGCACCTTAAAAGCATATTGGTAAGTAAAGAAGCCAATCTGGAAAAGCATGCGTCAGAGCTGGGTCACCGAGGACTCTTGGTTTCTCTAAAGCGCTTTGCTCCCACTTTATCTAGGGGTACACATCATCTCAGGTAACCGGTTCTTTTTTATCTGACTAAGCCTGTTCCAGACTCCTGTTCATATCATTCTCTTCTATTCTCATAGGAAGATAAACATGTTACCTTGTATCTGAATCTAACTTGAATTTGTGCTTCTGATTATAACTATTAACGAAAGGCAATCCTGCTGCTGAAGGTGTTCTAATTCAGTTAGTCAAAAGGCATTTATTAAGCCTACTATGTCTAGACAATACAGCCAGAGATGAAAAACACAGTCCCTGTCCTCAATGAACTCATAGTCTAGTGAGGAAGTTTATTCGTTAGATAATTACTATTTAGAGATTATGTCTTTATTATTAATAATAACATCCACATTGTTCTGCAACAAGATGGTAAGACCTTTACACATAAAATGCCATGGAGAAGTAAGGGAATATTCAAGACATGAACCGGTTGGTGAGTGGAATTAACATTTATTGGGTGTCAACTATGTTCCAGGCTCTCTGCTCACTAAATTCTTAAAACTATTCTTCAAGATAGGCATTTTTACCCCCATTTTAATGATGGGGAAAAGTACCAGTGCCAGTAAGAGGCAAAATTGGGCTTTCAAACCCAGTCCTACTAACTTCAATAGAGTTTTCTTCCCACAGTAGCCACCACTTTCTGAATACCTGCTGTGCTCCAGGCTCTGGAACAGGCAGTTTAATATGTCTAGATGGTTTACGTGATATGCTTGGATTTGAGCAAACTCTAATGTTTCCTGGGAAGTGAAGGGTGACAGCCTCACCCCAAGTATCAGTTGACATGCACGGGAAGCATTTCTAGGGTTGTGTGGAGTTGTGGTTGTTTTCGGTTTTACTGGGAGATAAAGAAGAATTTGGGGCAAGTGCCTAAAGCAATAGAGCAAACTGGAACAATGGAGGGGAAGAACTGACCTCCTTTTATCCTTTCATTACTCCCACCTGCACGTCGAGCCTGATGAGTTAGTTTTCAGGGCCTGCATGAGAAGAATTAAAATAGAATTTCTTGCATGAAAGTCCACATAAGGCTCAGGGCATAAACAGTGCTGATTTGGGACCCACGTGACCAAAGTGAATCCAGAATGTGCCCATAGTGTCTGCCTGTACCCTGCAGAGAAGGAGGGTGCAGTGCTCTCCCAAGTGCATTAGCTTCTTTAAGCTCCGGTAACAACTTACCACAAACTTGGTAGCTTAAAACAACAGAAATGTATTCTCTCATGGTTCTGGAAACCCAAAGTTTAAGCTCAGCATCACTGGGCCAAAATAACGGTTTTGGCACAGCAGCTTTGCCCCTGGTGGATCTAGAGAAGGATCTGTTTCTTGGCTCTTCCAACTGCTGGTGCTGGCTTTCCTTGACTTCTGTCTGCATCACTCCAATCTTCAAGGCCAGCATCGTCAAATCTCTCTCTGCCTCCACCTTCACATCACCTTCTCTTCTGTGTCAAATCTGCTTTCTACCTCTCTCTCGTAAAGATACATATGATTGCATTTAGGGCCCACTCTGATAACCCAAGACAATCTCCCATCTCAGTCATCCGACCACCGTAATCAAATCTGCAAAGACCCTATTTTCAGATAAGGTAATGCTCACAGGTTCCAGGAATTAGGACATGGATATCTTTTGAGGTCGTTTTTCAGCCTACCACACCCAGAAATCCCATCTTCCAAGGCAGTGGGTGAAAGCCTCAACTCAGGGCCCACAGGCTATGGACTTCCCAGAGGAAGCACAAACGGAAAAGGAAGAGCTGGTACTGAGGCCCTGGGAATCTTGTCAACCCTGGAAACTTCATGAATGTGACCCAGGAAATCTTGGTTGAGTGGGTGGGTAGGTGATAACCTGCAGGAGCAGGTGTGAGCTAAGAGCCATGGTAATTTGGAAATGGATCTTCATGTGGTTACATGGACTCTCACAGACTGATAGAGGCTGAGACATTGGATGAGCTGTAACCAGTACTTGACGGAGCAAAACACAAAAAGGCGCTATTGAAAAGTAACATATTTTCCTCAGTGCTTCCCTTCCCACTAGCTGGATGGGTTAGTAGCTAGTAGTTATTTATCAACCTGGGAACAAACTCAGGCAGGGCCTATAATTTTCTGATCCTTTTTGAATATTAAAAGTCCTCTGGCAATCAAATCAAATCAGTAGTCAAATGCCTAGTCCTGTATCATAATCACAATTTTATACTTTAGTTAAAGCTAAAGCTTCTGGCTTCCTCTGGTTCAGGGCTACTTCCGGCTGAGATGCCTACAGTGTGGAAAGTGGCATGATCCACCTCTCTATTTCCCAGTCTTGCATTTTCCTCCTTCTCCCACCCACCCTAAACCTTCCAGGGTTAGTCAGTTGTGGAGGTGTGGACAGCTAAGGGGAAGTTCTTACTGACTAGAAGAGATATAATCTAACACTCGTGCCCTCAGCGTATGGCAGATTCCCAACACTGACTCTTTTTCTCCTGGGCAGTTTTCTTCTGGGTTTCTCCAAGATTCATCCACTAGGAACATCAAACGGCAATTCTTAAGACATTGGCAATCTGGCTGGCTGCTAAGGAGTCAAGCCTCAAGCCCTGGGAACCCAACAGTCACCATACAGAGAAGTAGTCACCACACACATGGTCCAGTGCCACACCAGTAGCTCTATTGGCCAAAATCCATGTAAGATGGCTCTAGGCCAGCTCTCTCCCAAAGGGTCACCATTAGGTCCAAAGTAAGCTCTCATGTGATCTGCCTTTGCAGTCCCCCAAAAGGCAGTTGACCCTAATGGCGTCTCCATTTTCTCTTCTCTACCATCTCAAGCTTCTAGAATGCAAGAAATGTACAACTTTCACTCAGAAGTTCCATTAAAAAGGATTATATTCGCAGTTACTGAGATACTTTTTCATATAATCCTTCTCCCTCTTTTTCCTCTTCCTGTTCACTTGATATTTGAAACCATAAAGAATTTAGAATGCAATTTTGACTTTCTAGGACTATGACCTTCAACAATGGATCCAGAGCATGTTAGACTGAGTTCAAAGAACCCCAGGCACTGATCCAGCCTCTTCCTCAGGGTGAAGTTTTCTCCATTGCTTCAGAAGCCGTGCCTTCCCTCTCCAACTACCAAGCTCGGAGCTTTGGTTCTAATCGATGTAACACAGGTGCAGCAAAATGCTCACCGTTTAGCCACCTCTGGGACCCTGCTCCAAATCCGTGTCTGTCTCCCTACCTAGAAAGATTAAACTGTCCAACCTAGAAACCTTAAATCAGATTCCATTTAGGCTGTTTCATTAAAGTTTATAGCAATTGGCCTAAGAGGCCCCCTCTTTCTTACTGCCTTTTCTCCTGGGTAGCATGAGAAAAGAAAGTCAAGTCTATTTGGAGACCAGATGCCCTCTGGAACACCCTTGATGCAACAACCCTTCAGTAACCTCACAAACCCTGGTTCTCAGGCCAGAGGGCCAGTCTATTTTGTCGAAGAAGTGTGTTCTTTTTAGCCTTTGCTATTTTGCTATTTCTAAAATAGTGATTTCAATTTTAATTTAATCTCATCACTGCTGAAGCAAATGGAAATATTCTAATTTCTCTACTAGAGAAAGTATTCAAATTTCTTATCAGCAAAAATAAGCAGAGAAGTTATTTTTCTAAATACAGATATGTCTTTTGAGTAAAGAGAGAACTTTTCGTCAGTATTAAATAATATTTTAAAATTTAATCATGTGGATAACAATGTATGTCACATAATATATATTTGTTGACTATTTAAAGATCTATATAGATTTCCAAAATATGTTATCCCGGAAAGACAAATACTATTTGGTGGAATTTAACACTTATAGACTTTATGGAAAGGAATTTCTTGTTCTGCAGTGGAATTTTAATTGATAATAAATGAGATTGGAAGCAAGATTGAGTTTCTTTAAAATGAATCCTCAACAAGAGATGAAGAAACAGCAGTTAGGAAATTCAGAATTTGAGATTTTTTACTTATACTTTTAAAATAACTATTTATTGAGTTATATTAAACTTTTAAGATAAAGTACCATTATTTTATAAAATACTGATTGCTAGTCAGTAAAAGTAAGGAATTATAAAACTGTAAATCAAAATACTTAGGAAACTCTAAATATGTTTTAGTGAAATTAATTAAAGACTGCTATAAAACAGGAAGGCTTCCAATTTTGCAAACACACATTTATAATTGATGAGAAGTATAAGCATGATTGTCAGTAATAAATCTTCTTATAGTGTGTTCCACTTGGGGGATATTAGCCAAAATTGCTTTTAGCTAATGTAAATAGCATGAGTTTTATTTTTAGAGACAGAAAGATAGGTTCAAAATCTAAGATAGGTTCAAAATCTTGCCACTTTCTAAGGGCAGCCTTGAGCAATTTACTTGGCTTGCCTGAGACCAGTTTCCTCACCAGTAAAAGGGAATAATACTACTTCCTCCACAATTTGTAAAAACTAAATGACTTATCTCACTTCCAGTGAAAGCAAACTAATAAATTCAGAGCAACCTTGCCAAATAAACAACTAGAAAATAGTTTTTAAAAATATTCTGCCTGAGAGCTTTCAAGAGTCAATAAGACAGTGAAGAATTAAAGGGACAAAATCTCAGAAAAGAAAGAAACCCACAGAAATGAGCTCAGCTTGGGGCCTCTTTTCCCCACCAGCATCTGCTGATTCTGGAAGAAGATACTGAGGAGCCTAGAAGTGAGCAGAACTTTCAAGTGACTCACATGAGACAATAATTGGAGTTCAGAGTCTGTTTTCAGTAGGGATCCTGAAAGGCAGCTCCTTAGGAATAATGGTGAATCAGAAGTAGACCAGCCGTAGCTTCAAATCATGTTAATCCAAAGGTAAGAAAGGACAGAAAGGAGCACACACAGGTGAAACCAAGAGAAACCAAATAACAAAACAGTAGATTTAAACTCAAGTATATCAATAATAACATTAAATAAAAGTGGAATAAATGCTCCAATTAAAAAACAAAGATTGACACAGTGGCATACAATATATGTATATTCTGCATACTATGGGCCCAAGCTAAATTATAAGGAAACATAAAGTCTGGAAGTAAAAATATGAAAAAAATATACCATGCAAATACTAATTGTGATGGTTTTAAAATAGGCCTGCAAATTCTTTAATACTTCTCCCTTCAAAGATAGAACCTAATTTCCCTCTTCTTAAGAGTAGGTTGCACTTAGTGACTCACTTATAGTAAACAGAATATGGTGGAAATGAAACTGCAAGTTCTGAGAGTAAGTCATCAAACATGTGTGGCTTCCTCCTTGACCTCTTTCCCTCAGACTGCTCGTTCTGTGGGAAGCTAGCTTCCATATCATGAGGGCACTCAGGCAGCCTCAGGGAGAGGTTCCTGGGATGAGGAACCAAGGTGCCTGTCAACAGCCAATAGGAAACTGAGGCCTCCAGCCTACAGCCATGTGAGTGAGCCATCTTTGAAGCAGATTGTCCAGCCCTATTCAAGCCTTCGGGCCCATTTAAGTCTTGCATGAAGTTGCACCCCTGCTTGACATCTTGACTTCAACCTCGTGAGAGACTGAGCTGCTTCTATATTCCTGACTCTATTAAACTATTAGAAACAAATATTTATTGTTTTAAGCTACTAAGTTTTGGAGGTACTTTGTTAATTATCAATAAATAATACACTAACCAAAAGAAAGCTGGTATAGCTATATTAATATGAACAAAATATACACTTTAAGGCAAAAAGAGAGACATTACGGAAAAAGGGTTTAATTTAACAGATAGATATATAATAATCATAAATTTGTATCACCTAATAATATAGCCTGAAAACATATAGAGCAAAAATTGATGGAATTATAAGAAGTAACAGGAAAATGCACATTCAAGCTAGAAGATTTAAAAAAATACCTCTATGTAACTGATAGAACAAGCAAAGATATAAAATATTTGAACAATTCAGTAAAAATGCATGTAATTGAATACCCAACAACTACAAACCACACATTCTTTTCAAATACACGTAGAAATTTTTCAAACTAGCTGAACCACAAAGCAACTGAACAAATTTCAAAGCAGGTGACATCACACAGAATATGTTAGATGACAGCAGATCACTGTATAATAAAAAGGTAACTAGAAAATTCCCTTATGTTTGGAAAATACAAAATATACTTCTAAATAACCCCTGGGTCAAAGAAGAGATCACAATGGAAATTAGAAAATATTTTTTAATTTAATGGTAACAGAATCTAATAATAATAATAAACCCAGCTCCCCATTCCAGTCGGATTGCAGAGATTCACATACCCCAGGACCAGAGGCAAACAGGAGTAGCTAGATGTCTAGCTACTCATACCCGAAGGCCATAACTAAGACACTGGCGGCATTATGCCAAAATTTAAGGCAAAAAACCAGTCTCTCAAACCTGACTGTATTAAATATAAAATGATGATACTCATCTCAAAGAAAGCATTTAAGCCAATTGTCAACTGACACCCCTCTCTCTTCTTAAATAGACTTCATGAGAGTAAAACGTTGGACACCTAGTTAGCAACACAGTTCACAGTAATACCTTTAAGTTAGTATCGCTTCTTTGGATGTATGTTGAGTTTCACATTCATTAGATTTCTTCCAGGTTTACTCCGAAGATCCTTAGCCATCTCACATGGACTATATCTTGCCCTTTTCCATGGAAAGAATCTCTTCTACTTTTTAAAATATTTTCAGATCAAAAGATTAAACCCTTCAGATCAACAGCTGAGGATGGAGGGAGCTAGCTGAAGTTGCTGATTATTCAGGACAAGTGGAGTGTGCGCGTGCGCGTATAGCCGCGAGTGGCGCGGGTGACTGACAAAGTGCCTCAGCGGCAGGGAGAAGGCTAGATGTTTCTCTTCTTTGGAAGTAGCATGAATTTTGGAGATTGCTGAAGGAGCAGCAGGGCTTGTGACACAGCTGCCAATCCCATCATCACATGGTTCAGGCATTAAGATGCCCTGCCAGTCGCTTTGGCTTTCTTGGTCCGTTATCTCATTATAATCATCACTGTTGCTCTCTGCCCTTCTCGAGTATAGCCTCCTCATCTCTGAAAAATGAATATGTCCAGGAGTTGGTGTCTATTTTAGATTTGTTTTACTCTATTGTTTTAAGTGGAAGAACAGTTTAAGTGTCATCATGTAGATTGCTGAAAGGATCTATTATTCACTTAGTGATTTAACATATGTTTATTTCCTGCTCTGTTCCAGTTATGGCCATAGCTCTGGAACTACAGAAACAAAATAGACAAATACTGACCTGAAACAGCTCATGGTCTATCAGAGACCAACAAGTAAGTAAATGACTTATAGACAGTGTGACAAGTGTAACAACAGTGGCAAAAACAGGGAGCCATGGTAGTGCACGGAAGAGCAGAGTTTCGAAGGATGAGTGGGATGTAATTAGATGACACATTAAAGAAAAGATGGTTCAGGGAAGAAACAGGTACAAAGCAAGACAAAGCTGACACACGCTGGGACCTCAAAGAGTTTTATGGAGCTACAGCGTGAGGTATGATGAGAGATTTTTACCTCCCCAAAGCCTCAAATTTACACACTCTCTCCATCTCCAATGCCAAAACCTTTGTGAGTTACCATCATCTCTTACCTATGCTACTGCAGAGGCCCCCAGTTGGGCTTCTTCCATTCATTTTTCACCACTTTAAATCCAATGTTCACATTGAAGCCAAAATAATCTTTTTTAAATATGCAGATTCAATCCCCAGTTATATGTTCTTGTAGCACTTGTGTACTTTTCCTTCATAGTATTTATCATAGTTTGTAGTTAAGTTTAATTTTATAATTACTTACTATTCAATTATGTCTGGTCTTTCCACTGGAATAAACACAAATCGAAAATTATAAGCCTTATGTGTTTTGTAAAGCCCTTGGTTAAAATTGTGACTAAAACCTTTAGTTGTAAGTAAAAACATTATTTAATGAGAAACTTTGATAAGGAATAAAGTCATTAAGACAGGTATCTTGAAAATGTAACTGAACTAGTTATCACTCTTTGTTACTATACAAAGTAAGGCAATAAAGGTCAGAGGATATTTACGTTCCTGTGACCATAAAATACCAACACCAGAGAACCAGCCGGTGGGATGAAGTTCTTGTTTGAGTTAAATATGTACGCATCTGTGCAGTCATACATTGTCATCATGAAATTGATTATTTTTTCTTCTTCTTTTCTGATAATAAGATTTCTCACTTTTTCCACAGAACATAAAAAAGTTGTGGTTATTGAAAAAATTAATACTTCCAAAATTTGTATAGATTAGTTTGTGAAATGAACCCACTCTTTCACTGCTACTGCAGTGGACAGCTGTGTGGTTATGCCCGTTCTAGAGGTGGGATTTTGTTTTACTTATACCAAGAGAACTCATAAGAGCTTCCCTAGTGCTTGAGTAGCCAGATCCTTCCAAGATGCTAGGGTTGTCAGGGACCTAATATATTGAAAGAATGGATGGATTTCCTAAAGAGGCCAGCTGCTTCCAGATACTCATATAATTATTTGCCAAATCTGTAACAGATGAGAAATCCAGATAAGCCCATTCCACCCTAATTATTGAAAACACCTGTTTAAAAAATATCACCTTCCCCTATCTCTCAATTTCATGTCTCATCTTGTTCTATGTTAATTGAAATACATTCCTTTTTCTAAATTTCCAGATAAGTCTTTGCTATCATTAATAGTATATTACCGTGGTGCATATGAAGGTGTTATAAATTCATGGCATTCAATGTTTTCAGGGGAGATATCCTGGAGCATGTTCACAATTTCCATATTCTGGGAAAGTTGACTATGTTGTCATCAGCATCAGCCTTCACTTAGTCTCCTGAAGCACATGGCACAGTGATGGATCTTGGAGGTATAAAGAGAAATGAGAAAAACCTCTAACCACCATAAATTCACGATCTAGTGAAAGAGACAGACAAGTAAACACATGGTTTTTGAAAATGGGATGAGTTCTCTCAAGGAGTTATGTATAGAGTGTAATGAATGCAGAAAGAAAGGAGTGCCTTGATTCAGGAAAGGGGGGAATTCTCAAAGAATACTTCATAGAAGAATACTTGAGCTAAGTTTCAAAGAATAAGTAGAAATTCAACAGTTCTTTGAGCTAAGAACCTCTCATCTAAGAAGATTATAGAACTTTCTTCAAATTGGGGGCATCACCTTGGAAATCGTACATATGTCCCAATTATCATGCCCAGGAGTAGTGTGTGACCCCTTCCCAAATTCTGGATAGTTCCTGCTCCACTTGAACTTCATTCCCTGTGCTATTTTGACAGGATAAATGCCTCATCTATAACTAATCGCCAGAGGGCTGGTTTTTACTGGCCTTTCTTGGGCAAACACCTACTGATGTCATAGTGAAGTCAAAGGGCATTTGGATTCAGGATTCAATGCTGTATGAAGGCCAGTAGTAAATAACTTTAATGTTATATCACAGTGAAACTTTGTGGAATATCAGCTCTATCGGTTTTCAGATAATAGACTTGCTGAGAAATTCACAAGACTCACCAAATTACACAGTCTCCACAACCTCTTTCACTTCCTGTCCTAGCAGAAAAGAAGGGCACATGGAGCCAAGTCTTGGTGCAATTAGAAAACACAGTGAGTCATTTTTTATTGCCCAATTCCTATTAAAAATAAAATATAATTTCAATGCTTTAATTTCTTGGTATAAAACCTGACCTGATCCTGAAGCTGTTAAGTGCTTCAACACCCACTACTATTGAACCCATCAAGAGTCACTTATTTTTTGGTAATTGGAATTGCATGTTAGAGAGGGTAAACTAAAACCACCATGTGACCTAGCTGATACTTCGTTTTGTAGTTCTACACCTGAAAACAGCTACTTAAAGAATATTCTGATGACAATGGGTGGCATTGTGTCTACACCCTGGGCCAGAGTTATATTAGAGACAGCACAATGGTGAGTCATATGCTTATCTTTCAGGGAAAATATGGATTTTGTGTTTTCCACTTATAAAAAGGAACAGAAAAAGAAAGTGCTGTTACCTACAAAATTTTATGCTGAGGAATGCCTGATGATAATGTTATTATTGTGATGCTATTTAACAAGTGGCTTGAGAAAACCTAACATTGCAGGCAGCATTGTGTAGAAAACAATAATAATTTACAGTTGATTCTGGGTGATTATCTAGCTTTGGGTTGTCGTAATTCCTGACTTTTCTTCTCTCTCTTTCCAAATTCCTGCTTGGGGACTATTTTATTGCTCACTAGCACCTCTCTGAGAGAGCTGGCAGAAAACAATGGAGATGAAACTTACATTGCTCAACCCATTTGTATTTTTTTATTCATGGAAGAGTTATGAAGGAAAGACCTCCAGAATAGCTGTAAAATGAGATCTGAAGACTTCCAGGGAATTTAATAACATGACCTGTCCTTATGCAATGACAAGTGCACTGATTTGACTGCCTTTATTGTAATCACCTTTATTAGACTCTCTAAGAAAATTCCATAATGCTACAAAATATATTAGGGTCTCTGAATTATAGACTTTTTCTAAGTG
Source organism: Equus quagga (assembly GCF_021613505.1). Lineage (NCBI taxonomy): Eukaryota > Metazoa > Chordata > Mammalia > Perissodactyla > Equidae > Equus > Equus quagga. Next base: position 94,997,928 of record NC_060275.1, read on the forward strand.
CTGAGGACTGGCCGATGATGAACAGTTGCTCACTGTTCCACTCCTTATTTGCTCCTCCTTGTCATCTGTATGTGACTCTTCCAACATCAAGCTTCCAACTTGAGGGCATTCACAGAGCAAACTGACAAGTACAAGAACCAAATACTGTGCTGTAAAATTTATTCTTCCAGTGTGGTCATCTAGGTTTAATTTGTAATCTTCATAATCAACACCTCCATTTGTGATGGCAAAGTACATCCACTTATCTTCTTGTACGCAGCACTTTCCTTACTTTAGAAATCGAAGGACAGGTGAACAGAGGCCCTACTTGATCCCCTATTCACAGCTTGTTGGCAACCCCAGGAGAGAACACACTGTGACTTTCTTTTGGAAATGTCAACACCTTACACATATCAGAACAAGATTTGCTCTTTATGTTGAATCCAATATAAAATTACCCCTGGGAAGGGAGATATTGCTCTTCCAGATGAATTGGAAACTGGATGAGAAAGGTTGTGACTGTGGCTGCCACGCCACTAGACCTGACACTGCCTCCCTTCTGTATCAATGTGAATTGTGGCCAAATTCAGTTAATGGTCCTGGGATTCTTTGATGTTGCTTTTGTTGAAAACAGAAAAAAACAAGTTTTCAGAATTTTACTTGAAGCAAAATTTCCGTGCGAATGTTCAGCCATGTGAAATGGTCCAGGATTTTCCAATCTGACATTCATGTAAACACATAACAGCATTTTACATTTCTTATTCCAAATCCCCTATTGTTAGCAGAGCAAAGGAAAAAAATGAGATGCCTATCGGTATGTTATATCATGTGTTGAAGGGGCCAGGTAAAAGTTTTCGAAGGTGCTGTGGACTGAATTGTAACCCTCAAAATTCATATGTTGAAGTTCCAACCGCCAGTGTGACTGTATTTGGAGATAGGAGGTAATTAGGTTAAATGAGGAGATAATGGTGGGGCCCTAATTCAGTATGACTGGTGTCCTTAAAAGAAGAGAGACAGTAGGCATACACGCACACAGAAGAAAGGCCATGGGAGGACAGAACAAGAAGATGCTGTCTGCAAGCCAAAGAGAGAGAGCTCAGGAGAAACCAAACCTGCTGATGCTTTGATCTTGGACTTCCCCCCTCCAGAACTGTGAGAAAATAAGTTTCTGTTGTTTAAGGCACCCAGCCTGTGGATTTGGTCATGCAGCCCTAACAGACTAGTAAAATGATAAAAAACGCCTTCATGGAGAAAGGTGAGAAGGTCAAGGCTTCAAGCAAATTTTCACCAAATTTATCTTTTGTGGATTCTGTGGATTTAATTTGATTGCTTTGGACAAAAATGATTTCATCTTTTTCTTAAAATGATAATATCAGAGCACCAGTAAGAGAGCATACCTGTGTTCACTGAGAGTTTAAATCAAAAATCGGCTGATTAGTGGGGTAATTTTTGATGCATTGAGCACTGTGCAAGGAGCCTGGTGGAATGAGGGGCATGATGATTTCAACCACAAACATCTAAAGAAATAAATGTACTATTACCCTAACTGTGGTTGTATTATGTTGACTGTTCCATGGGCTATAGCTTTCTCTTTCCCATCTGTATCTCCCAAATTTTCTTCAGTGTGCTAATATTTTAGAGTGCAAAACTAAAACATAATTGACTTGAAAACATTACAACTATATGTGTGACTGTGTAATTATATATACAATGTTTACAAGCCAATTACATTTTATTTTTCATGTTTTATGCATTTATGTTACAGATATAGATAAAACTATATTGTAATGCCATCCACAGCTTATCTTGGGGGTCAGGAAGATTTAATTGGGGAAGGATAATGAGGGAAGAAAGAAATGATAATGGAAGCAATGGCATGAGAAAAGATGTGGAGGAAAGAGAATAGGGCATGCTTGGACAGAGGTGCAGTTTGTTGTGCCACTAATGTACAAGGACACTTGCATTACATAAAATAAGGCTGGAAATACTAAAGACAGATAACTGAAAACTGTAAGTGCCACGTTAAGGAGTTTGGACTTTACTTGGCAGTGGTGGAATGCTATGGATGATAGCATGGGAGGTAGTGTTAAGGTCAAGAGCAGAGGGACTAGAGCTTGGGAGACAGGTTCGGAAGCTATGAAATAGTCTTTGAGTGAGATGCTGTAGGTCTTGATGAAAATGGCAGAGGGGATGGAGAAAAGAGGATGGAGAAAAATGATATGTCATAAGTGGATTGGGCAGGACTTGGGGGTAGATTGGACATGATGCAGGAAGAAAAGCACAAAGTCATGATATTTCAAAGCTCCCCGTTTGGAAGATTGTAAGAATGGTAGCTCTCTAATCCAGTGTGGGGAGGCCAGGAGGAAGAACAGTAACAGTAACATTTGATTTTGGACGAATGATAAATTAATGTCTATCTCTATAGAAATGTTCAAATGCTGTTTGGAGACAGAGGGTGGGAGCTTTAGAGAGAGCTAGAACCAAGAGAATGGTTCGTCTTTCTAGGAGTATGGGTGCAAACAGATCACAGGAAAGAACCAAGGATGGGCCTTAGAGAAGGCCCCTCATTATGTGGCAGTGTGTAGAAGAAAACAAGCAGCCATGGGGGAAAAGAGCAGAAGTAACACAGCTAGATGGAAGAAGGTCTCAGAGAATGTGATGACACAGAGGGTGTTAAGAAAAGCTGGTTGTATGCTTGCCGTGGCATGAGCATATTTGCTTCTTCCGTCTGACTAAATAAACAGGCTCTAGTAACCAGGGAAACCATTTTACTCCCAGAATCAACAACTGGATGGAGCCTTGCTGTCTAGGATAAGATGGGGTTGGCTATTCATCCTAAGACCCTTTCTTCCTGTTTCTTGACCTGTAACCTGGACTCCTGGGAGCTCTCTTATCTTCAGTTTGTAGGGAACATACTCCAGCTAAGAGAAAATGGCCTCTCTCTTCTCCAGGCACCTCCTCCTGTTTCTATTATCTCTTATCAGCTGTGATACTGTCCAAGGTCGTGACTCCAGACAACAATGGGCTTGGACATTCCCTCTCCAAGACCAGAGGTTATCCAAACAGCCAATGGGAAGAGAAATATGTCTCAAATGATAATGATGAAAAGCATTGACAGCTAAAATTGAGACTTCCCTGACCCAAAGAACTGTGTTGATTGATCTCACTTCAAATTCATGACCACCCACCTCAAATGGGCGATCCTACCACACATACCTAGCTTATTCTCTTTCCTATTCTCCTATATTACTAGTTCACGTTTTTCCTCTACCCTCAAATCTCCTACTCCGCTAACTTTCCCATCATTCTCAGTGATGACATTTACAGAGACAATAGAAGCCGTCATCATCAGCTATCCATCGTCAAATCTATCAAATTCTAACTGCATTCAGTACCCAAAGTCTGCATTTCATCGCTATATCAAAATCCAGTCCCTTCACCTGGATCCTATACCTTCTCACCCCCTCAATCACTTTGCTTCTATACTGGAGCACTCTCTACTGGGAGTACTTCCACCAGCACAGAAACATGCTCTGATGTCTCCCATTAGCTTTTCAAAGCCTCAGCTCCACCAGTGAAAATAAGAGCAGAAATCTATTCTCTCAACATTAGGTTCTTCCAACAACTTATCTTTGACCCACTTCTCGTCTTTCTTCCTCAAAGCCCTCTTATTTCTGCAAAGCCATATACTACTTTATTTTATTTGACACAGTACAAGTGAAACCAAAAACGTGAGTTTAGTCCCTGCTTTAGCCAAGTATTCTCTTATTGGTTTAGGGACACAATGCTCTTCCTACATCTTGGCCAGCCTTCTAGATAATGCTACCAGGAGACAGGGAAGGACAAATAATGTGAATTTTTTATTTGTTAACAACAATTTGGAGCATATTAACTAACACTAGGTCTATTTTAAGATGAATGAAGCTTGAGATTGCTAATAAAGGTTGTTAAAAAGGTGAGAAAATTATTCTTGAAGGATCAGGTTAAAGTACTAGGCCAATTAAGCCTGGAGATAAGACAACTTAATAATGGTTTTTGGTTGTTTTTAAGTAGGAGACTTATTCAGAGGACAATGAATCCTGATTATCAATTCCATTAATAACAAAGGCAACCATAAGTTTTAACAAAAGCATGAGTGGCTTAGTTTATTTTTTTAGTTGTCTGTAACTGAAATGCATCACCAAATATGTTTAGAATCTCCTTCGCTAGAGTAAATATTTTCATGTAAAATATGTTTGCCTTATTTAGGAAGAATTCAAGAATGGCTATTCTTGAAGTCAGTAGAAAGTAGTAAATTACCTCCACAAGACTTTTTATCTATATGATTCTGAGATGTTTTGTGCTGCTATATCATAGTTATTTTTTCTTTAGTCAAATGAAATTTTCTGTTTCCCAAGCCTGTGATGAAGACTCTCAGAAACCTGGTAGCAGAAATAGAATAAAATTACTTCCACTTTGAAAACTTTTCCATGTTCTTTACTTAGTCACCTGAGAAAATACTTCTGTAAAGGGTGTGACACATGCCATAAAGCCGTCTTGTTTTTTTTTTTTTTGCCTCTTTTGTTTCTATCTCTCTTCTTGTATGAGACAAGGTAGCAGACACCATCAAGATTTAAGGTTTTTTACTTTGTGCTTTTTTTTTTTTTTTTTGGTGAGGAAGATTGGCCCTGAGCTAGCATCTGTTGCCAATCTTGCTCTTTTTGCTTGAGGAAGATTGTTGCTGGTATAATTATATAATTATATACAATAGAATTGGATTTTGCTTCTTCATCTAATTTGAGATTTTCCACGTGTTAATAAAAGTTTAATCCATTTATATTTATTGTTATAATTCATACCTATCAGATTATCTGTCAAATTTTCTTTATTTTCTTAATGCTAACTTGTTACATCCTTATTTGCTTAATTTTTTTATGTGAACTATGTTTCTTATTGTTACTTTCTTGATTTATAACCATATATTTAACATCTACATATATTTTATGTACAAATATGTGTGTACATACACACTGATGTATTTATTAACGTTTTATTTTGATTTTAAACAAACATCTGTGCTAGTCTTCTTCTATTTTTTGTATGCAGGATGCCACCACAGCATGGCTTGTTGAGTGGTGTGTAGGTTTGCGCCCAGGATCCAAACCTGCGAATCCCCAGGCCACAAAAGCAGAGCATGCAAACTTAACCACTATCCCACTGGGCCGGCCCCAAGGTTTAACTATTTTTAACATTTAAAAAACTATATGTTTCTTGTGTTAATTGTGCAAATACCACACAATGATATTAATTACTACGTAGAGTAAATCTTCAACTCACAATAGATTTTACTGTACAGTAGTCATGAATGTAAAGACTATGTTTGATCCTCAATCTGTTCCCCATTTCAGTTATTAGACCCCAGGAATCCAGGTACAATGTATGTTTCCATAAACATGAAGGCACGGACTTTGGAGGGAATTTTGATTTGTTTGTGTTTTTGTCATGCTCCTAGACGATTTGGGCCTCCATGCTGTATGTAATTATTTTTTAAATGACAAAATATGGGAAAAAGTGAACACCTGCTGAGGCACATTAACTGTCTCAAAGTTAGAACACACTATGCACTACAGAAGAAAATTAATAAATTATCTGGACAATGTGGGCCGATAAGCCACATTCAGATGAAATATCCAAGTAATTCCAACTTTGAGGCTTTATTTATCTAGATGATGGCACTTCTATATAATGCCTACTAGAGCTATATAATGCCTTCAGTGGTGGAAATTTTTCATTGTTTGAGGATGATTTTTAAAAACTTTTGTAAACAATTAAAAGTTATTTGGAGTGAAATCCGATAAGTGAAACAGTTTACTAAGTTGTGTTTCATATTTCTGAGACTGAGTCAAGGTGTAAACTTAAAGTAAAAATGTTTGCCTTATCTGGCTCATAGCCACCCCCGGAGGCAATTGAACAATGGACACTAGGCTGGAATAAAGTGACAAACCCTAGGGGTGCTATTTTGAAGGGCAATTTTATTGATGTGTTTAAGTTTTCTTTGTTTCAGAATTTTTAAAAAGTCTTATTTCTCTTCTTTTCAGGTATACCTCTTACTAAGTTTTTTACACAAAAGTAGATCTAAACATTTTTTCTTGAGAATTTCCCTGGCACCTCTTACAATCACTGCCAGCCTCTTGTAGTATCGAAGCCACGGTTAGAAATTAGTTTTCTGTGAGCAGGAAGGAAAAATAGCACTCTCCTGGCCTCAGCTTCTCACATAGTCCTCAGGTACAATGTTCTTTGCCCCGACTGCCCCTCGGCATGCCATTCTAATGTCATCCTTGTCACCAGGTGAAATGTTCAAGCTACACAGCTGAGGAAGCTAGAAAGAGGAGTCCAATTGGAGCATCTTTAAAAGCAGTGGTAAAGTTAAGTCTTGAGCAGTGATGACGTCACTCTGAAAACCAATTTGTTTCAAAACTTACTGGAATTTTCCAGAGACAGAAGTAGACTTATATTAACACTATGCTTTGTGAGACATTACATTTTTTTCTTGGTGTAGATGATAGTACCAGTGCACTGCCTACCATTTCTTTGTGACCCTTCCCTGGCCTCTGTGTGCCCTTGCTTCCAACACCTCACACCAAAGACTTTCTTTGGAAGACTATTAGAGTGCTCCTGAGGCTTTGCCCACACTGGCAGGGAGCTGGGCATTCCCTGGGGCAGCCCTCAGCCAGTGACTAACTGATGCAGGGGTATTGAAGGCACAGCTTCCCTGCTCCACAGTCTGGACAAACTCTAAGAAGATAGAAACAAAATGGGAGCCAAGGAATTCTACTTTCTCTTTGTCATTCATCAACCCAATACCAGCAACCTCAAGTAGCTCATAAAAATATTAATATTTATCTCCAATAATCTTTTATATAAAGTTTTGCTCACATTAATTCATGTGAATGCATATTAGTCAGTCAATAACTTATTTGGGGATTCCCTACAAACAGAACACTGTGCTTATATTTCGAGTCTACAAAAGATAGATGAACATCTACCCTGAAGTACAGATTGTTATCAGTATATTTTATTTGTTCTTCTCTAGTTGATAAAGGAGTGGCTCATTCCTATGAAGTTTATCCAATCTTACAATCTATCACAATATATATCTCCATGGAGAATTCTAGATGGCAATTGGAAATACAAGGTCCAGAGTTTGGGCAATAGCTAAAGACTAGAGCATGGTTCATTCTACGAGTGAAAATGCAAACAGATCCTAGGAGAGGTGTGAGGATGGGGTTTAAGGAAGGTTCTCAGCTAGGGGGCTGGAGGTGTAAGATTAGCCATAGATTAAAACAGAGTAGGTTGGAGAACCTACTACCTAGGAGAAGCTAATGTCAGAGAAGATGGAAAGAAGCAATTTGAGAAAGATGTATCAAGAAAGCTTGTTTCTTCTTGAACAAATACAGTATTATTCTGCCCTCTTCACATGACTAGGGCTGCTCCACACACTGCCCCATTGCTTCTGTGTCTCCCAGGGGTTTTCTGTGTTCCTGATTTCATCCTTGCACCCAACACTCCGTGTTTACGTGACATTGTATCTGGTATTCGAAAATATCATCACCTTTTCTGAAATTAGTTTGGCAGGCAGTCTTCTCTTGTAAATGTTATCACAAGCCCCGCTGAGTCACAGATATGTATGTAAGGCTTCGTGGGTCTCTCCTTCTTTACTTTGGCTAGTTGCTTCTTGATGTCTGCATGCCAAGTAGCAGCTTCCATTGTAACAGCAGCAGCCAGAGAATACACAAGTTAAAAAGAAACCAAATGAACTTTGGAAAGAAGCAGGCACCTGATATAAATAAAACATGTACTCAACATCTTAGTATTTTTCACTGTTGACTTGCACTAAATAGGCAGGAACATTTTTAAGTACAATTCTCTCTGGACTGCTATATTCTGGTCCTCTTGTTGCCCTTAGAAGAGTTCCCATTTGCAAGTTGCACCAGATACTGTCAGATCTAATTCTCCCTGGGGCCCAAAGATACTCTTCTTTTCATCTTGATTGTGGAAGTGTTTTCACAGTTTATCTCCAATAATAAATAACATTCCAATTCTTTGAGTCAGCGCAAAGTTTTAACAGGCCTGTCAACATCAGGGTTGATGTTTTGCTACCAATTTTGCCTGGATTTGGGAGATTTTTAGAGATCAATGTAAAACATCTCAAAACCACATAAACATGGGACAATAAGAACTAGTGATTGAAAGATGGTTTTCTAGACTTTGAAGAATTCTCACCAAAAGATGAGAGCCATTTTCTATTTTCACTTCACAAGAAGAAACAGAAGTGGTTCCAAAATCTAGGTGTAGAATCTTCTTCTAGGAAGGTGTTAGAACTTGAACAGATTTACCCCAGTCTGGGAGAATTTGGGTAAAGAGAAGTTAAGTAATCTCCATGTCCTTTCCCAAATATGCATCTCAGGGTAATATTGAATCATTAGGAACTTGGAGGTCTTGGTCTTCATGTGTCCAAAATAATTCAGGGAAAAGCATTCATAGTGGTATAGGCACTACTTTTTCATGGTACTCAAATGGCATGGTCTTTCCAGTTGGCGTTCAAAATCAAGTGGAAGTAATTCAGGATTTTATAAAAGTTAAAGTAAAACAACTGAGAAATATTCTCTGGAATATGTATAGAAATTTATTTGCAATGAGATCTAAAAGCTACACGACACTGGCACTCAGACTCATAACTTGAAGAAACTCCATTTTCACATTCAGAAATAGTTCTCGAACCTGTAATTCAGGACTCTATACCAGGTGTTGAATATAAAGTGATGAATTAAATAAAGCATCTGCCTTCATGAAGTTTACGGTTTTCCAGAAATAGAGGCATTAAACAAGCAAACAAACATATAAGTTATAAACTGTAAAATTCTAAGAAGGAAATAAATAGGATACCAGAATGGGAGATAGCAGGGAAAACTTAGAGTAAACACCTCCTAATTCATTTTTGGATTGTATAAAAGGAGCCAAAATGTTATTTTAATATAATATATTCATTGGCGCTATATGAAATCGCTGGTTTGTGGCCATATTTAAGCTATGAAAATGACTATTTCATATGATTCAACCTGACAAAAAGAAACTGTGCCTTCATAACTAAATGTCAATTTTGGCAAATTAGTAAAAAAATAGTAAAACACATTCTCTGGACCTGCACATGCAAACAAACAAATAAACTTGTTATTTAATGTCTTTCCATTCTTTACTAAAAACCTGAAAACTGTCAAAAGCCGGAAGAGAAAGAAAAAGTTTGAAACAAGACAAATTTTATTTCTGTATCTAAGATGAGAAAACTCAAATCAAGAGACATTAAGTGACTCTTCAGAAGTCATACAATGATTTGATAATGTAGCGAATGTGTAAGACCAGATCTAATAGCTGCTTATCTATTTTTCACTATTATTTAATGGACTGTACTTCACATGAGAATTTGTTATTTTTCCTTGTCCCTATATTTTTGTATTTCATCATAAGATGGATTTGCCCAGTTGTGACTGAGACTACTACATGTTAGTCAAATCCCAAATTTCCTTCTCCTCAAGGACACATAGCTAGACTACATGTTACAACCTCGCTTGCAGTTAGGTATGCTCATTAACCTGAGTTTTGGCAACGGAATGTGGGTGGAAGTGATATGTCATTTCTAGGCAAGGCTCATGAAATCCTCCCACACACTTCTTCACACACTCTCTCCTTCCACATCTGCCGTGAATGGAAAGGATTTTAAGCTCTTGGAGGAAATTAAAGCCGCAAGATGAAAGAAGATTGAATCTCAAATAACTATTTGGAAGGTAACCAGACCAGAACATCTGAATTATGGATTAAGTAATACATTTTAATTATATTAAGCCAAGAGATTTATAGAGTTTTTTTGTTATAGCAGCTAATATCACTCATGCTAATATACTGATATTGATATTTTTTAAGATTATTTTGTCAGTGTTCTGTAGGTATAGCAGAGTTAAAAGGTGTAGTACCTTGCTAAGGATGCTGTAACAAATTGCCACAAACTTAATGGCTTAAAACAACACGAATTTCTTATCTTACAATTCTACAGGTCAGAAATCCAACCTAGGTCTCACTAGGCCAAAATCAAGGTGTTGGTATACTCTGTTCCTTTCGAGAGGCTCTAGGAGAAAATTTGTTTTCTTATCTTTTCCAGCTTCTAGAGATTTCCCACATCCCTTGGCCTGTTGCCCTCTTCCATCTTCAAAGCCAGTAATGGTAGTCGAATCTTTCCACATCACATCATTCTGACGCTGACTCTTCTGCCTTCCTCATCCACATAGAAGAGCCACTGTGATTATAGTGAGTTCACCCAGATAATCCAAGGTAATCTCCCTATTTTAAGGTCAGCTGATTAGCAATTGTAAATCCGTCTGCAGCCTTAATCCCTCCTTGCCATAGAGCCCAACATATTCATAGGTTGCGAGATCAGGATATAGACACCTTTGGGGGTGAGGGGGATTACTCTCCCTACCACGGAAGGGTACCTAAAAAATTGCTTAATAAGGTAGAACTTAGCCTTAAACTTAAACTAGAGATGAGCTCCTTTATCCAGATCTTTATTATATTCCGATATCTTTCAGGGGAAGTATTAGTATGCCTCCTGTAAACACCAAAATGACACTCTCTAGCAAATGTCTTTTAAAATAATTAAGGGTACTTTTACCTAAACATCACATATTCCTTATCTAATTTTCACATTCTTTAGAGTTCCATATTTTTCCAAGATAGAGTCTGACCACGTTTGAACCACATTTCAGGATAATCTCACCTACGGGAAAAAATTTGGAAAAGTAACTCATAAACATCTCTATGTCAGGTAAAGTTTATTCAGAGGGTCTACCTTTGCCTTTTTTTAGGATTCTCAATTAGAAAGAACTTCTAGCTCTGTGTCTGTGTATTCATACACACAATCATACATGGGCGTGCATTCACATATGAGAAACATACCTCCCCCCACAAAAACAGGTTGGGGGGAGGCGGGAAGAAACTCGAACTGAAGTTATAATGAGAAAAGACACTGCAAAAATAACATTGTGGCTTCTGTGGGATCCCATATTTATCCTCTCAGATGCTTCCAGAGCAAACATAGTCCATTTATAAATGAAACGAGGATTTTGCTGTCAACCCAGAAGCTCCACCTGAGATCTAGGGAGAAAAAGCCCCACCCTCACTCTTTTAGTCTCTTACTTCATTGCCTGGAGCTAACACGCCCACCCCTGAAAATCAATCTTCTGAAAATGTAATGTAGGCATCTGTGCTCGCCTTTGCAGCACAGAAAAGGAAAGCATTTAGTATTGAAATCTACTCAAGAAAGATGGTTTCAACATGATCATTTTTCCAACCTCAACAATTATATCTGAAATGCGATTCAACTTGAATCAAATATCATATTTTCATGTGCTCTAGTCTTAGGAAGGAGTACAGAGACTCTGCCTATGTTACTTAGAAGTGACCTGGGTACCATAGGGGAGGTGAAAAGAGCAAGTGAGTAGTTAGGAAGGAGATGTGCCTCCTCCCCCACAATCACCAATCTCCAGAGGTGTCAAAAATACAGTAGAAACAGAAGAAGGTTAATAGTTGGCAGAGGTGGATTTGAATCCTGACTTTACCATACTTAGTGTCTGACCCTGAGCAATTCCACAAACGCTCTGGTCTGAGGTTTTTTCATCTTTAAAAGGGTGGTAAACATTCCTACCTTCAAAGAAAGATTTGTGATAGTTAAATAAGAATATGTTTGTGAGAGATCCTAATACAGTACTTGGCCCATGGTACATTTCAGTACATTTTTACAGCTCCTCTGACAGTCATGAGCCTACCAGCTCTCATATCTATTCCTCGTCCTTCCCCTGCTCTTCTCTCAGGATTGTGGAGGGGATGACCCCCTGCAGGCTACCTTTCCCAGCTGTCCACATCACCTGGCTGGGTTTGACCCATGGGAAGCACGATGGAAGTTAGATGGCAAGGAGTACAGGGAGAATCCAAGGTATATTTGCCCTTCCCTGGCCGTCGCCTTTGGTGGTTTCTCTGGCAGCAGCTACATTTCCTTTGCGGTTCCACCTTCTAGCAGACAGGCCCATCATCATTCCAGCTCTGGTCAGGTGATCTCAGCCCTTTAGGCACGGTTAATATCACCTCCTTCCAAATGAGGGATGGTAATGTCTAACCTTTGGGTTAGCTCACCAATGCCCATGTGGCTTGGTTTGGCTCTCCACGTCTCCATCACTTGTGTAACTACTTCCCTGCATGACAGTCCCTGTTTTAGATACTCAAAGTGGTTTCTATTTTCCTAGTTAGACCCTGACTAATAAAAGAAGAAAGTTCTTTTCTTCTTTCCTGAGCAATGACAGTAAAGGGAGCAATATAAAGGTTAGGAAATTTAGCCTGCCTTGGATTTATTTTATCCCAGCAAATTGTTAGGGCTTTCAAACATAGTTTTGACTACTCATTACCTATTCCCTTTAAGTGATAATTATGATCACGGCCTAATGATCTATAGAGAGGAGAAGTACCAAGAATCACCTACCACTAAGTGGATGGTTTGAAGGGAACCTCAAATGGGAGAGCTAGTCAGTTTAGCTGTTCATCATCCTAGCAGTCAGACAGCAAGGCTTTCCAACCCATAAGATAACTAACACACATGCTACGTGTTCCCTGGGATGTGCCTGCATTGTGATGTGCAGAGAGGTGGACGATACTGGGAGCATTAAGTCCTTACTAAAAGACACTTGAGAGGCCTTCTATTTATTTCACTCAGGTGTCTGTTCAAATGACACCTTAGAGAAGCCATCCCTGACCACTAGTCTAGACTAGTGCCATCATCATCACCACTACGCTCTTTCCTTTCACTTCAAAGCACTTATGAACACTGGATTTCACATTATACATTTATTCATTTGTCATCTATTGTTTTCACTAGTAAAGAAGCCTCATGAGGTCAAAGACCTCTCATTTGTCACTAAATGTTAAGAACCTAGCACTGTACCTGGCACATAGCAGACACTCTGGAAATATGTGTCCAGTGAATGAATGGATATGGGGACACTGGGTGCCTTCTGTGTGGGTCTGCCTTCTTCTCCACACTACACACTCCCTACGTCAACCAAGAGTATTCATTACCCACTTCCACTTGTAAATCCCTACTTAACCACCGGCAGGCCCTTTGCATGCCCTAACTGAAAGCATGTAATGGCTTCCAAGTTTCAAACAATGGTTATTACAACTTTCAAGAGCCTCTTGATGGTTTTTACTTATGCCAGTTCACCTTGTTTTGCCTCTTCGGATCTTATTGGCTTTTGCTTTCTCAGTATCTCCCTGGACCTTTTCATCTATGCCTTGCCCATCTATTTGCCTGGATTCCTAGCTGGCCTCTGACTCAATGTTTTAAACCGGCTACAAACTCATGTATATGTCTTGGCTTCTTAGTATTCATCTAACTGCTACCAACACCTAACTTAGACCTTAAGTTCTTGATTTTTCTTTCTTACATATATCCATGTTCCATGTATCCCAGTGCTGGCATGTTAAAATAATGGAAGAAAAGGGAAGACACAGAGGGGAGAAATAGAAGGTACTGAAAATAGAACACTTTCTGCTGCATCATTTTGTGTCGTGTTAGACTTTACCAAGAACCCATTGAGTTCTGATTTGTTTGAGCTGATGACTTAGTATATAACCTTAAGCAAGGTTATTTGACTTTGTGGTCTAGCTCGCGGCAATGTAACTGGGATAAAGCAGAAAGCGCAATGCTAATGCTGAGCTGCACATTCCGAGAGGAGCCTCTAATCCTGGACTGATAAATAATAAGTAAAATTAGCTCTGTTAATCCTTAGTTGCTGCAGGCTTTGGTGATATATTCATGCTGTTGAAGTAACGCTTTTAAATTCTTAACAGTATTTTGTGCTTGGGAGCAGCTTCATTAGTCTCCCTATTTTACAGAGCTAATGTATCCTTTGGCAGAATGGAAAAAGATTTACCCTAGGAATTAAGAAAACTGGATTCTTGTTCCAACTCTGCCACGCATTAGCTATGTGACTTTGGACATGTCACCTCTCTAGGCTTAACGTCTCATTTCTAAATAAAAGGTTTGAACTTAGATGATCTCTGAAATTATTTCAAGCCTTACAATGCTGTGCAACCTAGAAAATAAGTCAAAGCGTTGGCATATGTAGGGTTTTTGCCAAAATGACACTCAAAACGGTATCTTGACTGTGATATGGTGAAAGGAACCGTGGAATCTCAGTGCTATTGTTTTTGATTACTCCTTTCGGCTAAGAAAGCTTCCATTTCTTTATGTGTAAAATCAAGAGTTTGAGCAAAAATATAGCTAAGCTCCCTGCTTTTTCTAAGGTCTTACAATTCTTATATTTCTATGACTATACAAAGTCTATTTGCCTGGGATATACTATGAACAAATTTTCAGATCTTTGAAAACAGACGACTATAGAATGGCACTTGAAATTGGGGTGAAAGAGGTATAAAATCCTTTCCACCTTCATAAAAGCTTTTCTACCTAGTAAATTTCAGGAGGAGAAAAACTTATTATTTCATCATTCGTGATATAAATGGATAGATAGATGAGTAAAAGGAGATAGAAATTGTATAATAAAAGGACCTGAAAAAGGAGGAGTAACTAACATGAATATGCGACTTAATGTGATTGCTAGTTTCAGACCTTAACCCAGAATTCATCTTTGATAAAAGGTGGTCCCAATGGATACAGTCCTTGTCCTTGTTTTATTTCTCATGCTTTCCAAATTGCACCCATTCCCCAGAATTTGATCTGATAGAGCCAATATCTCTAAGACAGATTGAAGGACTTTTTTGTTTTTTACTAAACTGTCAATATTATCCTCACAAGAGCCTCCATTTTAATTAACATTGAGAAGAGTTAATTGCTTAACTTTATTGTAAAATATTAATTGAAGTTAGATTAAGAATCACAAGTACTTAAAACCTATGATTTAAGTTTTTATTATTTTCCAACAAGGCAAATGGTACCATAACAGCAAAAGAGGGCAGAGGAGTGAGGTAGGGTTTCCTGTTTCTTAGTAAGAAAGCATGTGAATATGATTGCCTATTTTAAAGAAAGACTGTCATGAATAATTAAAAGCAAGTTATATGTAAAAGCACTTAGCACAGGAGCTGGACAAATATGATTCTCCTTCCTTCCCTTCTTCCTTCTACAAATGGATTCCTAGACGATGCTCAAGATGATCCTGAATCCTGAAAGCTCTAAATCCTCCCCCTCCATAATTCACTATGCCTCTGCTCTTTTAATAAAGCCTAATAAATATCTCTATGCTTCACATACCCTTAGGCTGTTCATTTCATTTCTGCCAGCATCACACAGATGAAAGGCACAAAACATGCAGAGTCAAGATTCAGCATGCTTTAAGGATTCTGCCTTACAGAGGTCTGTTTTTAAGTTGTGAGCTCTGAGAACACATTGTATATGAAAATGAGTACTGCTTGTTCGGTCTTCCCTGGTTTGGGCCTTTTCCCATCTCCTTCTAGGCCAGTGAGGTTTCAAAGATGTGAGTGGAGATCAGCATCTCTGAGGGGCACACCTACGAAATCTGCTGCTGGGTCTCCTGAGTTTTGGGCATAAACTGGTAGATTTAACAGGCTTCTAACATCCCCCTTTACCTCACCTATACCAAAGGTTATTGAGTTCCATTTTCTCAGTCATTGATTTGTGCCTTATCAGATTTTTTAATGATAATTAAAATTATCCAAGAATGTACTTAGTCTATTTATATGCATTGATTTATAATAACAATGTATTACATATTTAGTTTATTTATACCCATCCTTTTTATCACAAAGGATTGGGATGGCTTTTAACAAAATAGATGATAAATTTATAAGACAGAAAACCAGGAAAGGAGAGAATGGAAACAAAGGAGACAAAGGAGAAACAAAAGAAAAGGAGAATGCAAACGAACAAGCCATGAGTCAATGTGGTTGCTGTGACGGAGCCTCACATTTAATTATGAACCTCCTGGCAGCCAGGGCCATAATTTTCATCAGAGGGGAAGAAGTACACCAATGTCTACAAAAGAGATAAAACTATTTTTCATACTAAATTCTAAATAGAATGATACATAGGGCTTTACATAACATATGTAGAGTTATTTATGGACCAAATCCTCAAGACGTTTACAGCATATTAAGAAGTTGATTTCAGATGGCTATTTTTGATGGAAACTTTCAATAAAATGCTCTGGATGTAAGATTAAAGAACAGCTTGGAGAAAAATGCTTGATATTATAAAGGGTCAAGACCAGTTCTGAAAGTGTCTGGAAATGCAGTTGATCCAAGGGAAGAATGTAGGGTGCTTAGGGAAGTGAACAGACTGGCTCCGAGATAACCTACCCGGAACTCTGCTTCTCACAACTCAGCTGCTGAAAGAAGATATAAGAGGTTATACTGTCAGACTAAGGCTTGGAAGCCCAGGCCTCCACACTCAGAATGAATTGTTAAGCTTGGAAAATCAAAGGAACAAGTGCCAAGACATTAGGTGCCTAATTCATGTTCCAGCCTGAACTGAAGACCTACAGCATTTGACTGCATGTATATGAGGGCATTAGATTAAGAATCTTCACAATAATCTGACTTTACATAGCCAAACTAGAATATGCTCTATTAAAATAGAGGTATAAAATCTTTTTATCAATCTGAGTGTTCCACACACCTTTCCATCCAAGACCCATGTGTCACTTCAGCAGGGACTTTCCTGACTCCTTGTACCAAGATGGACCTCCCTAGTGCATGTCCCCCAGTTTACTACTCATTATACTTTAGTTATAGTCATTTAATGTTTCACCTCCCATCAGGCAGAAAAAGCATAGGGAATAAATTTGTCTTTTCATTATTCATATCCTCTGTGCCTGCAATAGTGTTTGACTTATTATCAGTCTTTAAACACTATTTGTTAAATGATTAAATACATGGACAATGTTGTTATTTTTCAGTGTAACTTCATAACTTTTTGGTAAAGGATCATTCTATTTATCAGGCGTGAATTCACCTAGTGTGTATGTTGGATGTAATAGGTATGATATCATTTAATCCTTAAAACCACCCTGTGAGAGAAATATGATTAGTATCCCTATTTTACTAATGAAAAAACTGAGGCATAGGGGCCAGCCCCATGGCCAAGTGGTTAAGTTCACACACTTTGCTTCAGCTGCCCAGGGTTTTGTGGATTCGGATCCTGGGTGCGGACCTAGCACCGCTCGTCAAGCCATGCTAAGGTGGCATCCCACATAGCAAACTAGAAGCTTCTACAATTAAAATATACAACTATGTACTGGTGGGTTTTAGAGAGAAGAAAAAATAAAAGATTGGCAACAGATGTTAGCTCGGGGCCAATCTTTAAAAACAAAAACAAAACAAAAAAACTGAGGCACCAAGAGGTAAATAACTCCCCAGAGTTGTCGCGTTGGTAAGTGGTGGAGCAAGGAGTCACTCTCAGGCAGTCTGGCTCCAAATTTCACAGTCTTAACTACCATATAACATGAGACCTGTGACCAAATTACCATAAAGGATTTGAGTCACTTTGCCCTGTCACAGAGTACTCCTCTCACTACACTCTTACTGACTTTTATTATTGGTAACTCATTGTTTTCATTTGCTTTTCTTTGATAAAAAGTTGAGATTGAAAATTGTTTCACTGTTCATTCACTCCTTGTATTTCTTTAGGAAATTAGAACATGCATGTTTTAATTGACAGAGGTAAAGGAAAAAGAAGGACCAAGAAATAGACTATTGCTCAGGGTGGACTAATAGGCCCTAACTAACTAAACAAGCTAGAGTGTCGCCCCTGGGGAGTGTGAGGCATGGGGGACGGTACCAACAGCAAATGTCTCTATTTTTAGGGTGGTCATTAACATATCCTCCAAGACAGTGCTCTTCAGGCAGGAAAGGGGCCACTATTACTCACCAAATCAAGACAACAGGCATAAACCAGGGCTACCCCAGGCAAACTGGGATAGAAGTCACTTTACCTATTATTTCCCTTAGCATCAGGCTCGTTCTAGTTCCAAGCGGTGGTGGCTGCTCCTAGTTCCCCCAAATAGTTTTATTCAGCACATCATGTGGGTCTTATTCATCTTTTTAACATTCCAGGCATTGCACAACTATTTGTACTGTCCCCTTCAGTGTGTCCTCTAGGGAGCTTCCACACCTATTCCAATGATGTTGCAATTGTTCAAAATATTTTCTGTAATTCTGTTTGGAATCACCTTCTGAACCAGTTAATGGCTTCTTTAAAAAGTCAGTCTGAGCCCATCCTGTTAGTCTTTTTATTCTACTTAGTCAGCTCCTTGCATGTAGAAACATTCAATAAATGTTTGCTGAATTCAATGAAATGGAATTAGATTCCAAAGCTCAAAATTACCTTCAGAGGATGAAGATTCACTCCCATTGAGTCTATTCCATAGGCCACAATTCAGAAAAAAGACTGGAAAGAGATCTATGTTAACCAGGCTTATCTCCAGATTTTGGAACCATAAGTAAAAGTTCAGAAAACAGTAAAGCACAAGACAAAAATCAAAGCTTTCAATATGAATCTGTAATACTTTTAATTTAAAAAAAAATTTCATTTTATTTTGTTTGTACTTACTATTGCCTCAGGTAATTCCAGAGAAGAATTTGTCAAATATGTTGCATAATATTACCATTTGGGGAATATGTATACAACTTTCAGAAGTGATTGCCTTGAAAGGGACAACACACATTTAGATGAGTACATTCTGTAATGTTTGTTTTAAAAAATAATCCACTACTTTATAATCATGCTTCTATTTTAGACATTTTCATGAATATGTCATGACATGGATCCTGTGAGGGACATGATTTTAAAAATAAGAGAAATAAACATTCAAGAAATAAGCAAATGACACTCAGGGTCAGGGCATGTAGCCAGCTGCCTGGGGAGTAGCCTGTAACGCTGCGCTCTCCTCCCGTACTTTGAAACAGGGCAGCAAGCGTGGTTCATCTAGAAGTCCTCCCTGGTGATAAACAATATGGACATTCAGAAACTGAGAACAAGCTTTATCATTCCAGTCTTATGGAATGAAACCAAAGTGTAAACGTTCCAACAATTTGCCTGCATTGGTAGTGTAATGAGGGACTAGTGAGCTTTCAGACCAGCGCGTTGAGAAGGCATACTGGGAGGATCCACATCAATACACATATATTTCTGTCAACTGCATAACCACCTAAAACAGCCACACCCTTAACACAAACTGCCCCACAAACCAAGAGCTAATTAAACACAAACAGTGTTGTTATCACTCACTGCTGGCTGGAGTGGTTTATGGTAAGGGTGTTGTGAGCGAGAGTGTCCATGTCAATAATGAGGCTTTCTATAAAGAACTTGCTTAAACTTGTTGATGAGAGGATGGGAAAGAGAAGAGCGGATGGCACTGTGTCTGGTGGCTGAGGACTCAAGGCCAACCAAAGGCAGCAGTGACATATGTTGAAGGTGACCATTTTATTAGCTCCTTTTGAGCCAGGGCCACTGGAAGGGGGCCATGTTCAGAGCAGATGTTCCTGTGGGACTGCTGCTTTCTTTGTGGGTGGATGTGGGGCTGGTGGGAACAGTGGGAAGCCAAAACTGGTTCCCTCTCACAGTGAAAAGGAGAAGCGTGCTGCCTGTTGTAAAAAGAAAACATTATGAAGTGCCTGTTTATGTGCTAAAGTAATTTCTAATTACTGGAGGCAGGGAACGTGGTCTAGTTTGGTGAAAGGAGGCCACTCAGCACCAGGACAGTGACCATTCTGTTCTCCTTTCTGCCCTTCGCCCCCTCGTGTGACTGGCTGCAGGTCACCTAACCTCCTCCCTCCTCAGAACTCCCAGCTACAAGATTTGAGTAAAACTTCCCATTCATTCAGCACTTAGCATCTGGCATTCTCAAGCCCTTTAAAAATTTAGACTAATTAATAGTATCCCTTTGAGGTTGGAAATTATTATTATGAAGATGACGATGCTTTTAGTTGATGGTGATTGGAGGCACACAGAATTTAAGTAATTTCCCTCCCAGGGTTAGAATCCCTAAGTGTGGGTAAGAGCTAATCTTGGGCTATCACCACTCAACCCCACACCCTCACAGACCACACCAGGGAACTCACAGGGTGCCTTGAGGATAAAAGAGTTATTTATTCAGCCTTTGGCACAATTTGGATTAGGTGTTAAAGAAATACAAAGCATTTCTAATACAAACGGGGGCCTTTATTTTTACAAAGCCACGCTAATATTCCTGAACCCTAAACTCACTGGGCAAACCTTCTTCCTGGTCATCTTCTCTCCCCTGGAGACTGTCACAAGGACAGTGTTGGAACTAGGTTGAATTATCACTCCCTCATTTTAATTGCTAACTTTTCTTTTTAAAAAGTTGTGACATACTTCTTGAAAAATGAAGTTTAAATAATAGAAAAGTACACAAAGAGTGACAGAGGGAAAAGAGAACAATACTTCCTTAACACTTGTCCTAAACCCATCCCCAGCTACTCCAGTCAAATTTCTCAGTGCTGAGCCAGCCCTGATGGCCTGGCGGTTAAAGTTAAGCACACTCCACTTCAGTGACCCGGGTTTGGTTCCCAGGTGCAGAACCACACCACTCACCTGTCAGTAGCCATGCTGTGGTGGAGGCTCACAGAGAAGAACTGGAAGGACCTACAACTAGAATATACAACTATGTACTGGGACTTGGGGAAGAGAGGAGAAAAAAAAAAAAAGAGGAAGATTGGCAACAGATGTCAGCTAAGGGTGAATCTTTCCTAGCAAAAAATAAGTAAATAAAAATTTCCCAGTGCTAAACACTGTACACTCTCTCGTTTGTTCTTCCAAGTGACCACAAAACATTCATAGTAATAAAAAGTTCAGGATTCACTTTTGTGAGGCCGTATAGTCTGACTGCCAACTCCATTATTTCCCAGTTATATAGCCTTCGCCGAGTTCTTTAGCCTCTCTAAGCTTCAGTTTCCTCATCTGTAAAATGGAAATAATAATAATGCCTACCTCACAGGCATATTTTGAAGATTAAATAAGATACCCACGTTGTGCAGTTAAATAAATGCAAACTATTATTTTTAGGAATATATACACTCCTTTATTTTACAAAATAGGATCATTCCAAGCAGGAGTTTTACAAAGTGACTTTTTTTTACCCAATCTGCCATAGCCAAAACGATTTCTCCTCATGTGGGCTTGAAAAGATGGGGTAATATTCAGAATATTAACAGCAGTCTGGTGCAGACACTGAGCAGTCAGGAAGAATACACTGAACCATCAGAGCAGACGGCAGGCAAAACCAGCAAGTAGATACTTGCTGAACCTCAGCAACGCCTAGGGAGCAAACTTATTCTCTTTTGTTTAAATCACCCCTTTAGTTTCTTTAGAATGTTCCGTCATTTTTAAAAGTGCTTCAAAAAGCACGCTTATATTTTTTTTCATTGATTTCTTGCTTAATTGCTTTCTGTCAGGGAACGTACTCTCTATGACTTCTATCCTTTGAAATTGTTTAAGAATAATTTTTAGCCCATTACGTAGTCAAAGTTTTTGAAAATGTTCTGTGTGTGCTTTGAAAGGATGCGTATTCTGCAGTTTTGGATGCATGTTTTTTATATGCCCATAAAATCAAGTTTTAGAATGCATTGTTCACGGGCCAGCCCCATGGCCAGGTGGGTAATTTCACGTGCTCCACTTAAGCAGCCCACGGTTTCGCAAGTTTGGATCCTGGGCACAGGCATGGCACCACTCATCAAGCCATGCTGCGGCCGCATCCCACATAGAAGAATCAGAAGGACCTACAGCTAGCATGCACAACTATGTATTGGGGAGGCTTTGGGGAGAAGAGGGAGGAAAAAAAAGAAGATTGGCAACAGATGTTAGCTCAGGTGCCAATCTTTAAAAAAAAAAATGTTGTTCAAATTTCTATTACTCCACTGAGTTTTGTTGCTTGTTCTGTCAATTATGGAAAGCAGTCTATTAGGAATTTCCCATTATGCCTGTTGATTCTTTTATTTCTCTTTCTTTTTTTGTGAGTTTTGGTGGAGGCTGGACTAAATGGTAATTTCCAGTTACCTTTACAGGTGATTCAGAGTCTACTACTAACTCCTCATAAGTTAACTGGCTCAGTTTTGCCTACATTATGGGTCATAAACTAATGATAGTACCAAAAGTTATTTCAGATGCCACATGGTCAAACTCTTTCAAAAAATTCCAATAAACTTTCACTGATTTAATATGCATTAGAAAAAAAAATAGAACACCAGCACATCAAACCCAAGATTTCATGGATTTATTGCTTAAAACAAAATCAAAATTTATTATTTAAGCTTTTAAAGAGAGTCAATTTGAAGAAAAATATTTAGTATATAAGGTTACAGATTATACTAGAATGTGGTGAATATCTTGAAGATACCTCACAAAAGACTGAGATTTGAGAGACCTGAACTAGGTAAAAAATTAAGGGAAAACCTATTACACAACAAGAAGCATGTCTTTCAATTGCCAGACTCTGCTCTGTATGCTGTGGGCAGACAGTAAATATAGTGACGTCTCCTTATAATGCTATAGTAGGGACCAGTACGAATGCTGGCATTACAGACTCATAATGGTTTTAAAGATTTTGACTTATTTATACCTGACTTTTTTTTTTTCTTTGAGGAAGATTAGCCCTGAGCTAACATCTGCTGCCAATCCTCCTCTTTTTGCTGAGGAAGACTGACCCTGAGCTAACATCCATGCCCATCTTCCTCTATTTTATATGTGGGAAGCCAGCCACAGCATGGCTTGATAAGTGTTGCTTAGGTCCACACCCAGGATCAGAACCGGCAAGTCACAGGTCACCAAAGCAGCACACACAAACTTAACCACTGCGCCACCAGGCCAGCCCCTACGCCTGACTTTTTTGCAGAAACTATTTCAAGTGTTATCTAAGTGTACTTAATTGTGCTTTTTCAAGAGATAATATTTACCTTGAGTATATTTACATGTTAAAGAGTCTTGCTTTACTTATTTAATTAATTGTTTGTCTGAAACCACCAAGTTTAGATTGTCGATTTCAGGTACCTGTGCCCTTTACTTCTGGCTTCGGGCTATTCTACCAGCTTTAGGTGGATAAGAAAAAAGTGAGTGTTGGTTGAAGTTTTGGTTTTGGATCATTTGTGGACGTTAATTTGCCCTTCTTAAGGCCACTAACAAAGTAATAGAACATTGCCAATAGTTTGATAATTTTAAGTGAAAAGGGTTTTGGCTACAATCTTCTAATAGCAACATGGCTTACCTCCTTATAGTCTTTAACGATTGCAAAGACTTTGACAGACATGGATTAATTTAATCTTCACACATCCTTGCGAGGTAGGTAGAAGTGTTGTCATGCCAAGTGTGAAGGTGCCCTGGGAGCATTGTAATTTAGACCTTCTGAAGTGAGAGGATTGTCTTTTAGGACATTTCAAGTAGCCAGGGCATTTCAGGAGAAAATACATTTTATCTATAGGGAAGATCCTCCTTTTGTTCTGGGAGAGACTGTTTTTCTCGAGCAGCTGTAAGGTAGTGCTTATAGACAGTTCTTGGGAAAGCCTGTTAGATTGAAATGTTAAGAATTTGGTTTCATAATATAAAATGAGCTTATTAAGAAGACTGTAACACCAAAGATTTAGACAATTTTAAAATTTTGTTTTAAGTTTACTTTTGCTGAAAAACATTATTTGCTCTTGGGAGATGTGTCTTTATCGTTGCCTAAACGCTGGTTCATAGAAAAGGGGCAATTGGCTGATGGTCAAGAGGAACAAGCAAAGTTGACCTCTTCCACGTCACCCCAAACAACAGACTGTGAAATTCATCAGATCTGGGTGTGGAGTGCAACTGGCTAAACCAATGATTCCCCAAACCTGGTGACATTAAGGACTTTAATACCTGAAGCTTCAGGTTTCCATACACGTACTGTGAACTACTGTGATTGCCATGTCCATGACAAGTAGGCCAGGCTACATCTTGAAGGTGGGGGTTGGCATGTCCTTGAAGGAAATGGGTCTTCCTATCATGATTCATCCTGGAAAAGAACGTAGAGCCTGTGGTGATGATTTTCCAACATGCCCATTGGTAGGAGCTGGCTCCACATCTCATGGAAGCTCTACAGAGGCTGTGTAAGTAATCAGAGTTTGCGTGTGGGAACTTCTGGGGGCAGTTAAGCAAAGGTAGATTCACTGTGAAGCTAAGGAAGCTTAGTCATGAGAGTTCCTCACTTTGCAGGGCCCCTTCAGAGGTCTTGGGAAGAGCGTTTGCAATGTATGTACATGGTCATATGTTTTTTAAACTTGCAAAGTAAAATGTTTTTGTACTATTTTTCTGACAGAGAGTCCCCAAATTATTTCAACTTTATTCTCCACAGAATCTGGGTCTATCCTGTCTCTAAGATAACCTGTGTTGAATTTTTGTTTTCTTTAGGCCTTCAATAAAGTCCTGTTAAATATTGCAGCCTTGTCTTGGCTTTTCTTTGGAGGTGTTAAAGGGGGCTGGGTCTATTCCTGGGGTGAAATGGTGCAGGGTTGCAACAATATCCTGGAGAAGCTGGTTAGAGGTGTGGGAGTTGATCAGCAGAAAGTAGAACAATGGTCTATGAAATGACTGTTAGGAGTCAGATGACCATGGCAGTGCATGCGAAGGGTTGGGCCAGTGCAAGAGTGTGACAAGACCAAACGTGCTCACCACCGCGCCTACACATAGTAAAGGGAAAGGAGCCCTGAAACAAATCCTAACTCCCCTATCTATGTACAAGGGGGCTATTGGAATTACATTCATTTTATAGACAAAGGGACTAAAGAGAACTAAAGAGAAAGACTATGAAGCTAGCTAGTAGAATTAATAGGAATGGAGCCTAAGTTTTCTGATTTCGTGGCCAGTTCCCACCATCCCGAAAGTAGTACCTTGAGAATCAGAAGTTCCTATCCAGGAAAATTGAGCAAAAGGGAAAAAAGCAGCTTTAAGCTAATTTCAGTTGCTGTTGTAGTGAGATATTTACCTGTTTGTATGAAGAGCTTGATAACATCCAGGATTCGTTTGAGCAAGAATTGTAAACTAGAATTTGCTGTCAAAGCTCTATTACTCTGTATCTACTGTCTGATTCCAGTTATAAGGAATCCAAAAGCAGGTGAAACTAATCCATGGTGACAGGAATCAGAAAGTGATTGAGGATGGGGGCGGGGAGATTGATGGGAAAGTGAACACATGGGGACTTTCCAGTTCTACATCTTATTATGGTTGTCAAAGCTCATCGACCTAAATAACTAAGAACTGTGTATTTCATTTCATATTAATTACACTCAATAAAAATATGAAATAGATAAGATTAACCAAAACACCCATAAAAATTAAAATTAAATTTAATTAAAACTCTGTGACTCTGCAGAGGCATGAGTAAAGATGCAACACTCAGGGAGGTAAGATTCACTGCTCTTGCTGTTGCGAGGGAAAATGTTTCCCCACGTGACTGTGTGTCACATATCTGTCTCCTTTTTATCTCTCACTGTCACTGGAGAACAATGCCATTGGCAGACACAGTGTTACTATCAGGCAAAACAATAATATTATTACTGGAAAAATTGGCAAGTTGTTTTCAGCAAACTCCTTTCCCAATCATAGGGTCACATTTCCTTTTCTATTTTCTGATACTACAGTCTCTCTGCTGCAGCTTTTCATGTTTTTTTTTTTAAATAAAATCTAGTATGGCTCTGAGAACTGTGTATTTCTATTCTTCAGTGCTCTTTAGTCAACAGGATTAATTTCAAGTGAAGTAAATACAGACTTGGTCTGTTTTTTTTTAAACTCTATTTTTGAAAAGTTTTACATTAACTACCTTCTTGGTCTATTTTTAAAAATAAATGTATATATTTTTCTAATTATAAAGGAAATATACCCTGGGTATAAATAAATTTAATCCCAGAGATAACCACTATTCACATTTAAATGTACTTTTCTTTTGTTGTGTTCCATAGTTAAGACCATGCTACACACTCAATTTTTATCACCTTTTTTAACGTAACATTAGAGCATAAGAATTTCCTGACACTATTAAACCACTTTCTAATGCAGGATAGGTTTGATGATTATTGATCCTTTATTTTTGTTTTTTGTTGTTTTTTTTAAATTTATTTATTTATTTTCAGATGTACATCATAATATATTTCAAAGTCTGTGTAGATTAGGTCATGTTCACCACCCAAAAACTAATTATAGTGCATCCCTTCACATGTGAGCCTAATCACCCCTTTTGCCCTCCCGCCTCCCCCCTTCCCCTATGGTAACCACCAATCCAATCTCCAATGCTATGTGTTTGTTTGTCGTTGTTTTTATCTTCTACTTATGAGTGAGATCAGATGGTATTTGACTTTCTCCCTCTGACTTATTTCACTCAGCATAATACCCTCAAGGTCCATCCATGTTGTCACAAATGGCCGGATTTCATCATTTCTTATGGCTGAGTAGTAGTCCATCATGTATAAATACCACATCTTCTGTATCCATTCGTCCCTTGATGCGCACCTAGGTTGCTTCCATGTCTTGGGTATTGTGTATAATGCTGCAATGAACATAGGGGTGCAAGTATCTTTATGCCTTTGTGTTTTCAAGTTCTTTGGATAAATACCCAGCAGTGGGATAGCTGGATCATATGGTAGATCTATCCTTAATTTTCTGAGGCTACTCCATACTGCTTTCCATAGTGGCTGCACCAGTTTGCACTCCCACCAGCAGTGAACAAGGGTTCCCTTCTCTCCACATCCTCCCCAACATTTGTTGTTTCCTGTCTTGTTAATTATAGCCATTCTGACCGGAGTGAGGTGATACCTCATTGTAGTTTTGGTTTGCATTTCCCTGATAGCTAATGATCTTGAGCATCTTTCAATATGCCTGCTGGCCATCTCTATATCTTCTTTGGAGAAATCTGTTCAGATATTTTGCCCATTTTTTAATTGGGTTGTTGGTTTTTTGTGGTTGGGCTGTATGAGTTTGATCCTTTATTTCTGAATCAGTCAAATAATTCTATCAACTTTCAGTTGATAATTATTTTCCTGTTATATCAATTAATAAATCAATGTCTGTCAACAGCAACTTTTTAAGTTCCACATTAATCAAAATTAGATGACATTTGTCCAAAATAAAAGGCAGATTGTGAGCAACTTGAGGGGAGGGATAATATTTCCTCCATCTTTGAATGTCGATACCTAATAGGAATTAAATAAGCACTTGTAGATCGAATTAATGAATTCGTGATGACCATTAGATAATATTTCCAGAAATCAAGACTTGAGAAGCAAGCAGACAGAGCTCAGTGGCTATTACTTGCCTTCTGGAAGTAACATGGACTGTACTGAGGACTCTCAAGGAAAAGCAGAGTAACTTTTAGACTAGTTCTCTCCTGCTCTGGATTTGTTAGCCACCTTTTAACACCAGCATGAACTCTACATTGACACTGCTCACGAAACTTTGCTTAAAGCTTTTAGAGGCTCTAGCCATAAATGTTCTAGTTCTCTTTTTAACTAGTTACCACTGAGTATAATTTGTAATTGCATGCTTTGTGATGCCCCTTTGTGTTATACCCGTTGGTTATTACTTGACTATCATAGAGGCTTGTTAGACCAGGAATTCCAAATATTCTTGAGGTTCTTTATTCATAGAATTATTGAATCTTAAAAAGTTTAGAGCCAGAGAAGACCTAAGTGGTCATCTATTTCAAGATATCCTTTTAAAGAAGAGAGAGGTAGTCAATTGATTTATCAAGGTCATCGAGCCAACCAGAACTGATGCAGCAGCATTTTGACTTCCATTTTTGTGTTCTTTATGTGACAATACACTGTGAGAAGAGATCCTTGTGTGGATCTCTTCTATGGTTCATTAAGAGCAACTCGTGTTGAGGAAATATTTCCATTTTTGACAGAATTATTAAGAAGATCAGCACAATGTGCAAATATATAATGTCTCTTGACTTAAGCAGGACATTTAACAAGAAATTTTATATCTTTGTACTTATATACGATCAATATGAACTGGATGCTGGGACAATTATTATAATTTTTTAGTGATTCATTTTATTTTTTGAACTTTTGAAAAATAATACAGATATGTAAAAATGCATTAAGCATAAATGTAGAGCTTAATGAGTTAATATAAGATGGCCATATGTATAACCACCAACCAGATCAAAATATAAAACACTGTCAATTCTAACTTAGGGCTATTATGAATAATGGCTGAGGTTTTTTTGTCTTCATGCATCCTAGCTTACAAGTATATTCATTTCTGTTGAAGATGAGCATATGCTATGATGCAACAATTCCACTCCTAGGATCATAACGTGTGTAGATCTTCACCTTTAGCAGCTAAGGCTTAGAGTTTTCCAAAATGGTTGCACTAATTTGCAGTCTCACCAGTTATATATGAGATTTTCCATTAATCTGCTTCTCACCAAATGTGGCATTGTTAGGATTTTAAATTTTTGCTATCTTGGTTTGTGTGTATCTCATGGTAGTTTTGATTTGCATTTACCTGGTTACTAGCAAGATTGAACAGTTTTTCATATGTTTATTGGCCAGTTGGTTTTCCTTTTGTAACGTACCTGTTCAAATCTTTTGCCCACTTTTCAATTAGATTTTCTGAAGTTCTTTATATATCTTGGTAGGAGACTGGTATTCATGGATTATATGGAATGGAAATATCCTTTGCCTTTTCATGCCCTTAATAATGATTTTTGGTGAGCAGAAATTTTTAATTTTAATGTAGCCAGACTTAGCAGTTTTTCCCTTATGGTTAGTGCTTTTTGCATCCTGTTTAACAAATCTCTTCCTACTCTGATGCAATGAATATATTCCCTGGTATAAATATCTAAAATCTTTATTGTTGTGCTTAACGCATTTATGTCTACAATTCACCTGGATTGGTTTTTGTGTCTGGCGTTGTATAGGATCAAATTTCCTAATTTCCATTTGAATGCTCAATTGTCTCAGCACCGTTAGTGAAAAGACTGTGCTTTCCTTGATGCTCTGCAGTGCCATCTTTTGCATAAATTGTCTCTTTTTATGGATCTCTTTTGTAGCTCTCTCTTCTGTTCAGACAATCTACTTATCTCTTCTGGCAATACCATACTAACAGGTATTAGAGCTTTATAATACAGCTTCATATATGGTACAACAAGTCTTTCCATCCTGATTTTCTTCTCCAAAAGTTTATTAGTTTTCTGGTCATGATGGAGTAACAGCAACAAGGAAGGAAGAAAGCGAAGGAGGGAAAACCAAGTTGATTCCTTCTCCTTTGCTTCTAAACTGATGCTGAGAAGAGAGCCAGACTTCTGGAAGATGATCTCTAATGACTTACATAACTATCTGTAGATCTGTAGAACCTAGAGATTTTTGGAACTATCTAGAGGAAAGTCTCTAAGGAAGCCAAGAAGTTCCACTTGGGAAGGCTTTTGTCTTTCTGCCGATTTCTTACTCTCAGGAACATTTGTAATCAATTACCCTAAATCTCTGGTTACTCTGTAGAACCATATCACATAAAATAGAACCTGTGTCATGGAACTTTACATAGCTCACACGTCACAAGGCAGATGAGAACAGAACTACATATTGTCTTTTTTTCTCATAGACTGAGAAAATTGCTGATGCTATCCCCTTGATTTCAGGGCTAATGATTTGATAGAGCTTAACTGAACCTCAGGCAGCATGGAGAGGAGCTTCACCAGGAGGCTTTCCCTGTAAATTCAGCAGAACACGTAAACCTGCATGTAGGCATAAAGCCTGTTTTGGATGCATCCTCCATAGGAAAAATGACCTTACTCTGATCTCCACATCTCCCAACTTAGGGTAGGTCCCTCACCATTCTTGGAAACTTTTCCTAAACCAAGGATGGTAGGTGAAACTGAGGAAGCATCAACACATGTGCATAGGAAAGATGAAAAGAAGTGAAGAAAAAAGAAAGTCCAAGAAATTACAACAAGGAAATGAAAAGAGCAAAGAACAAAGCAAGATAGTTTGCTCATCCTTGGACATGTCGCGACTTTTCTTTTCTATGTGGTGCCTCATTCTCCCTGCATCCAGGGGGTGGCACTGGTGCTCTTTCTGCTTTACCTTGTGGGCTGCATTCAGCTTGTCTCCCTAAAATAGGAGGAACTCTCAGAGGTAAAAGAAGGGATGAGGGACACTTGCCTGCCTGATGTTGGGTCTGTAGAAACAAACCTTCCTGAAGGATCATTCCTTTGCAGCACATTGTCTGTAACAAGGATGTGGCAATCTGTGAGCAAGAGAAGAAAAAGGAAAGCAACTGGGAATATAATGGAATGCAGCCTATTGAGCAGGAAGAGCTATTCCAGTTTTTTAAGGCAGTCTTAAAGATGGTTGGCTTAGACAATTTATATTCTAAATTATGCAGATGGTAACCACAAACACATAGGTCAGTTTCTATCATTCTCAAAAATTTGTATAGCCCAAAGCCTATATAAACTTGCCCATTCTGCTACTCTACACGGCGCCTGATTTTATAAATGGGAAGGAAAAAAGCATAGAGAGCTCTGCTGACTTAGGCAAGGTCACATAGCAAGACAGTGATAAAGTTCTCTGGGGTCCTTTACTAAGTAAGCAAAGACACCAGATGATAAAGACACTGCTGCATGACTGCACTGGACTCTCCCTTGGAAGTTTTCTTGGATAAGCTAAGAAATTCTCTAACTATATCATAGGTGTTTTTGGATACATCTCTTTGCAAAAAAGCATTTTTCTATGTGTTTCTAAAACATAAAACTCAAATACAGAAATGTGTCTAAATTGCAAAGAGACTATCTCAGGCTTTCAAGTAGTCCTGGAAGAAAGATCACTAGTCTTGCTCATCAAGCAAATGTATTGCATCATGGCCTACAAATAAGATAAATAGCATTTTGAGTACTTCTAGGTGAGGATTCCTCAATAAAGATACAGAGAAAGGATTTCAAATGGACACTGTAGTAAAACATACAAAAACACAATGTGTCTTGGAGACATGTTGGTTTCTAGTGCTTCCCTAGTCTCTGTCAGCTTATGTGATCTTGTTTGTGTAAGCCACTTAATCTTCCTGCACTCCCAATTTCCTTCTCTGTAAAACAAATGACTTCAACTAGATTAATCTTTAAATCCCATCTGTTTCCATCCAACCATCATGATTTTGCCGAAACTCTGTGAGCAAATGTTCCTCCACCTTAAATTGCTTCTAGCCAGAGTTGCTTCCTCAAAATAATTTACCCTACAACTAAAATCGATAGGAAAAAAAACACAAAACTCAGGTAAGTTAGAAGTGTCTGCCCACCTTTAACTTTCTCTGTGTGGTTTTTCTCCACAGCATTTCTAGGCCACTCTAACACACTGATCCAGTATGTAAACCTAAATTTTGACCAGCAGTGTCCCTGGGGCTAGTATATTTAACTGTATCTTGTTTAAACACTCACCATTTCTGTGGTTATCTAGAACTCTATTGTCAACTCTCAGTTTTTGCAGGCAAAGAGAAAACGAAGCTAGAATTGTCTAGGAATGAATGTCGGTTCCAAGATTCAATGTCACATGGTATCCTACCACCCGACTCAGGTAAGAATGAAGAGAACTCACAGGGAAAGTGAAGGGACATGTTTCATTGGTGGCAAAAGTGACTTTTTTTCTGTCCAGATATCCAGTGGTCTCGGGCAATATCATGCTGAATTAAAACAAGCTGCTCTTTGTGTTTAGTTGTGTTTTCTTTATAGGAGAAAATTTTTATGTCTGTAAAGGATTTGAATTGATCACTAAACAGTTTTCATCCTAGTTAGGGGAGCATACGTACCTCAGAGTCCAAAGGGCGGTTCTATCCTGGGCAATTGACACCATCTCGTTCATAGGAACACGTAGATTTCCCTCCTGCTATATGGCCTATATGGCTTTGTGCTTTCTGGGACAATGAGGTCACTGATTAGTGTGGGTTAATGTTCACCCTGCCTAATTTTTCTGATTTAACTAGAAATTAGTCAGGCAAAAGATATGGTTCTGTTCTGACTTCCGGAAGTCCACATTTAGCCAAAGGATCTGATCCAAATATGGTTGAATATTTACATGAAAAGCAGACCAATCACATGAGCACAAGTGACTCAAGATTCAATAAAGACCATCTGTTAAGAGTTTTGTGGCATCTTCTCTGTTACAGACATTATAGTAAAAAGATATTTGACAGAATCTAAAAAAATGCACTGATAAAGTAAAACTAAAGGGATATGTAAACTGTTATTGCTTGGATAATGAGTTCATTCCAGGTTACTCAGAATTCATATACTAACACTGTCCACCTCGGACTTCCCTTTTGGCCCCTTTTCCCTATTTTACAAAACAAGCCATTTTCCTTTAAGACGAAAAATTATGGAAGGAATGTTTATAGGCTTCGGTGATTTTCTTTCTCTAGAACCCTAATAGAAATGTTGATGACTATGGTAGGAGAGCAAGGTAACCTTAAGCTCCCCTAGACTGTTCTAACCCTAAACTATGGTCGAGACTTGTTGGGTTTGTGAGGTTTTAGACAAGCAAACAAGAGGCACTTTAACCCTTTTCTGCTCCACCCTTCCTGAAACCTTGCTCTTTTTAGGTTCTACTTTAGTTAAAATGGTAAAATAAGTCAGGTGGATGCGCCCCCTCTACATGGCAGCACCAGAATGGCGTTATCTCCTCCAGCACCTGCTTTCTCCAAATTCTATCCTCCTTCATTGCTCTGAGAAAGTATTTCCTGACTCCCCGGCCCAGGGCTTTTCAAATGTTTACAAGTTGCAGCTCTCTGCTCAGACACAATCGTCTGTGGGCACCAATGGGTAAAGCAGGTAAAATGTCCTTTGAAACGTAGGTAGAGGGCCCAAAGCCCCGCTTGATCTATCCTCTTCCTTCTCCCCGTCACCCCACAGCTGCCCAGGGAGGGGACTCCTGGAACTCCAGGGTGGGCAGAGCACGGTGTGAAAAACTACTGTCCTGCTCAAAAGTATTTCCTTCCTCCCTCTGGACCCCTATTTTATTCACTGTTTCTAACACTCATTCATTTATTCGTTAATTCAGCAAACATTTACTGAGTACCAACTATGAATATCTGGCACTTCATGATGTATGGCCTGATTATAACACATATCTGATGATGTCGGAATTCTCAGTTTAAATATCCGCCTCCCCATAGACTGTGGGTTCATTCTTGGACCCGCTGAGCCTACACAGAACTTAGCACATAATACTTGCTTCATTATCCATATATCCACAGGTCTCTGCTCAAATGCCACCTTATTAAAGAGGCCATTGCTGACCATGCAAATTCAAATCATACTTTTTTCACCCTGTCTCCCTCTATACCCTTATTCTGCTTTATATTTTCCCATAATACTTGTCACCACCTGATATGTGTGTGTGTGTGTGTGTGTGTGTGTGTGTGTGTGTGTATGGATATATATATCCCTTCTAGAAGATAGACCCCTTTTTTATTTACTGTTATATCCCTAGCATCTAGAACAGTGCTGGGTGCTTAAATTGGTACTCATCAAATATTTGTTGAATGGGTGGATGAATAAATGAAGTGAGCAAATATGGCCATATATTGTTAGCTATTAAAAAGATATTCATACTAAAATGTGTGTGTGGCTTATGTTTCTCACTGGAATGGCATCTTCCTGAGAGAAAGTCCATGTCTTATGTTTCTCTTTATCTTATAATTCTCCTTGTCTCCTTCTGTGCCCAGCAAAGTATCTTGCTTATGGCGAATGTTCCATACATTTATTTAATTGACTAATTAAGGGGAGGGAGGAAGGGAAAATGACGCTATATTAGTCTGCTCAGACTGTCATAAGAAAGTACCACGGACTGGGTGGTTTAAACAACAGAAATTTATTTTCTCACAGTTCTAGAGGCCAGAAGTCCAAGATCAAGGTGTCAGCAGGGTTCGTTTCTCCCGAGGCCTCTCTCCTTGCCTTGTTGCCTGTTTTCTCTCTGTCTTCACATCATCTTCCCTCTGTAGCAGACTGTGTCTAAACTTCCTGTTCTTATAAGGGCATCAGTTATAAATATTAGGGTCCACCTTAATGACCTCATTTTAACTTAGTTATTTCTTTAAAGGCCTTATCTCTAAATATAGTCACATTCTGAGGTACTGGGGGGTTAGGGCTTCAAGAGATGAATTTTTAGAGGATGCAGCTCAACCCATAACAGATGCTGTCTGCAGCAGAGGTGCCTACAAGGGCTCTGCAATCCAGCTTTGTGGCACATGGCCAATCTTGTTCTGCCTGTGTTCCCAAGAGGACCACGTGGGTGCCAAGCTTAAAGGAGGAAAACACCGAGAAGAGAGAGAGAAAGAGAGAAGGAGAAAGAGAAAGAGGGAAAGAGAAAGCAATACCTTTGGTGAAAGCCAGTGAAGAAGAATACCATCGTCTCACAGGAAGACTACGTAGAAATGTCCTTTGCCCTACTTTCTGATTAGAAGGTAAAGTTGGAGAGACAGTTGGGAAACAGAATATATTATGATAAATCTCCATTTTTACAGCTGTAACTAAGGGCTTAGTTAGATAAGTAACTTAGTACTGTTATATATCCACGTTATTTACTTGAATGCCCCAGTTGCCAATAGCAGTTAAAGAGCTATGGGAACACTTTGCAAATTGTTTATGTCATACTCCTATTTATATATCTAAGTGACAGCTTATATTATTTTTAAATAAGCAGCCATACCTCTGCATTACTAATTCCTATTAAGCCTATAGTTACAAAGGATCTTTCTTTTCCCGTCCCAGCCTATAAATATTCAGTCTCTCTCTGATTTGAGTTTGATTTCACACAACAAAATGTTGATCACTTCTGTAATTTACCTTGAGCACACTGAATTTAAACACTGCCCCCAAGAATTAGTTACCTGGTAAGATCTGAGAAAAAGAGTTTAGAGCCAGAAACTATTTAAGAGAGACATCTCTTTTGATGATTCTTCTGTAGCTTCTGGTGTTTTTCAAATATTCTATTCAGAGAAAAGGGATTGTAATGATGGTGTCCCATGGCAGTGGAAATATCCAGGGTAGCCATGTCCAAACAGACTTTGTCACATCCTCCTCTTCTCTGACACCTTCTCTGTCTTTCTATTGCCTAGACTATAAAGCCATGTTCTTTAACCCAATCTTCAAAGCCTCCATTCTAACCTTACTTCCTCCTCTCCACTGTACAAACTCTCTGTCACAGCCACCCTCATGCTGAGAGCTCTCCTAGCAAGTTGAGCTCATTCCCACCCCCGTGCCTTTGTTCGGACAATCCCTGCACCTGAAATGCTGTCTTCCTTCCTCCTCTACCTAAACTCTGCTTACTCTCCTTCCACAGCCCATCTGGAATCTTCCTCTTCCTGAAGCTTTCCAGGGCCTGAGCCCTTCCTCCTCTGTGCCCTCATAACTCTCCACTACTCAGTGCCATCCATGGACCAGCATCACTTGGGAGCTGGTTGGAAACACAGAAGCTCAGGTCCCACTCAGACTACCAATGGGAAGCTGAATTTTAGCAAGATCCCCAGGACATCAAATAGTTTGTGAGGCTCTGCTGTCTGCCAGCTGAGCCCCTTTTACTCTTCCACTCTGCCTTGACGGCATCACTCAGTTTGTTGCATTGAATTGTTGGATTTTTGAATGTGATGTTATATCTTATGTACATATATTTACAGGTCCTTGGCCTCTTTCAAAACAAATTCATGAGCCAATTAACAAATATAATTTGAACATCTACGTACTGGGAAACCAACCTCTGAGAACTTAAAATCTGACACAAATTTTCTTCTGCTGGAAAACATGGAAGAGGACTCATCACACAGCCTTCAAAGCTGCCACTTAAATGGAGGAGGCTAAAGAGACACTTCTACCCTCCAAGCCATTGTCAGGGACACCTGGGCTGGGCTCAGGAAGACCCATAGGAGGACCCTGGGGATTTGGAGGTTTGACACCTAAGGGCCTAGTCCCCAGCAAAGCTTTGACAAAGAGCACACTGAGCACCTGAGTTCTGTAGCCTCAGAGAGGTGGCCCCTGTGTTCCAGATTTGTCTTTCCTGAAGTCATAGGAGTCATGGCTGTAAGAGAAAGGGACGGGGAGTGACAAAGGAAGGCTGATATTCTTTAATGCCTCAGAGGAAGTGTGAGGAGCATGGTCATTTGAAAGATGCCAAAGACATTCTTGAGGTGGTTAGAATGGGGAGAAATTATAGTGGAGCGATATGGCCAAGGCAGCAACATTCACGATTAATTTCCTTCCGTGTGTGTGCATTTGTATGTGTGTGTGTGTGTGTTTGTGTATACTTTTTTCCCCTTTGGATGTGGAGATAATTTCAAACATTTGGAAAAACTGCAAGAATGTCTCCTATTGTTAACATATTACCCGCATTTACTTCATCAATTATGTTTCTCTCTCCCTTCCTTTCTTCCTTTCTCCCTCTCTCCCTTTCTCCCTCTTTGTTTGCACATATAAAATTATTTTTTGAACTGTTTGAGAGCAAGCTTCATACATCATGCCCCTTTACCTCTATATATTTCAGTGTATATTTTTAAGAATAGAACTTTCTCTTACGTAAGCATAGTTGCTATAACTTTAAACTTCCTAATTTCTCATAATAACTGCCTCCATCTTGGCATCGTCTCGCGATTAATATGACCACTTCCTACTTGATTAATATCTTTGGATTTGTTCTCATGTTCTGACTCTTAAGCATTTTTCAGTATGATTTACTGCTGTGAGTAAAAGCTCTTCAGTATTACACCAAGTTTTTCCTACAAGCTCTTGGCTCTGCTGTGTTCTCATTATCCCCTCTACAAGACTACCTCTAATAACTGGGCTATGGTAATACAGAGCACGGGGGTGGTCACCGAAAGTTTTTACTTAGTGGGCCTATTTGAAGCATTTGGTCTGAAATCCATCTCTTTATCCTTAGAGAAAAATCAGATAATGTATTTGAGAAAAAAAATCAAGCCATTTATATTATGGGTTGTGTCAGGCTTTTGGCTGCAGTTTTAGATTATTGTCCCTTAGGAACTGCAAGAGATGAAGGACAGAACCAAAAGTGGAACAAGTCGCACCCCAAAATATGCATAATTCATAAATTAAACTCATAAATAATTCATAAATTAAAATGTTAAAGCTCAGCTTTTCAAATTATTAAAATAGCATTTGTCACTTTATGTATTGTTTTTAAAACTATTAGTTGAGCTGAGCCATATATGCCCTTCCAAAAAAGAAAATGACTTAATATTCAGAAAGATCAAATTGTGCATATGATTAGTAGAATGGCTCTTTAAAAATTGGTCTGAAGGGAACTCCATGAAGTCTCTTAAATCCTACTGAGCTTGTGCCATTTTATAAGCCCCAATGTCATCAGTAGACACAAGTGATTTTTTACTCTTTTTTTTCATGTGTGTATCCCTGTGATTCACAAAACACTTTCTACAAAAAAAAAAAAGTCTTCTAAATATATTAAATTGGTCCCAAGGTGCTTTTCATTATTTTGGAGTGCTGGAACTAAATTCTAATCATAGTTTCATGCATGTTTGGAGACCTAGGACAAGGGAATAATTTGCTCAAACATCTGATTAGCATGTAGGGTCTAAATTCACGTGAAAGTTGATGGACTCTCAATAAATAGGGGTTCTTCTCACCACTATTCCCCGTTAGGCTGCCTATAAGATGATCTTTATTAAATTAGCTTTGTAAAGCTATAGTTAGGTTATTAATAAATGTTCCATCAAGACTTAATCTTTGAACTTCTTTTTTATCTCTTTGTTTTCTTGGAGATTGTATCTAGTTTCATGGCTTTAAATACAGCCTATATGCTCATGATTCTCAGATTTTTGTCTCCAGTCCATCCTCTCTCCTGAGCTCCTGAACTGTATATACAACTGCCTATTTGACCTGTACATTCGTATATCTAATAGGCATCTCAAATTAATAGATCCAAATCAAGCTTCTAGTATTTCTCCCCAAATTCCAACTCCTGCAGTCTTCCCATATCAATAAATAGAAACCTCATTCTTCCAGTACCATGGGCTAAAATAACTTTGTGCCAACATGGACCCCATTATTTCTCTCACACTCGTCATCACATCCATCAGAAAATTCTGCCATCTTCATCCTCAAAATATATTCAGAATTTGACCACTTCTCACTACATCACTGACCACATCTCACCACTCGTAACACTCTGGACAAGCCGCTATCATCTCCTACCTGTATTACTGCAACATTCACCTAACTTATTTTACTGATTCTTTCCCGGCATCCTCCAACCCCTGATCTTTTCTCAAGAAAGAAGACAAAGCAGTCTCTTCAGTACCCAAATCAGGACTTCTTGTTCTGGCCATGATAAAATAGCTGGTATTGAACTTATCCTGCTGCTGTACACAACTATAAAACTAGATAAAATGTGTGGAATTATAGTTTGCAACAAGAAATTGGACAGAAATCAACACAAGGCTATCAACTTTGAGAGAAGGGAATCATATGAGGTGATTCCTACGTTTTCCCTGGGCACTTTTCAAGCAGTTAACAGTTTTGGGGGTAGAATAAACCAAGAATACTAAAGTGCCTGGGATTTGGGGGAGGACATGGTCAGGGTATCAGAGATAACGGGATCACAGAGAAGGAGCCCCAAAGGGCTGCATGGAAATTCCCCTTGGGACCTTATGTGAGTGTTGAGGTGAATGTGTGCAGGGAAAGAGTCCAGGAGGCCTATGAGATAACAGCTTCTGGGATGCTGAAAGTTGAACCAAGATTTCTGAAGTCACAGTGCTTTGGAGAAGGTGGATATCTGGCTCGGCCAGAGAGGAGAGATTTTGGTGAATACTGAGTTGAAATCCCAAAAAGATCATGATTTAGAAATTAAGACCATTCCATAGGAGTAAAATTATGGTCACGCACTAGGTAAAACACTGAAATTGACTTGCCAAAAGAAAGCCTGAAAGCAGTCTTTGGCAGGATTCAAGTGACACACCAGTAATTTTGAATAAGAAAGAGAACATCACCCAAAACATCTGTAATGTCTAGCTTACAAACAAAAATTCCTAGACTTGTAAAGAAACAGGAAAATTCATTTCATACTTCAATAAAGTTGATTTCAAAAGTAAAAAAAACAAGCGTAGGAAAAAAATATTATCTTCATCAGAGAAATAAATGTAAGGAATAGTTGATTTCTCAACTGAAACAATGGAAGCCAGAAGAAAAATGGGATGGCATTTTTTTAAGTGCTGAAAATGCTACCAATCTAGTATTCTACACCTAGTGAAAATATCCTTCAAGTTTAAAATGAAATACAGATGTTCCTGGACAAATAAAAGCTTGACAAATTCAAAACTAACAAACTACTACAAAAAGTACTAAAGGAAATTCTTCAGGCTGAAAGAAATGATCACAGATGGAAAGACAAAATTATAGGAAAAAATCAACTGCAATATAAAAGCTAAATATATGGGTAAATATGAAAGTCTTTGACTATTTAAAGAAAAATTAATAACAGTACTTTGTTAAGCCTGTAACTCATAACACTTTAAAAAACATATATCAAAAGAGATGAAAAAGGTAAATCAATTTAAATTATTGCAAGGTTATTGCTTTGTTTGGAATATGTTAAAAGTATTCATAGGCTTTAGTAAGCCAAGGATACATTTTAAAATTTCTAGAACACTCACTAAAAGAACAATACTAAAGTATATGGACAACTTGAGTCTAAAAATTATAAGGGCATGCAAAGAACCAAGAATAATCAAGACAATTTTGAAGAAAAATAAAACCAGAGAATTTACATCATCACATTTCAAGATTTCCTTTAAATCTATGGCAATTAAGAGAATATGGTATTGGTGAAAGATTAGCTAAATAGAGAAATATAACAGAATAGACTCTGGAAATAAACTCACATATACATTGCCACTTGATTTACAGTAAAGGCACCATTGCAATTCAGTGCAGGAAAGAGAATAGAATGTTTAATAAATAGCGTTAGAGCAATAAGATACCAAAATGGGAAAAATATCCATATCTCCCACCTCAAACCCAATATAAAAATTAATTCAAGACAGATCATAGACTTAACTATAAAGCCTAAATCAATCAAATTTCTAGAAGAAAATGTAGGTCTTTGCATCTGTGCTAGGCAAAGATTTCCTTATCAGGACACATAAAGCGGTAACCATTTTTTTAAATGATAAATTAGATTGCTTTAAAATGAAGAACTCCTGTTCATTGAAATGAATCATTAAGGAAGTAAATAGGCAAGATCCAAACTGGAAAACTACACTTGTGATATATGTAGCTAAAAAAAAAAATCTTGTATCTAGAAGATATCAAGAACTACAAATCAGCAAGGAAAAAAAATTAGAACACACAAAACTTGAACAGCTACTTCATATCCAAATGACAAATAAGCATATTAAAAAGTGCTCATCATCATCACTCCCAAGAAAATGCAAACTAAAACCACATTGTGGTACCATTACACACCTACCAGAATCTCTTTTTAAAAAAAAGTGACAATATTAAGAGTTGACGAGGATGTCTGTCAACCAGAACTCTCACATATTGCTGATAGAGTGTAAATTTGTTCAACCAACTATTAAAACTTTTTGGCAGTATGTACTAAAGTTAAATGTATGCCCACCCTATGACCCAGCATTTCCTCTCCTAGGTATACCCAAGATAAACTTGTGCATATACCCACCAAAAAATATATACAAAAATGTTCATGACATTTTTATTTGTAATAGCCAAAACCCAGAAGCAACCCAAATGCCCATCAGGAGAATGGATGAACGATGGTACATACAATGGAACACAATTCCACAATAAGAGAGAGGGGAGAGAGCCACTGATGCATGCAATGACATGGATGGATCTCAAAATATAAAGCTGAGCAAAAAGAGCCGGGTAAAAAGTACATATTGTATGATTCCGTTCAAATGAAGTTTAGGGACAAGCAAAACCAGTCAGTGGTGTTAGAAGAGTGATTACTTTGGTGAGGAGAGGGGTATGGACTGAAAGAAGCAAAGAATCTGAGTTGACGGCAATATTCTATATCTTGATCCAGGTGTTGGTTACATGAGTGGATACATATGTAAAAATTTATTGAGCTATACTCTTAAGATTTGTGAACTTCACTGTGTTTATGTCTCGATTTTTTTAATTCTTTAGAGGAAAAAAAAGTCAGATCATGTCACTTCTCTGTTTAAACCTTTCAGTGGCTGGCTTACCCATCTCATTCTCAATAAAAGCCCAAGTCCTTTATATTCACCACGCCCTACGTGATCTGCCTCCCACTGGGTTCCAATCACACTCCATCTCACTATTTCTCAAATCACCTGGCGTTCTTCTGCCTCAGGGCCATTGCTCTTGCCTGGAAAGCTCTTTGCGCTCATTGCTATCTGGCACATCACATATTTTATGTATTATTTATTGTCAGTCTCATACACTTGATTGTAAGCTTTATAAGGGCAGATATTTGTGTCAGTTTTGTTCACCATCATACCCCTTCCATCTGGAAGAGAGTCTGACATATGATAGGTGCTCCATAAATATTCTGTAATGAATAAATAAACTATCATTTGGTATGGTATAAAACCATACTGTTTTCATTAAATAATGGACACCTTTTGTGCACACTTCATATTCTCTCAGCCAGCCATTTACTCCAACCATTCTGCAGCCTCCAGTTTCACCAAGATTTTGACCCGATTGTCCTGGCTTAAATATTATAGTGACCCATCTTATGCCAAGTGATGGCTCTTTCACTTCTTGCACTGAGGCTTCTCTAATGCCAAGGTGTGCTTACTACATGAGAGCAACCCAGAAGAGTGGGAGCGTTATCCCCATTGAGGTGATCCTTGACCACTGGGGAGGAAAGCTAATGGAAAATGCTTTCTCCTTTCATCCTCTAGGACAGAAGTAGGCAAACTTTTTCAGTAAAGGGCCAGATAGAAAACAATTTCGATTTTGCAGGCTATACAGTCTCTGCTACAACTACTCGACTCTGCCATCATAGCCTGAGTGCAGCCATAGAAAATACATAAATGAATGGCGTGGCTGTGTTCAAATAAAACTTTATTTAAAAAAATAGGTGGCCAGCCAAACTTGCCCCGGAGGCCACAGCTTGCCAACTCCTATTCTAGGCAACAGTCTGAGAGACCTTTCCAAAGGCTCATCAGACGTTCCTAGCAGGATCAAGCACCAGTTTCCTACAGTGGCTTTCAAATCAATAATGCATCGTTGTATTGGTTTTCCTCCTTCTGTTTTACACCCCCTTTTCTTCCCCAGAACCACTTCCTGAATAAACTATCTGTATGCAAGCCTTAGTCAGGCTCTGCTTTCAGAGGAACCCAGCTACACCATCATCCTTAAAAACATGATTGCATTCTTATTATAGGTCAAATGTTGTTTGATTCCTGGTAGTAAGAACAAACAGTCCTTCATCTCATAATAGGTTATTTTACTGGAAAATATACCATAAGTAAAAATTATATAAACCACTTATTTTTCCAAGGAACAACGTAATGCTAGCTTATCTGGTTTCAAGGACCAGGTGCCATTTTTTTCCATAGAAAGTATTTTAAATGAACATTATAGACCTAGCCAAAACAGTAAACAAAATTTAAAATATTATTTAATATAATAACTTAGATGATCAAACTGCACAAAATTCTTATTTATTTTTTGACTCCTCCTTCAATTTTATTCAACATATTAGAAGAAAATCCTATGTTAGGAAATTCTGACAGACTGTCATGAGGAAATACCAAACCATTTTAATGGCCGTTGAAAACCTGATCCAGGAATGTTGGGCTTCTTTTTAAGTTTTCATGTGGTAATATAGGCTTGAGAATCAGTTGTTAAATTTTCTGCTACTTCTGGCATTTTCAAACTTTTCCCCAAAATTGTCTGTGTTTGCCTGTCGTAGCTTTGACAAGCGGTAACATGGTTATATCTGCCAGAGCCGAAAATGGGAAATTCACTAACTTGGATAACTGTAGTCAGTTGGGGATGGTAATATGAAGTTCCCACGTGGCAGCCTGCAGCTGCAAGCAATCGTGAAAAAGATTCCTACTTGCAATCTATACATTTGTAACCAGAGGCAACAATTTCACAAGATTTGATGTTGTCCACAAAGAGATTTTACAGAAAAGTGTTGATGTTATTACTACTAGAGAAATAATCAAAAAACAAGTTCCACTGATGGTGCATTTTCCAACCTGCACAGGCTCCTTTTGACTTATATGGGGAATTAAGCCCTTTGCTCAAGTTGGGATGCCAGGGTTCAACTTCTGTGTCCTCTGTTTCCTGGCTGTGCAACCTCAGACAATTCACTTCTCCTCTCTAAGCCTCTGGGTTTTTTTTCATCTAAAAAGTGGGAATAGTGATTATAGTAACAATCTCAAAGAGTTGTGGTGAGGATTAAACAATACTTTGTGAACAGGATTCCAC
The DNA here is from genome assembly GCF_021613505.1 of Equus quagga. Classification (NCBI taxonomy): domain Eukaryota; kingdom Metazoa; phylum Chordata; class Mammalia; order Perissodactyla; family Equidae; genus Equus; species Equus quagga. The sequence goes on from NC_060275.1 coordinate 95,041,433, forward strand.
ACACTGCCTTACACACAGCAATTTTGGCTGCTGCTGCCATCATTATCATCATCATCATCATCATCATCATCATCATCACCACCATCATCATTTCTTTCAACAGTCCATTTGAACTTCCTTTATCTTCTTGGGACTATTTAACTCTTTTTTTTTTCCTTCCTTAAGGTTTGCATCCCAAGATCTGAAGCAATGTTTTTCAACCTCCTTTAACCCCATTTCCATAAGCATAAAACTTCATGCAGTACACTCCACATTCTGATAGGCTACCACCAGCATAACTGACAATTTTCTTGGCTAATGGGGTATTTATTTTGAATTTTTATTTGACTTTACTTTCTACAGCTGGTTTTATGAAATTATGTATGGTTTTATTCCTCCAGACCTCTCTGTTCTTTTTACCCCATTCCATGTTGCATCCCCCACAGCACCTGCCTCTTCTTGTGTCTTCCAGTTTCCTGTCCTCAAGGAGTTCACTGAGGGTGAAAGACAAGCAAACCAGTAACCTCAACATATTTTTCTAGTGCATGCAGTAGCACAATAAAGGAGAGTGCAGTCAATTCAATTTGGGATGGAGCGCACATGCCCTTCCATGTAATTCTTCTGACTTCTAACTGTCCCCCACTCCCTATGAAGGCATTTTTCACTGGCCAGTCCTCCCACTCACTTGAAAAATTGTCTTTTTCTCATCATCACTACCCCCTGCTCATGTTCCCCACCATTATCTCCTCCCCCTTTAAAATTCCCATTAGCCCAAAAATAGGGCTTCAATGAACTATCTTTAGAGTGAACAGTAGATCAAACTAGTTCACACTAAAAGGAACAAATGCCTGCTGGCTCAATGTACTAGCTCATTCTATTTTCAGTTCTTTATATTGAAATTCTCTCCCCTGTTAGTTTGGAAATAAAAGCATAAAGACAGAGTATCAAGAAATGCCAGCGTCCTTCTAGGGGATCTACATTAAAATCTTGAGCTAGTCATCCCTAAGGGCTACATTCCCAAAGGTGGAATTTCAGTGTGACTGGCCCATGTGTATGTGTGTTTGGAGTTGGGGGGGGAGGTGGGGAGGTTTGCCTGGATGTGAACAATTGCCCCTTACATAGCCCTTTGGAAAGTATGAATTTTTTGCATATTAAGTCGTCTTAGAGTAGGCCCTATCTATGAAGAGAAAATTTCAAACCTGATACGTGTATTACTGAGGCATATAAATGGTCCTTTGCAAATGTATAAGTATCCTTTTTACAGTTGGTAGCTTATGTAAGGGAGAGACATAATTTAAAATGAAATGTAGGAGTATGGAATGATTATGAAGTTTCAAGGTAGATTCTTATGCTGTTGGCATCTTTGAGAAATAAAGCTTAATCCAAGATGATTTGAGAAGATGAATCAGAGGCTAAAGAACACTACACAAATACTTCTGCTGTCTCAAGCTAAATTGCTTTTGGGCAGTCCTCCATCTGTAAAGAGGCAGGAGACAAGATTAATGTTTGTTTGACATTCTAGCCATTAGGTATAAAGTTTAGCCTTCAGTGAGGAAAGGGAATCGCTTGTAGTTTCACAAAATGGGAGACAAAAAGCCTTCAGCTAAGGAAGGAAAAGTTTAGACTAGATATTAGGAAAAAGAATGTTCTTATGAACAAGAGTCACAGGGTATTAGAGTAGGTTCCCAAAAGAGGTCAAAGGAACTTCTGTTCAAAAAAGAATGGTTTCATTAAGATGTTATGGGAATATAAGGATGGCTTGAAAAATGCAAGAGGAAGCAAGACCTTTTTCTGATTCTCTGGCCTAATAGGTCAGAAGGCTGGGCCACTCAATAGCAGGCTATGTGTAAGGCCACAGGGAAAAACCATCAGTCCTGGCAGAATGACACTCTACTTACAAAAACTACAGAGACTAAAGAATCTCCTCCTTCATACTGACATCTAAAAAGCCTTTCATAAATCCACTGAGATAAGCATATCAGGTCAGAGAGGAAAGAGTCAAAGGTGAGCATGAAGCCCAGAACTCCAGAGAATTTCAAACAGAAGAATACATACACTTTTAATTCCCTGAAGTCTGGGAGCAGAACAGTATTCTATGAAGTGGAGGATCGCTTCAAAGGAAGGCAAAAAGTCAGGCATTTTTGCTACGTACATAATGTCAGCTTTTCCTGTGATAGGAAAATCTCCAAGAAAGACATTTGAAATTCCAATTTAGCATCCCAAAGTGACACACTGTGTGCCTATTACCAGATCCATAATCATGTATCCCATTAAAGTCAGCAGAACTCATTCCAAACTACACTTCTAAAAACCCAAACATAATTATAAAATTGGGATCCCCCCACTACCAGATCAGAAAATCTGGCTTATGTGTTTGAGCTTTAAAACAAGAAGAAGAACTTCCAATTCGTTCTAAAATGAAAATTTCATCCAATCAGTCACTTATGTTGACACAGCTCAAAACATTTAATTTGACATATTTTTTGCTGAATTAACTCGTTATTTTCTTTTACTGCTTTATGGTTAGAGTGGTTTTTCAAGGCCACAAAATGTAAGGATTTATCGTGAACAGTCTGTCTGAGACATCTGTCACTCGGTTAACGGGCAGAGTTGATTCGGTTCAGCTAATGCCTAAGCTGATACGCCCACCCCTCACCTCTGTATTTCCCTCCCATTCTCATTCAAGGAAGGTGAACTTCCTTGAAAGAAGAAAACTCTTAGAAACTTAAAAAATCTCAATATTCCAATTAGGATGGGTGTGTAAGAAATCATCCCCAAATTTAGTGGCTTAAAGCAATAATAACAATTTATCATTTCTCATAGTTCTTATAGATCAGAAATTCAGAATCTGCTCAGTTGAGGGATTCTGGCTCAGGTCTCTCATGAGGCTGCAGTCATCTGAAGGCTTGACTAGGACTGGAAAATACATTCAACGTAGCTCACGCAGTTTGCTGGCAAGTCAGTACTGGCCTTTGGTGGGGGCTTCAGCTTCTCTCCACGTGGACATCTCTACAAGGCTGCTTGAGTGTCTTCATCATGTGGAAGCTGGCCTCCTCCAGAGCAGGTGGTCCAAGAGAGCAAGGCAGCAGCTGCAATGCCGTTTACGACCCAGCTTTGGGGGTCACACACCATCACTTCTGCTCTATTACATTCATCATACCAGGCCAGCCCTGATTCAGTGTGAAAGGAACTACACAGAACATGAATAACAGGAGGCTAAGATTATTAGGGCCCATCTCAGTAGCTGGCTACCACACTCAGGACATTTGTGGATGCATAAATTTTCCATTGAATCCAAAGTTTTCCCAAGCCACCTGGGATAATGGATCTTTTATCATTGTTTTTGCTGTTTCACAGCCAAGCATGGTAGCTCTTTCTTCTCCTTGGTCTTAGGAATACTGTGTCTTCTCTTCCTCATTTCCAGGTGTGACTTAGGTTCATGTTGAAAATGCCTATTTTTACAAATATTAGAGCACATTGGTGATTATAGCTTCCAAAGGATGCTATTCAGCCCCTTTTAAATTCATTCATTTAAGAAACATTTGTTAAATGCCTACTATGTGCAAGGGATACAATGTTGAACACGACAGGCAAGGCTCCTAATCTCTTGGAACATATTCTAGGGGAGGAAAACAAACAATAAAAAGGAGACTAATAAATATGAAAATGTCAGATAATGAAAAATTCTAGGATGAAAATAAGATAAAATAGCTGGGTGGATAGGGAATGACTAAGAAGGGTGGCTTATTTAGGTTGTATAATCAAGAAAGACTTCTCTGAAGGGATAATAGCAGAATTCTGGATGACAAAAGTGTGTAAATATCTGAGGGGAGAGCATTCCAGACAGAAGGAACAGTCAGTGCAAGGTCCCTAAGGTAAGAACAAGCTTGACATATAAGAGGAACAAAAGAAGGTCTGAAGTCTGAAGCCGCAGAGGCAAGGATGAGAGAAGAACGAGATGAAGTCGTGTAAGTGGGTGGGGACCAGTTCTCGTACAGGCCTGTAGATGTGGGTAAGGGGTTTGGATATTATCCAAAGGGTTTTTGTGAGACATTCCCTCTCCAAGGTCCATTTTCTTATAATAAATACTTGTTTTCTTTCGTTCATTTCTTTCTTATTCCCTTCCTTCCTACAGTGGAGTTTCTCTATATCAAGTTCTCCTCTCCTGGACACACACAAGAGTTACATTTCCCTACTCCCTTGCAGGTAGGTAGGCCCACATGACGAGTACTGACCAATAGATTGTGCATAGCAATGACATGTGCTACTTCTAAGTGAAAACCTTTATTTGTCAATGAAAGATCTGCAATTCTCTCTTCTTTCTGTCATAGCAACCATGAAGATGACATGCCCCAGCTGGTACCCAGATGGTAAGACGGCAGAGCCTCTATCAGACTGGGTCCTTGAGTGACTATATAACGGAGAACCCCCACTGATCCACACTGACATGTAATGGGCACAAGAAACAAGACTTTCGCGTGTGTCTTAAACCATAGGGATTTAGGGCTTCTTGGTTAACAGAAAATAGCCTAGATTAGTCTGATTAACATGACTCCAAAATGTTCTTCAGTGAAAAACAAGTTCTAAACTGAATCTGTGCCAGGCAGCCCAAATCATTCTTTTACAGCCGCTGCTGTTTGTTCCCTCAATATAAATTAACTCATCATTCTTTCTGATCTTCAGTTTCTCTAAACAGGCCCTTTACTTTCTGCATCTGCTCCCACGTTTAGTCATTAGGAAGCACAAGGTGTTGTCATCACTTGTTAATAAATCATGAAAGTAACATTTATAAAGCCCAGATTTTCTTGTTCAGAGAAGGGAGGGGAGTTCACTATTGAAGTGTGATGAGGAGGGGAGATATCTTGTTCACAAGCTGCTGCCATCCAGATGTTGGGAAGAATTTCAGAAGGAAAGTAAGGCATTGAGGCGCCAACTCCATTTCTATACTTAAGACAGTACATGGCACCCAAGGGGAAAATAGAATTGCTTATCTTATATTTTCCCTCTCAAAGCCATCCATAAGGACACACATTAAATTTTTACTAACTCCCTTGAGGTTCTTTACATTCATTGTATTTGTTTAGAAAGCCCCTATCAGTAAAGAAAATCTTCTCCATCTATGTTACATGGCAGCTTGATGCTTCTGCCAGGGGCATGTTGTTCATGGGAATTCCAAGCAACACAAATAAGCTTAGAAAGACCTAATTTCGTTCAAATGTCCGTCTTGGCTCATACTACTTCACCCAGGCACAGCATTCTTTAAGCTGTTTCCAATTTCTCTGATCAAACAGGTTGGACTAATACTACCTGGGGATTTTGGCTCCATCCAAGAGATCTGCTTTAGCAAACCATCTGTTAAAGCTCCTGGATTCCTTCTATTTAGTGAGGCACACACATCATATGGTATACATTTTCACCCCCTGAACCATGTCCTAGACATCTTATTGGGGCAACTTGCCTCAATCACACATTATCTTTTCAAAGACATTTTCTTATTTTAAAAATTCAAACAAAATCTCATATTGTGGCAGAGCTGTTCAAAAAGTTCTGCATCCATGACATGAACATAAGACAAGGGTGCCTTCTTTTCTTCCCATTCCAGTTATGGACTAGTGAGTATTGAGAGGATGGTGGGTAACCAAGAAACATACCAATTATTAAATGTCTCAGGTAAAGCCAACCTAGAATCATCGAAGAATCACTCACAAGTATCAAGTGCACAAGGGCCCTTTGATGTACCCACTTAGCCGTGGGCTTCCAGGAAAATCTCTCTACCTTTATTATTTAGAGCAAACCATCAATCATCTCAGTTTGTGAGAGTGGTAATGGAGCCAAGGCTAGAGTCCTGATGGCTGATTGAGTCAGTTAACTTTCCTGGGTTCCAAGGCCAAAAACAGGACCACCGACCCCTCATTAATCACCTAAAAGGCAATGTTTGTTCAGCACGTAATTTATGTACAGCATAGGCATTTTGCACACTTGCTTTTGGTCCCCAAGTTGGACTTGAGAGAATGAATAGGTGAAATAAATATATGATGATAACTAGGTAACTCTCTCAAAATCACACCTTTCTTATTGAGGGCACCCTATATAGTAGACATTTTCATAGAGGATTGCCCACTTAGTCCTCAGAACAATGTAAGGCAGTTTTTATTTTTCCCATTTAGCAGATGAGAAAAATTGAAGCTCAGAGTCACAAAATGACCTATTTATCTGAGATCATGTAGTTCAGAGTTAGAACCCGAATTTAGATCCTGAACTTTTTCCTTTCGTATTTGCTCCTTCTCAAAGCCTGGAAGGGAGGGAAAGGCCCAGTTAATACCTAAAAAGTATCTTCTTTGAATATCAAAGGCAACAAATGCAGGGTAAATACTGCTTCCCGAGTCATTCACCTTGTGAGTTCTTAGCAGACTAAATATTATTTAGCTTAGTTAAGTTTTGATTGCTGTATTAGTAGTAACAAGCATAATATTTCTAAATAATATATTGGTTATGTTTTTAGAATATATAAATGTATTATGCAAATGTAAATTATTAAAATATACAATAATGATATCTTATCTAAAGTGATAATTAGGGTGGTTGATTGGTTAATTGAAAATCAATTTAGAGTAGATACTCATTTAACATTATGTTTATTTACCTTACAGATTTATTTTAACTAAAGCATAATAAATGTTAATTCACAAATCTTTTCATGTACGTCCAAAGCCTTTTTTAAAGTAGGAGTTCCTATATAATATCAATGAACAATCCAAAAAGGAAATTAACACTGAAGCTGGAAAAACAAAAACAAAAAGAAAAAAATCCACATACAATAGTATCAAAAAGAATAAAAGACTTAGGAATAAATTTAACCAGAGAGATGCAAGACTTGTACACTGAAAACTGGAAAACACTGTTGAAAGGAATTGAAGAAGACTTAAATAAAGTTAAAAACACTCCACGATCATAGATTAGAGGACTTAATATTCGTAAGATGGCAATACTCCCCAAAGCAACTTACAGATTTAACGCAACTCCTATAAAAATCCTAATGATTTTCTTTGCAGAAATGGAAAAGCTGATCCTAAAATTCACATCGAATTGCAAGGGACTCTGAACAGCCAAAACAATCTTGAAAAAGATGAACAAAGTTGGAGGACTCATGTTTCCCAATTTCAAAAATTACTACAAATCTACAATAAACAAAACAGTGTGGTACTAGCATAACGATAGACATATAGATCAATGGAATAGGATTTAGAGGCCAGAAATAAACCCAAACATCTATAGTCAATTGATTTTCAACAAGAGTGCCAAGCCCATTCAATGGGGAAAGTACAGTCTCTTCAACAGTGGTGCTGGGGCAACTAGATATCCACATGCCAAAAAAATGAAGTTAGACCCTTACCTCAAACCATATACAAACATTATCATGAACCGAATATTTGTGTCTCCACAAAATTCACATGTTGATAATCTAACCCCAATGTGATGATATTTGGAAATGGAGTCTTTGGGAGGTAATTAGGTTGGTGGGGCCTTCTTGATGAGATTAGTGCTGTTATAAGAAGAGACACCCAAGAGCCATCTCTTGCTTGGACTTCCTGGCCTCCAGAACTGTGAGAAATAAATTTCTGTTGTTCAAGCCTTTTAGTCTACGGTATTTTTTTAAGGGAAGCCTGAGAAGAACTAGTGCAAACATTAACTCAAAGTGGATCAAAGACCTAAACATCAGTGCTAAAACTATGAAATTCTTAGAAGAAAACATAGGGGTAAATCTTCATGACCTTGGATTTGACAATGGTTTCTTATATATGGTGCCAAAAGTACAAAGAAGGAAAAAATTAGATAAATTAACTTTCATTAAAATTAAAAACTTTTGAGCATCAAAGGACTCTATAAGGAAAAAAGACTGACCGGAATGAGAAAAAGTATTTGCAAATCATATTTGATAAGGGTCTAGGATCCAGAATATATAAAGCATGAATTTCCTAATCAGAATCCTACACAGTTTTCCTGCGCATACTATCCTCCCAGTACATCATCTGCTATTTCTAGTTTTAGCTTTTTTAAAGTGGAAATATGTGTCAGATTTCTTCTATATTTTTATAGTCTTTTCCAATATTTTGCAAGTTGTCTTGCCCATACTGATTTGATAGCATTTGTCTTATAAGATCATCTTCCTCAAGTTTTTCCAAAGTATCCCATTACGTAATTCTCTTTTCACCTTCCAATTCATCAATTTATAGAATATTCAACCTGTGAAATTTCACTAACATTTACAATCGACCTAAGAAGGTTGTTCGGTGGGCATCAGCTTAGCTGGTGAGAGGAGTTGTTTGCAAACTAGAGAGTGCAGCCTGCTCGTCTTGATCAGCCATGAGCTGTGGCATCAGACAGTATGCCTTGCCAAGAGAATGGGAAAAGGGAGAAGCTAATGCAGTGAGCGATACATGGAAGGTAGTTAACAGAGCTTCTACTATGTTTATGTAGACATAAACACATATTTTTAACTGCTGATGAATATTTTAAGAAATTTCTAATTATATAGCCTTTTGACAAATTAAACATACTTCCGATCCAGAGGTAGCAGCTTCACCTGATATGATTTAGCAAACTAGCATAACAGTGACTCAGCGTGTCTAGGACATGAGAAGTATTCATGGGACTTAGCTGACTTTGGCACTAGTTTGGAGGATTCCAAAGAACCAACAGGATCAGGTTTGGGAGATTCAGAGACAAATTCCACCTGAGTGAAGGAGGTGGGTTCTTTGGCTCAGGGGAAGAAGAACATAGTTTTTAGCTTGAGAGAAGCAGGAAGGATCAATTTGATGATTCAAGTTACCCAGACTCAGTAAAGAACACTTGGTGCTAATGGACTTTGGAGAGTGTTTTCTGGATTATCTGAAAAGAAGACTTTTCTGTGGTTCAAGAAGAGAAGATCCAAGAAGTCCTTTAGCAGCCTCATCAGTTTCAACTTCAGAAATGCTGCATCCAGGGGCCACAATCCTCTCAGAATTTAACTTGGCCTAAAATATCCAAGCTTCCTAGATCTACCTTCCCTCGAAGGGGAATTAGCAAGGCTCTTTCTCCCTTGTTAGGAAAGAGAGAAAAATGCTCTCAGGCATTCTCAAAGGGAAAGGCACATGGTGTAAGGGGGGTTGGAATAGGATTACCACTTGACATTCAAAGATTTCCACTAAGAATTTGTAGTTACATAGATGTTATGATCTACTAGGCCTAAATATCTGCTGGTCAATATACTTGATTTAATATTTTATTATAAATATTTATCTTTTCCCACTTCTAGGAACATGAAGTAAAGCAAAAATTTAGGTTGTTTTTTTTTTTCTTTTCAATCATCTACTAGAGAGATATCAAAGCTCAACTTTGAAATATGTTCAAGCTAGATTCCCTCAAGTTTTAATTGTTGTGACCTTAGAGGTCATTCTTCCTCCTTTTACGGGTGAGAATACCGAAAACAAAAACGTTAAAGATCACACAATATAATGTGAGAACTAGAGCTGGAACCTAGATTGCTTACCTTTCCACTACTATACTTTTTTTCTACTCCCAATTTTTATTTTATTCCAACATTGAGAAAACATCATCAATTTCCACATGGAAGATCCATGGATGAGCATTAGGGGTCCATGAATCTCCAGAAATTATCAGCAAAATCTTGTATATTTATGTGCATTTTTCCAAAAAAATATTCTGAAAGGAGTTTCATAACCTCAGAAAGGCTAAAACATAGGGGTTGGCCCAGTGGCATAGTGGTTAAGTTCACATGCTCTGCCTCGGTGGCCCAGGGTTTACCAGTTTGGATCCTAGGCACAGACCTACACACTGTTCATCAAGCCATGCTGTGGTGGCGTCCCACATACAAACTAGAGGAAGACTGCCATAGAGTTAGCTCAGGGCCAACATTCCTTACCAATATTGTGGGGGGAAACAATCTAATTCTGCCAGTTGATCATTTTTCTCTTCTCCTATCAATTCTTTTGACTTAAATTTTTACTGGAGTTATTTTCTTTCATAACTAAGATTCAATTAGGCTATATATTTGACCACATTTAGCAACCAAAATTAAGACAACTTTTAACGGTTTGGGGAAAGCATTTCCGTGCTCATACAAAACACCAGGGCATCACAGATCTCAAGGGGAAATAGGGAATTCTATCACTCTCTTGATCCCATTATATAGGGATTTTGTGTTATCAGTGATTCCTGTTTATGAGAAGAAGATGCTATTTAACTTCTTTATTAATGTCCAAGCTGCAAGTGGCCACTAAACTAGAGGTTTGTCACTTCATACCCAAGAGAGGAAATTTTTAGCCATCTCCTTAAGCAAGAGAGACCCCCTAAATGATATTCGAGAAGCAGTGTGGTCTTATGCAAAGACCACTAGGATCAGGTCTGAAAAACTGGTCCCGGTCTCAGCTCTGCCACTTACTGGCTGCATACCTTTAGACTTGTCACTTCACATTTCTGAGTTTCAATTTTCTCACCTGTAAAACAAGTACAAAAGTACTATTTGACTTGCTGATACGCAGTGTTCTTTTGATGATCAATTTCTCCATTATGGGTTGAATTGCGTCCCCCTAAAATTCATATGTTAAAGCCCTACCGCTACCACCTTAAAAAGTGGCTATATTTGGAGATACGGCCTTTAAAAGGGAGATTAAGTTAAAGTGAGGCCATTAGGCTGGGCCCTAGTCCAATCTGACTGGGGTCCTTATAAGAAGAGGAAATTTGAGATTCCAGGGATGCATCAGAGGAAAGACCGTGTGAGGACACAGCGAGAAGCCAAGGAGAGAGGCCTCAGGGGAAGCCAAACCCGCCAACACCTTGATCTTGGACTTCCAGCCTCCAGAACCATGAGAAAATAAATTTCTGTTGTTTAAGCTGCCCAGCCTGTGGCATTTTGTTACAGCAGCAAACTGACACAAGCTAGCTGCAAGCCCTCTGCTAAAACTATTAGTTACTAAAGATGTACACGAAATTGCTTTAGAGAGCAGGGTGGACTTTACCTACATTTGGAAAATGGTTTCAAGTTGTTTAGATCAAGTTCTTTTTTTTTTTTACCTCTGATTGATTCTTTCCAATGTCCAGAAAGTAATTTGTTGCTGCTCTTCTCAAACTTAACACCCAGCTAACTATCAGAGTTGAAAGGTATTTTTTAAATCATCCTACTCCAACCCCTTATTTTACAGAAGGGAAATCAAGTCTCAAATTCACACAATTAGCCATTTCTATAAAAGAGAGGTCTGGAAGATAACCAAGTACCTGTGTCATACGGGTATTGTGAGGGAAAACTTGGCACCAGGTATGAGAAATACCAGCAGAGTTCTTAGCACAATACCTAGTAGGTAGCAAGTCTTCCGTATAAAATATCTCCTTATCACTGAGAAAGGGCAAATACTTTGGTATGGGCTGGGTCACATTGCTAGTTGTTCATAAATCCAGATTTCCAATGCTTTGGGTACTGAAACTCAGATTTCCCCCAAATGCAAGCCCAGTAAGTTTTCCCGAGGGTAATAAGCCTGATCTTACTTAGAGGAAACTTGTTAGGAGCCTGATGAGTACTTCCATGGGAATTCTTCAGTGGGAACCACAAAGAGCTTGGTGAACTCAGGGGTGCAGAGCTGCTCACAAACCTTTCATTTGGTCCTTAGATTCAGTTAAAGCCACACCAAACTATTGAGCCTACAAGTTAGGTGCCCCTGCCCACTGGAGGAAAGGCAGATGCACAAAAGACAGTCAAGTGAAGGATGGCTGGCCCACCAGCCCATTCCATGAGGCCGTCACCAGGGGTGACAGTCAGTAGCACAAGTTCGATGGGGTACTGTCCTCCCACTAGCCTCACAGTCCACCACAGTCCTCACAGTCCACCATCCCCCAGCCCGATCCACTCCTAATCCTTAAAAGAAAATAGGCCCTGGGTCTCCCTTTGACCCTTGTCCTTGGCTATCTACATGCCTTCTCTCCAGCTGTGTTGAATTTTTTCTTTCTACCTTTTATCTCTGCTTTCCCAGCATTTCCTCTACTAAGTAACACAGGCAGATGCCCAGACTCAAAACATTTATTTCCCAATGTGTGCAGTTTGGATTTCAGTGGAATACTCTTTCATGTTCAGCTTTGAAGGCTACCATAAAGATTGCACCGGGGACAGTTACCTGGAGCTGTTAACCATTCCCTCTGGTCTGACCTGAATTCACAGAGGACATGGTCACCCGAGAACTTAATCAATGAGCTCCTTTGGCTTCACGGCGGCAGGGGCCAAGAGCTCCATCAAAGAAGCTTATGTGCTTTCAGCAACTCAGAAGATTCCAGTTGTTTTCAGCAGGCCTGAGAGGTTAAAATAAACAAATATGAAAATGCCAGATTGCCCTCTCATTTCTTCTCATACCTGGTGCCAGCCAGGGCCAGTGCCGGACAGGCTGCCCCCAAAGAGACTGCGGTGGTACCCTCGAGGCCAAGCCACGCGACCAGCGCTGTCACTGCACTAAGTGGCTGCCTTTCTCTCCTCGCCCCACTTTCCATTTCTAAAAATGCATGAAATACCCGTTGCTGTATAATTACTGAATGAATAAAAGGCCCTCCAACCCCTCTCTCCTGGCACAGATTTCCCCCCATTGGAGGCTGGGCAGTTGGCAGCCTTTGGCTACAGGAACACTTTCAGCAGTGTTTGAACACAAAGCTCTGTGCAGAAAAGCCCAGCAATTGTTTGTGTTTGCAACTATCATTGGTTAGCATTTTCCTGTCCCCTAGTTCATGGCCTGGGACGTGAGTGAGATCCCCATGATGGCATTACAGGACAAATACACAGCCTCTCTGTATACCCGCAGCCTTTACACCTTTGCAATTCTTTTTACAAAGCTCATAAACATGTTTGGCTGCCTGACAGCTCACAGAAAAAGAGGCTGCTCACTGAGTGATTACTCCAGCTGAGGGTTCTACTGACAAGGCAGCTTCTTTCAGATGTATAGATCTTCTGAATTGGAATAGAACTGAAGGAATTTTGAACTATTTATTGGTTACAGTTTTAAATGCTATCATGTATTCTTTAGACTCCAAATTCCAGAGCACTGTGTGCCCCTGGTGCCTAAGATGAGAAGAAAAATTGTATAAAACATTTGCAAGTGTCTGTCCACCTTGTGCATTGATATTGAATTTGTCACATGTATGCCCTGGGTTTGTTATGTGAATGCGCGTGTATGTACCCATGAGAGTGGGAGGTGGTTAAAGCAGGATATCCCTGTAACTTAGGAGAAATATTGCAATTCAGTCTCTACTGATGACCCTTTCAGAAAGCACCAGTGATTTTCTAATTTCCAAATCCAATGGTCACTTCTCAATCCTCAGTCTCCTTGATGTTCTGGTAGCATTTGATGCCATTGATCACCTGCCCCCTTGAAACTCTTATTTGCGAAAGCGTATAAAACCCTGCACCATCATGATTCTTTCTGATCTCTCTGATCACTCTTTCCCTGGGCCTCATTCTCTTTTGTTCACTGATTAGCAAGATTCCCCACTCAGTATGGTGGTGTCCTCAGCCATCTCTTCTTCTTTCTCTAGTCTCTCTAGACAAACTCCATTCCCTCTCGACTGCAAATATTACCACTATGTGAATGTTTCCCAAGTATACATCTCTGGCCCCGCTTCTGCTCTTAAACTTTCTTTCTTTCTCAGCTCAACCTAGATATCATACTGGTACCTCAAACTCAGATATGTGCAATAGAGTGTAACAGGTCCATCCACCTTTCCTCCAAACTCCAACTTCCAGACCTGCTCTTGCTCTTGCATTCCGTATTTGTGTTTGGATCGCCAGCATCTGTCTAACTGTGCAAGCTTAAAACCCAAGAATCATCTTTGATTCTCTCTCCCATTGCTCCCTCATATGGAACAGTTAATGAATCTATCAGTCTGGTGTCCTAAATGTGTAATTTTTCCCTTTTCATTCTCTCTGCCATTACACTGGTCAAGCTTAATTATTCTCACCAAGAGTATTACTAGGCTTTCTAAAAATTTCATGGCTTTCTTCCCCCTATCTTCCATTCCATCCTATGAGTTACACTCAGATTAATCATCCCACAACACAGATTTTATTATATTACTCCTCACCCCAAAATCAATGGCCCCACTGCTGATACAATAAAGTCCAAACTCCTTAGCCTAAAACTAAGATCACTCCAGCATCTGGCCACTGGCCATCCTGTATTCAGCCAAATGAAACTGTCTGGTATTCTCCGTAAATATTTCCCATTAACATTTATGTCTTTGTTCATGCTGTTCCCACTGTCTGGAATCCTCCACCCAACTCTTTGTGTTCAAATTTACGAATTTTTTGAGACTCGGCATAAAAACCACCTTCTTCTTGAATATTCTTCATATATCTCCTTTCCATAGCCCAGCACAACACACAGATTACCTACCTGTCTTCTCAATGGTTTATCTGTAGCTTCTTATGGTGTGCTCTACCAAAGGTTCAAATACAAACACATACTAATATACTCTTCTCTTCCTATCGAGACTAAACATCCCTTTAGAGTAGGGTTCGTATGTTACTCATTATTTTAGACTAAATGTGTGCCCCCAAAATGCATATGTTGAAGCCCTACCCCTCTGTGTGATAGTGTTTGGAGACAGAGCCTTTGGGAGGTAATTAGGGTTAGATGAGGTCATGAGGGTGGGGCACTCATAATGGAACTAATGCTCTTATCAGAAGAGATACCAGAGAGCAGGCTCACTGCTTGCTTAGGCTCTGTCTCTCTCTTGCCTTCTCCCTCTTCCTTCTCCTCTCACTCTCCCTTCCCCCTCCCTCTCCCTTCCTTTGTGTGGGTACACAAAGTAGTCATCGTGTCAGCACTCAGCAAGAAGCCAGGAAAAGAGCCCTCACCAGAACCCAGCCATGCTGGCACTCTGATCTTGGACTTTATGCCTCCAGAACAGTGAGAAAATAAATGTATGATTCAAGCAGTCCAGTCTATGTATTTTGTTATCGCAGCTTGAGCTGACTAAGATACTTGTTGTACATCCCCATTGGTTCGAACAGTGCCTGGCACATCATAGAAACTCAGATATTTGTCAAACGAATGAATTAATATATGTGTGGAATATGTCTCCAAAATTGTCTTCGATCAAATAAAGCTGGTGAACTCTCAGATATCCAGCAGGGCCTGCCACTCAGGCTCCTTCCTATTCTGACTCCTCTCTACTGCGCTTGCCACACCCCTGCCCTAGCTTCACCTCAGGCCAACCAGTACAAAGTCATCCCTCCTTCTAAGCCAGAGGTGGTAAACTGGCAAGCAGAGGCCAGACGTTGCCCACAATTACATTTTTCCCCCAACATCGTAGTGTTTTTCCAATTTTGATTTACTTGCCAGTATTTAAAAATTGGGAAAGTTCATGGAAAATCTGGATTTGAGTTAATGGTGGCCCTCAATGACAAATGGCTGCCATTTCTAGACAGGGCTTGTACTCTTCCAGCCTCAGCCCCAGCTAGTTTATGTAACTTGCTTGGCCCTTGTATTTGAATTTGAGAGCTATGTTCTACGTCTTTTCCCACTCTCTCTTAGCTCTGTAACTAAAATATGTATTTTCTATATCTCTTAATTTTGCCCTTCTTATACCCAGGAGAATTCACCAACTACCAAAGCCTGAAATTGCCTATCCCTCCCCTCTTTGCATTTCTGTAGCATGGCAGAGTTAGCAAAGGTCTCCCGGAAATTAGAGCATATCAACATTGTACTCTCTGACTTTTCTCATTTCTTCAGGTGAGGAAGGTTAAGAGTAAGGCTTCAGAAAAGTGACCAGTGTTATCAGTTCTCACAACTAATGGTTGACAGAACTGGCATTCAAACCCAAGTGTTACGACTTTAGGTTTTGTTCTTTTTCTTAATCATGAGTTCTTTCTTTACCCATTTGTGGTGTCTTCTGCAATTTGACCCAACTTAATTCAGCAAATATTTATCGAGTACTGAATATGTTAAAGGAACTCACTGTTCTCTAACCTGATATCAGTAAACATTCTTATTCTGATTATTGAGAATTCCCATTCTTTGGTTGGACCCCCTGTTCATAGACAGAGGACACCCTCTAAAGAGAAATTCTCTCCTTCACTTAATACATAATGAACATCTGCTTTGTTTAAGGACTATGCTAGATCCTAAGCTTACAGTGGTAAATAAACCCAATATTTCCTTGCCCTCAAGGGGCTTAAAATATATTTGTCCTTAAATGTATATTCTGTTTTTCCATCAAATTACAAATTCCTATAGGGAAGGAGCTGATCCTTAACTCTCTTTGAATGATACCATGGACTGAATTATTCAGTAGATGCTTAATTTTTGTTATTGATGACAAATGTTCTCAGTTACTCCCAGATGGGAGGGGTGGTTGTCCCAGCCTTCTCCGCTGCCCTTCAAAGCCTCTCTCTACTCCTAGCAGCTGGTTCTTCTAGAACCAGAGTTCCTAATCTAAGGACAAGAATAGGTAGTGCTAGCTTCATGGACGCGTGACCTATGCCGTCAGACAGGGCCCTGTGCTCAGAAGGGCCCTGTGCTTGGTTTAATGCTCTACTGTTACCATCTTGAAATTCTTGATAATTTTTTTAACAAGGAGCCCCACCAATTATGTAAGCTGTCCTGAGAACAGAGCTGGAGAGGGCAGCCGATACAACTTTAATGTCAGCACCGTGAGTTTGCCAACAGGCTTCTCTTCAGTATGTCTTTAGTCCTGCTCAAATGCAGAAAAACAGCAAGGACATAGTCTGAAAGATTTCTGCATATTTGAAATTATTTCTATTCTGTGGTGCATAACAGAGGGCTGTGTTAAGACCCCGTAGAAATAACAATGGCTCTAAGATAACAATGCTGTGTTTGTCCACCTAGACTACTGGCATCTTTAGGTTCACGATGACAATGGTTCTTAAAGTGTGAGCCCCAGACCAGCAGCATTAGCATCACTTAGGAACTTGTTAGAAATGCAAATTCTTGGGCTGCACCTAGATTTACCAAATTGGAAATTTTAAAGGCAGGACCCAGTTATTTATATTTTAACAAGCCCTTCACATGATTCTGGTGTATGCTGAAAATTGGCGACCACTGGGTTGTCGCACTGTCAGCCCTTTGAGAGCGCGGTCTACCTACATCTCCTACTACTGTTTCTCAGCCAGGTGGGGAATACTTCATACAGACGTACTGAAGGACAACTGGGAGATATTCTGGCTTGGAGAACTTTGCTTCAATGAGTTTGTATGAATATCGGGGAAAACAGCAGAACTGATATTTTCTTGGGCAACAGATTTGTTTATCCTTTGAAGTCAGAGCCAATGATGCAGAAGGCTTTAGCGGCTACAGCTTGACATCTGAGTGAAATAGAGGAGCTTTCTTTTAATTGCTGTCTTGCGTAGACACATTTAGAGATAACACCAGAGAGTCCTATTGCTGACAGTGACCTTAGATCATAAGGCCCCAACCCCTCATTTTACAAATGAGAAAATCAAGGCCCAGAGAGGTGAACTAATTTGGCAGAGGTCACTCAATTTTCCCTCCGGCATTCCCCGAAAGAGAAAGGTTTATGAAGGCAAAACTCAGAATCACCTTGCTGACCCTTTAAAGCTCTATTAATTGCAGTGCCATTGAGCATTCATTTCTTCCCTGTCTACTTTTAGGTGGTTTGATTTCAGAACACATATTTTTAAAGAGACAGTTCTCCACTTTTGAATGTTCAGTTTTTCCTGGGCAGTTGGACATTTCATCTCAGGAAGACAAGGCAGTGGCCAGGCTGTGTAGTTGATGATTGACTCTCACCCTTTGGGAGGAAGATGAGCCCCACTTGGAGGTGGCCATGCTCAGCTCCAAGCTGCTTTTCTCCACACCTGGTTCTCGTTTGTAAGACTGAAAGCATTTCATGCTTATTAAGCATCATCTGGTCCCAATTTTTAAACCACAAGTTTGGCTTGGTTTGTTTTTAATAAGCGGTTGCAACAGAGTCCACCTTTTCAGTGTGATGAGGTCTCTTAAACCCAGCTATTGGCATCTTAGAGATTTATATTAATATGGCTGTTATAGGAGGTTAAAAACATGAGGGACACAAATCCTGAAATTTCTGACTTTATCCTGCGTAGATATGACGCAGATTTATTTTCAACATACAAATTTGAAGAAAAGGATGATCACGTTTAAAGGAAATTGTGCAATGATCTTTATTTTTGCATGGTAGTCCACATCTGCATTTTTCTCCCCCAATTTTGAATTTAAAGAATTTCTGGATTTTATGTAAAATTAGTTTAAGAGGATAAAGTCAATAGAACTCTTCATCATTGCTCAATTTCTATTTCTCAGTATTCTGCAATTGGTATTGCTGAGTTTTTTGACAGCCAGTGGTTCTTTATGTGGTATTTTGTCACTGCACTCAGCCAACATAAGAGAGAGTCAGGAGTCGGTTAGTTCCAAGTTAAATATAATTGTAAAGTCACAAGTTTTAAAAAGGATATGTAAATGATAGTTAAATTTTAACAGATTTTCCAGCTTTCTTTATAATGCATTTTTAAATGCCCATTGCCCAGTATTAAACACTCATAACCGTTCATGTATTGAGCAAGGATATTTTAAATCTAGCGTGGTAAGTTCCTTGATGTTAGGTTAGTGTCACCAGCTTGGACCAGCATGGTGCAAGTCTGAAGCCATCTCAATTATCTTCATTTAAATCAAAGGCCAACCTGGATTGGTGGAAATGTTTGCTTTTGCTTCTAAAATAAGTGTAATGGCTATTTCCAAGTTCTCCCACATTTAGGAGAAACAGCCTTCGTATGAATGACCAGTAACTAATCTAAATCCTCTTCTAGAGCAATTTTAAAAGTTTAGACCACTCCACAAGTATTTCCAAGAAACTCTAAAATAAGCTTATGTGTTTCACGAATCTATCCTATCACAGCCTTTACTCCACCCTATTGTTCTGATTTAATTATCCAGTGTTATCAGCTCTAAGCTACAGTAGGTCAAATTCTTTTCTACCTCTTCACTGGATTCTCAACACCTAGAACAGCGTCTGGCATGTGATGGATGCTAGATTAACCTCTTGGGCAATGGATTGAATGAGTGAGTAAATGAATGGGTGAATACTTTAGAAACATGTCTATCATGGTGATCCATCTTGAAAATTCACAATTTAGATTTTATATGAGAATGAGAATAAAGTAAGGAAATCACATGCATAGCAATCTAAATTTCTATATTATTCCTAGGGACTGTCTCTAGATTAATATTATCATTCAGTAATGATATATTAATTGAATTTATTAATTGGATTATATGCTCTAATTATATTGTAGTAATTCCTCCAGCTAGGGTAATTTTTTTCTTCAATATTTATGAATTGCTGTGTGATATTTTGCTTACAGCTGATGTCTTAATATATTTTCTCAACGTCAAAATAGAAATTGTCCTTTCCTTTCCCAACATGTTGGGCAAATTAGTGAAGGGATGTAAGAGCTTTACAAATGTTCAGTAGCATATTTACGTTTTTGTTCCCTTTGGAAGTCTGATTTAATGCCTAAAAGAGATCACAAAGAAATTGCTTTTTTACATCTGTCCATCCTTTTCTATTTCAAAATCCCAGATAAGCAAATCAAAAAGACCGAAGAAATATTATTACTATTAATGATCACGCTTAGTGATTGACTCCTCTGTCAGTGCTGTCAATACTTAGCCTGCAGTGTGAGTCAAACTCCTGCATCTTTGAATAAAATATTTCTGATGTTCTCCCCCTATTCCTTCAGCTATTGACATTCAAGGCATTTCTTATCTCTGGGGTATATACATATTTTCAAAACTGCTTTTTCCTTCAATATTCACCATACCTCTCAGGATGGTTTTAATCCAAATAAAAAAATGGACTTGCCCTCCTTTGGGAAGGATTCATAGTCTAGATGTTGGCTCTTGTAAACTCTTCTCTTTTCTAGATCTTCTGTAGCTTTCAGGAAAATCCTAATCTTCATGTATCTCACATATCAATGGCCAAAATAAAAGCATGATGAGTCAGTTCACAATACCGAAATAGCTTTATTTAACCTAGAAAGAATCAGATTTTCAACAAAGCACTGAAAAAACATGTTAAAATATCTTCCCAAATAGTACGATGATTTCCTGCATTCCCACTCTCAGACTCAACTTTTCTTTTTCCTGTCCCTTCTTGGTGTCTTGCATTCTTATAAACACCCAGTGATTTTCCATATATTGTCTCATTTGACTGCAATACAGTTCTGTAAATTGCAAAGACGACATACCATAATGGTTAGGGGTGAAGCTTTGTGGTAAAACTGAGGTTTTACCTCTGACTAGTTGTGTGAACTTGAGCAAATTAGTTAAACTCTCTGAGGTCAGTTTACTCATTGTAAACAAGTAGGAATAATACTGTTTATCCCATATAACTATTAAGAGAGTTAGATGGGGGGACATGCGTGGATAACAGGGGCTGCATCTCTTGAAGTGGAGGTTCAGCTATACCATGTGTAAATTTGGTAGACATGTATGTTGGCTTCAAGAAGTGTGGCTTTTTCACTCAAACATATGTTTTGGAACTCTAACCCTGTAATACAAAGAAATTGGCCTCCTGCCTTTTAAGCAGCCACATAATATTTCATAGTATAAATGCTCCAATTTGGTTTTGTTTGTGTTTATGCTTTTGCTTTTGCTTTTACTTTTGGCTGTTCCCCTGTGCACGACCATTTAGGTTGCTGCCAACTTTTTTGGCAACAATAATGCATTGAACCTCTTATACCTATTCCCTTGCACATTTGTGCTAGTATTTACTAGGGCAGATGCCAACAAGTGAATTTGTGGGATGTAAGTTATACACATTTTTAGTTTCAATAAATGATACCGAGCGCTCTCCAGAAAGGCTCACCAGAAATGCATTTCACCTCATCTTTGACAACCTGTCAAATGTCATAAAATTATCAAAAGTTTTTACATTTAACTCTCAACGAACTAGGAATAGAAGAAAAGTATCTCATCATAGAAAAAGCCATTTATGAAAAGCCCACAGCTAACATCATACTCAACAGTGAAAGACTAAAATCTTTTCCTCTAAGAGAGCAAAGCAAGGATGCTTTCATCCAATTTAGTATTGGAAGCCCTGGCCAGAGAAGTTAGGCAAGAGAAAGAAGTAAAAGGCATCCAAATCAGAAAGGAAGACGTAAAATTATCTCTGTTCACAGATGGCATGATCTTATATGAAGAAAACCCTAAATATTCCGTAAAAAATAATAAACTAATAAGCAAATTCAGCAAAGTTTCAGGATACAAAATCAGTACACAAAAATTAGTTGCATTTCTATACACTAACAGTGGACAACCCAGAAAGGAAATTAAGAAAATAATTCCACTTACGATATCATCAAAAAGAATAAAATACTTAGGAATAAACTAACCAGGGAGGTAAAAGACATAAACACTGAAAACTATAAAACTTTGCTGAAAGAAATTAAAGAAGACAAGACTATATGGAAAGGCATCCTGTATTCACGGATTGGAAAATTTAATGTTAAGATGTCCATGCTACCCAAAGTGATTTACAGATTCGATGCAATTCCTATAAAAATCTCAATGACTATTTTTGCAGAAATAGAGAATTCATCCTAAAATTCATATGGAATCTCAAGGGACCTGGAATGGTCAAAACAATTTTGAAAAAGAAAAACAATGTTGGAAGACTCACAAGTTCCTAATTTCAAAACACATTACAAAGCTACAGTAATCAAAGCAGTGTGGTACCAGCATAAAAACAAAAAAATGACCAATAGAATAAAATAGAGAGCCCAGAAATAAGCCCTTACATATATGGTCAAATGATCTTTGACAAGGGTGCCAAGACCACTCAATGAGGAAAGGACAGTCTCTTCAACAAATGATATAGGGAAAACTGGATATCCACATGCAAAAGGATGAAGTTGGACCTTTATCTTAAACCACATATAAAAATTTAAACATTAAAGACCTAAACATAAGAGCTAAAATTAAGAAAATATGGAGGGAAACCTTCATGATATTGGACCTGGCAATGATTTCTTGGATATTACAACAAAAGCACAGGCAACAAAAGCAAAAATAAACAAATGGTCTTACATCGAACTTAAAAACTTTGTGCATCAAAGGACTCAATCAACAAAGTGAAAAAGCAACCCATAGAATGGGAGAAAATGTTTGCAAATAATGTATTTGATAAGGGGTTAATATCCAGAATACATAAATAACTCCTACAGATCAATAACAAAAGATCAAACAACATGGTTTGAAAATGGCAATATGATTCCATTTATATGAGCTACTTAGAGTAGTCAAAATCATGGAGACAAAAAGCAGAATGGTGGGTGCCAGGGGCTGGGGAAGCAATGGGGAGTTAACATTTAATGGGTGTACAGTTTCAGATTTGCAAAATGAAAAGAGTTCTAAAGATAGAAGGTGGTAATGGTTTCACAACAATATGAATATGCTTAATGCCACTGAACTACACACTTTAAAATGGTTAATATGATACATTTTATGTTATGTTTATTTTAGCATAATAAAAAATGGGGGGAAAATGGGCAAAGGACTAGAATAGACATTTCTCCAAAGAAGTTATACAGATGACCAAGACGCACATGAAAAGTTTGACTAGATGCTCAATATCACTAACCATCAGAGAAGTGCAAATCAAAACCACGAGATATGCCCGTATATCCATTAGAATGACTACTATTTTTAAAAGCAAACAAACAAACAATGTATTGGTGAGGATGTGGAGAAATTGGAACCCTGTGCACTGTTGAGAACGCAAAATGATGCAGCTGCTGTGGAAAACAGCATGGCGGTTCCTCAAAGAATTAAAAATAGAACTACCATGTGATCTGGCAATCCCACTCTGGGTATGTCCAAAAGAAGTGAAAACAGGGTCTTAAAGAGATATGTGTACACCATATTTGTAGCAGCATTATTCACAGTAGCCAAGAGGTGGAAGCAGGCAAGTGTCCATCAACAGATGAAAGGAGAAAAAAAATGTGAATACAATGGAACATTATTCAGCCATAAAAAGAAAGAAAATCCTGTCACATGCTAGAACATGAATGAATCTTGAGGACATTATACTAAATAGAATAACCAGTCACAAAAAGACAAATGCTGTATGATTTAACTTAAATGAGGTATCTCAAGTAAAAAAATTAAAAATTGATAATGAAAATTAGTTTTTAGATTATTACCAACCTGATAAATGGAAAACCATCTTGTTGCTGTAGTTTTCTGATCAAAACTAAGTATATTTTTATATGTTTACTGACCATTTGTAGCTTATCTCTGTATTTCCTGTCCATAGCTTTTGCCCATTTTTCTTCTGGTTGTTTATTTTTCCCCACTTACATATAAGTTTTTAAATAAATTCTGGAAGTGAATTCTTTATCTGTTAAATGTGTTGCAAATATTTGCTCCCAATTTTTCTCTTGCCTTTGATTTACCTATGATTAATTTCTTTTCTTTCTTTTTATTGTGGTGAAAAAACACATATCATAAAATTCACCATCTTAACCATTTTTAAGTGTGTGTTCATTGGGAGCTGGCCTGGTGGTCTAGTGGTTAAGATTCAGTGCTCTCACCCCCACAGTCTGGGTTCGTTTCTGGGTCAGGGAACCACATGACCCATCTATCAGTTGTCAGACTGTGGCGCTGCCCATTGCTGTGATGCTGAAAGTTATGCCTCCGATATTTCGAATACTAGCAGGGTCACCTTTGGTGAAGCTGACAGACTAAGAAGGACATGGCCACCTAATTCCAAAAAAATTGGCCTTGAAAACCAGCAGCAGCATATTCTCTAATAGAGGAACAGAAGACGTGAGGATGGTGCAGAAAAGACCAGGTGGGGTTCAGCTCTACTGTACATAGGGTCACTAGGAGTCAGAATTGAGTGGACGGCACGAACAGAGTTCAGTGGTGTTAAATACATTCACTTTGTGGTTGTATAACTCTTTCATCTTGTAAAACTGAAATTCTATGCCTATTTTACAACTCCCATTCCCTCCTCCCAGCCCCTGGCAATCATCACTATACCTTCTGTCTTTATGATTTTAACTACTCTAAGTACCTCATATAAGTGGAATCGCAAAGATTTTGACTTTTACTTCTTGTGACTGGCTTATTTCACTTAGCATAATGTCCTCAAGGTTCATCTATGTTGTAGCATATTACGGAATTTCCTTCCTTTTTAAGGCTGAATAATACTCCATTGTATGTATGACCACATTTTGCTTATCCACCCATTGATGGGCATGTGAGTTGCTTCTATGTTTTTAACTGTTGTGAATAATGCTGCTTCGAACATGAGTGTATAAATATCTCTTCAAGACCCTACTTTCAATTCTTTTGGGTCTATACCCAGAAGTGGAATTGCTGGATCATATGTAATTCTATTTTTAATTTTTTGAGGAGCTGCCATACTGTTTTCCACAGTAGATATACCGTTTTACATTGCCACCAACGGTGCACAAACGTTCCAATTTCTCCACATCCTCGCCAACACTTGTTGTTTTCTGTTTTTTAGATAGTAGCCATCCTAATTAATGTGAGGTGGTATCTCACTGTAGTTTTGATTTAGTGATGTTGAGAATCTTTCCATGTGCCTATTTTCCATCCATATATCTTCTTTGAAGAAACGTCTATTCAAGTCCTTTGCCCACTTTTGAATTGGGTTGTTTGTTTTATGTTGTTGAGTTTTAGGAGATCTCTGTATATTCTGGATATTTTCTCCCAATCTTTATCTTACATTTTGACTTTACCTAAGATAAATTTTTGATATATGAGAATTTTCCTTTTGATTTAGTCAAATGTATTATTTTCCTTATGATTAGTTCATTTGGTGTCTTGTTTAAGAAAATCTTTTCTACACTTAGGTAAAAATACATTCTCCTGTATTTCCTGCTTATGGTTTTACATTGGTTTTTTTCATATTTGCATCTTTAATGGATCTGGAATTTATTTTTGCGAATGATAGAGTTATTTTTTCCAAATGGATAACCTGGTCTCCAAAAATTAGCTTTCCTTTCTTCAGTGATTTTTTTTTTTTTAGATCTTTTGCCTAATTCTTTTTTTTTTTTAAAGATTGGCACCTGAGCTAACATCTGTTGCCAATCTTTTTTTTCTTCTTTTTCTTCCCAAAGCCCACCAGTACATAGTTGTATATTCTAGTTGTAAGTGCCTCTAGTTGTAGAATGTGGGACGCCACCTCAGCATGGCCTGACAAGCGGTGCCATGTCCACACCCAGGATCCAAACCGATGAAACCCCCAGCTGCCTAAGCAGAGTGAGGAAACAACCACTGGGCTACAGGGCTGGCCCCTCTTCACCAATTTGAAACACCATATTGATTATATTGTAGATTCTCACAGATTTTTTTAATTGTTTCTGGATTTCCTAAATGTTCCATTATTATGTATGTCTCTTTTTTTTTAAACCAATATCACACAGTTTTATTGTCTTTATAATATATTTTGATAAGCAGTAGAGAAAATCACCTGTCCTTTCTTTGTTTTTTAAAATGTCTTTGCTTTTCTTGTACAATTTCTCTCTCTTAGGATGTTTAGAGTCAGTTTGTCAAGTAGCATAAAAATTGTTGAGGAGATTTTGATGGGGATCCCATTGATTTTATTAATTAATTTGAGAAAAATTGACACTTTTAAGATATTGAATCATTTCATCCACAAATATAGTATATAGGGTTTTTTTTTCAGTTCTTCCATGTTCTTCAGTAAAGTTTTATAGTTTTTTCCATAAAGTCTTGCACATTTATTGTTAGACTTATTCCTAGGCACTTTAGAGGTTTGCTGTTATGAATGAGATCTTTCTTTCTAGTATATTTTGTAAGAGATTATCGCTGGTGCATTTTGCTTTTAGTATGTTTAACTTGTATTCTGGCTAACTCACTATATTTCCTTCTCAGTTCTAACAGTTTGTTCCTTAATTATCTTGGGTTTCCTAAATGGATGGATGATAATTTCAAAGTTCTCACAAGACTGTAATCAAGGCATCAGCCTGGCTGCATTCTCATTTGGAGTCTCAAATGGAGAAGACTCTGCTTCTAATCTCACTCAGGTTGGTAGAATTCGTTTCCTTGTGGTTGTAGGACTGAGGGCTCGGCTGTTTGTTGGCTGTCAGATAAAGGGCCCTCCACTCCTAGAGACTGCCTACAGTTCCTATAGGCTGTCCACAGGTCCTTGCCAAGTGGGGTTTTCCAACGTGGTCACTCATTCATCAAGCCAGCAGCAAGACTATCTAGAAAGAGTCTGCTAGTAAGAGAGTCATATATAATGTAACATAATCATGGGGTTGACATCCATTAACTTTTGCCATATTCTATTAGTTAGAAACAAATCACAGGTCCTGCCCACACTCAAGGAGAGGAATTACTCAAAGGCCAAATGTCAGGGATATTATAAAGGCAACTACCTTAGACTCTCTCTCCATAGCCTACATATGTAGAAAATGTTAAGATTCCCTACTTAGGCCAGTATTTAGATAATATTTTGTAAATATATTATGTGTATTTAAAGATAATGTTTAGTTAAGTTCAAAATTTCACGTTCAATTATCAGATCAAGTTTATTCAAATCCTCTCAACCTTACTTATCTTGCTTCCTTGATCTATGAGTTTCTCAGAGATTTTATAAAGATGTCTAATTATTATTGTGAATTTACAAAATTATCATTGTAGTCCTTTTTTTCTCGATGAATACTTTGAAGTTATGTGTTTGGTATATAGTTTAGGATGGCTATTATCTTCATGGTGGATTATTGCTTTTACCTGAATTACCTCTCTATCTCTTTTAATACTCTTAGTTCACATATTTGCTTTTGCCTGGTGTTGATATTACTACACAAGTTTTTTTATTCCTTTTTGTTACAAGAAAATATGGTATATTAATTTATTAGTAATTCAATTTTAATTGTATTTCATTGAAAACATGTTTGCATATTATTCAGAGACAAATAGTTCCACAACACTTATTATAAAAATTTGCAGTCCCCCAGATTCTCCACTGTACACACACTACTTTACAGTCCAAAGAGGCACCTTCTTTCAATTACTTATCATTCAATGGCATGCCCATAATGCTACTTCTTGATTTTTCAATTTTAGTCCTAAAAATGAAAATATTTTACTTCACACACACACACAAATCCCTCATCTCCAACACTCAGATATACCCTTGCTTCTTATTCTCTCAATATAGCCAAATCATAACATTGGTTGAATCATTTTTAATGTTTACATTCTTCTGACAATGTAAATACTACTTAGCTGAGATCTATATTATGTTATAGTGAGTTTTCCTTATTTGGACTGCTTTCAATTTTTCATGGAGTTATGTGTCTTGTGTTTTCATTTACTTATTTTTCCATCTACTTGTTATTTGACACCAAATTCTCTCCCAATCTGGCAAATCCCTCTGGATACATTTATAATCTTTTATTCCATTTTTCCCCTTGAAAATTTCTCTACCAGAGCCTCTGACCTACTCTAATCTGGATTTGTCGGACATTAGGCCTATTGCAAGTCTATCCCCATAAGATGACTTCTTGGTATATCACTCCCTTCGTCTTTGGATTACCTTTCCCTCTGTCGTGTAGGATCCCTATTCCCTGAACCACATTCTTCTTCTTTCTTACTTACTTCCACATTTTAGTGGAACACATTCTCTTCTAGCTTCTTTATAAAAGGTGCATACATAGTAAGTTTTTTGAATCCTTGAGTGTCTGAAAAAGTTGAAGGAGTGCCATGCAAGAAAATATGTTAGTAAGAATTCTGCACTTGAGTCAGAAGCCTGGTTCTCTGGTACTATGTTTATTATCTCTGGGATCTTAGGAAAACCACAAAACTCTCTGGGCCTCAGTTTCTCTTTGTGAAATGGGTAATAATCCAAACTGTGCCTGCTCAGAAGGTGCATGGGAAGGGGCTTTGTGTGATGAAAGATCTGTACAAACAGCGTGCACTGGAACCAACTCACAAGAGCCAATTTTAGACCATTGATAGCTTGAAATCAGCCATGGTGGGAGTATTCACACCATGGAAATGGGCAAATGCTCCAAGGGGCTTTTCTTTCTTTTTTTAGGGATCATTATGAGCACATCACTTACTTACAAATGGAAGCGATTATTGCAACTGTTTTCATTGCTGTGCCCTCCTTGATGTTGCCATGGCCTGGCACGGCAATTGTGTATAGCTCAATTGTAGTATTGATCAAATCGTATCATTATTATATAACAGGCCACGACCTCTTTGAGACGGGAAACTATGTCTTATTCGTGGAGATATGTCTCCCCGGCACCCCGCTTTCCCCAGTACATAACACGTTGACTGGCTCTTAGTCGATATTTAATTCCAGTTTTGTTGAATGAGAGGCAAAAATTTTTTTCTGGTTTTCATGAGTTGGAGATAAGCATAGGGAGAGGAGAGCTGAGGGAAGGGTTAGGAAAGGCGTAACACGTGAAATACTTTTTGAGAGGACTGCCCAGCATAGTGCTCCTTAATCAGGAGTTTTCTCTGAGCCAGGGATCATTCTAGGTGCTGTTTAGATATGATCTTATATAATCCCCATGATAACTTTATGAGGTAGGTATCATTATTTCCATTTCACAGATGAGAAAAAGAAGACGTCCAAAGTTAAGTAATGAGCCCTCCATCACACAGGCTGACGTTCAAATCTGAAGAATGCCTGTGTTGCTTAACCATAGCCCTACACCGGGGAGTAGCAAACCACAATTTCTATGGGCTCATAGATGTAAAAAACCGAGTGAAACAAGTCCTTTTAAATTAAAAGAGAGAGGTGATGACAGTAGCAAACTCAAGAGCCCAGACCTTGTCTCTAGGGGATAGCTTCATGATGTGAGGGAATGTGGTCGATTGAGGCTAGAACTTTGGATTTTTTCCATGAGAAGCCGAGAAATTGGAATTTTACCTTCTGAATTTCAAATGTTGGTAACTAATTCTAATTAAAAATTAAAAAGACTCCTGAGATAAAACATCTGTAAACAGGCTATCTATTGGTTTGCCAACTTTAATATGCTGCCTCCCCCAAAAGAAAGTTTCAAGCAGCCAGGGGGCAGCATGAGGGCGTAGAGTGGCATTGGAGGACGAAATGGATAAACTGAAAGGCAAGCTAGTCCACTGCGCAGTTTTGCCCAGAGCGAGAGTGCAGACGCAGGGAGCAGGGAGGTCCAGCTATCATGTTGCAGAGCGAGGGCCCACAGAGACTGGAGGAGGATGAGGTAAGGCCCCCCTGTTGGTGCACATTCCGTCTTCTCCAGGCATCCCTGGGGAGGGCACATTCCTCATGGTCAAGTGGCAGAGCTGTTGATTTAAAAGATTCTTAGAATATTCTGTTTAATACTTCAGTGGGTTTTTCTTGCCCTGGAAACAATATATCTAGGCCATGCCTTGGACTGCAGGACCTCCATAAGAATGAGCGGGAAGATTATCATGACTCTAGGCCCCTAGGCAGAGTTTCCTGGGGCCCAACAAGTCTCTACAGGTCCCTCATCCATTGATTTCTTTTCCCCTTCCCAGGGAAAAGGGCTAGTCACATAACCACAGCACAAGCTAATTCCCCATTCTTTCCCATAAATTTTAGCTTCTGCAGAAAATTGGAAGATTGACTATTGTCATACAGTAAATCTACAGTTTCTTTTTCCATGAAGTTTTAAAATAGTTACAGTTACTTACAATTACCTCTTAAAAAGGTAAGTAGGTAGGGGACCAGCCCAGTAGCATAGCGGTTAGGTTTGTGCACTCTGCTTCCATGGCCTGGGGTTCGAAGGTTCAGATCCCGGATGCAGAACTACAAATCATTCATCAGGCCATGCTGTGGTGGTATCCCACATAAAATAGAGGAAGATTGGCACAAATGTTAGCTCAGCAACAATCTTCCTCAAGCAAAAAGAGGAAGGTTGGCAACAGATGTTAGCTCAGGGCCAATCTTCCTCACCAAAAAATATATATACGTATAAGTATCTAACCAATAAACTCATTCTTCCTTGAATGCAACTGGCTCCCTGAGATTATTTAGGGAATTTGAATTAAGTACCAGATGAGAGATGATGAAGACTGTAAAAAAAAGGTTTCCACAGGTCCAGATAAAAGAAAAGAGCCACCTGATTTAGAGATTTGACTGCGAGTTGTAAAAGACTGGGCCTGGCTGTGGTCAATCCTTTCTCTCAGTGGAGGACCATATGGAAGCCCACCTGGACAGGCTGCTGGCATGGATATTTAGAAAAAGCGTCTCTGCTCTTTCTGATATCCTCTTCCCCCACCCCTACAAAGCCTAGCTGAGAATCCCTGTGGTACAAGAAAAGAAAGATGAAAAAGTCATCCTGGGATGGCAAGGCTGTGGATTGGCCAAGCTGGACACAAAGTGAAGAGTGAAGAGTGAATTCGCTCCTAGGGAAGACGTGAAAAGGTCCTTACTGTTCACTACAACCTCACTGTGACGTGGTTGTGTTCTAATAGTCCCCTGAGGAGACGATAAATAGAGACAGCACTTTCCAGAGCAATGCTTCTATTGTTCCCCCACAGCACAACGCTCCTCAGAGATGGTGACCCGGGGCTGTAACCCTAATTTCTTTCTAACATTCAAGACCAATCTGACAGTGCTTGAAGATAAAGACCCCAGAGATATTGTGCTACTTTTGCAATGAGAAAGAAGAATTGCTATGCTAAGGGCTCTGCTAAATTCCGCTGTGGAACAGAGCACAGTATAATCCGTTCCTTTATGCATTTATTCCCTTGACTGAGAGCATGCACTATGGGAATAGTTCCAGCATGCACATGCTCTCCTCCTCCGTTAGTTCTCCTCCCACGCCCTCTCCCATCCCACTTTCTTACTCCAGTGCATTCCAGACAGTAACCAGCCAATGCTTTGTCCCTACTGCCTCTATGCACTCTCCCACCCTGCTGGCCAGCAGCAGCAGCTTATTGATGGCTCTTCCTTATGGACTCCCCTACTCTTGGCCTTAGCTACATTCTCTCATTCAATCCTCACACCAATCTTCTGAGGCAAAGACTTTCCTCGTTTTACAGATGAGGAAATTAAGACTGAGAAGTTAAGAAAGTAATTTGTCCAGCATGCAAATCCAAGTGAAGTCGGACTCCACAGCATCGCTCTTTCTACCAGCCTTCGCTGAGTTATCCACACGCTCAGCCTCTTCCTTTCTTTTACACACCTCCAGCTCACTCATGAAGCACGCTTTCTTTCAAACATTCAGTCACACTTTCTCTGACCTCTTTCTCTTGCTCAGTTTCTTGATGAACATTTCTCTTTTATTTTTTCCAGTCATTCTTGCTTGACTTGTCCTATATGTGAAAAAGTAGTATTAGACAGGTACCTATCAAAGAAAACAAAAGTTTTGCCTTTACAAGTGAAAATAGACATGATAAACAATAGCACTATTCAAAGATCGAGAGAGACCCAAAATTCCTCCAGAATTTCCATAGGAATGTGCATCCACTTTCTCCCGCTTCTCAAATGAAATATTTTTTCCTTAACCATCAGCAGTAAATTGTATTATTTTCAGTTTGGTTTAGTTTTTACTCCAAAATTGTAATATTGCAGGTCAGAAAGACTTTTGCAGGCTGACCTGGGAACTCAACCACCAAATATGCTATGGTAACTCAGGAAAAGAATTTTCAAAACCCCATTTTAGTTGGTGATAGTTTGTGTAGTTTGTAGGAATGTATAATATGGAAATATATATGTATAATGACTCCAGTCAAAGCCTGTGCAAGCTCCTGTTTAAGTCAGGATGGCAGCCTCCCCTTTCCTGCAATCTTATACATCAAAGGGCCATCAATTATTTTTTTCCACGAGGGTAATTATCTGAATGTGTTTATTCTCTTATCCCTTTCAATGGCTTGTCTGCTTGATCAATGACTGTAGAGTTCATGCTCCTTTCCTTAGTCTCCTGTTTTCCTCATTATTTCAGTCCCGTTCTATGGCTGATGAGCTTGCCTGCACAGCATGAGGGGGTGCGGGGGGCGTGCATGACATTATAGCTAATTGAAAGATGAGATGAAATCCAGGATTTCATGTCTTATACCCTGACTTATTCCTTAGTTTGATGTCAGGAAGACATGCTTTGATGTCCTTAAAAACTACATTTTGTCATAAATATATTTTTATAGATGTCTCATTTATGAATTCAACATCTACCTTTCAGGTACCTTCTGTGGTGCCCAAAACTGGTACTTGCTCAAAAATGGAATCCTGGCCTAGGATTTATGAGCATTGGATCCGATTCTGTTTCAAGAGCATTTGTGTGACCTCAGGCAATAAAATAATTCTATAATCCTCTCCATGAGTAAGACACAGTTGCTTTCCTCAAAGGGAACTTGGCACCGTGGGCTTGTATTTGCTTCAACATCTGCCCTCATAAAGCAGCTTACACTTTTATGTTGGGAGATTAGATGTACACACAAAACAGAGAACAAGTCAATGCAAACTATAAGCAAACTCTAAAAATTGTCATGTATCTAAAAATGCTATTGAAAGTCAGAATATGGGTGTCTCTGTGGACTCACATAGTTGGCAATGACTTAATGGAAGAGGAGAGATTTAGGACGAGTCTAAGCATGTGGGTAAGCGTATTAGTCTGCTGGGGCTGTCATAACAAAACACCATACACTGGGTGGCTGAAACAAGAGGAATTTATTTCTCACAGATCTGGAAGCTAGAAGTCCAAGATCAAGGTACCAGCCGATTCAGTTCCTGGTGAGGACTCTCTTTCTGGCTTGTAGATGGCCACCTTCTCACTGTGTGTTCACATGGCCCTTCCTCAGTGTGTGAGCAAGGACAGAAAGAGAGAGTGAGTTGTCTCTTCCTATAAGGACTAATCCAGTGGGATCAGGGCCCAACCCTTATAACCTCATTTAACCTTAGCTACTTCCTTAGAGGTCCCATCTTCAAATATAGCTACACTGGCTGTTAGGGCTTCAACACAGGAATATGGCAGGGGGACACAAACATTCAGCCGATAACAGTATGACATAATCCAAAAGTGTGAGGGAAAGTGGTTTAGACCAAGGACAGCATGAGAGGAAATGAGGAGATAAAGTGTATGTGTGTGCGTGTGTGCATGCATGTGCATGAGACAGCATTAATTATTTCTGAACAAATACTTATTGAGCACCCACTCTGGACCAGGCACTGTGGCAGGCACATGAGCTGCCCTCAGGAAGTTATTTCTAGCAGGCAGAAACACACACAAACATAAGTCATTGATTTAGTAAATGTTATCAGATGTGTAAAAGTGATGAGTACTATGGAAATAAGAAGAAAGTAGAGCAGGAGATGGGGGTCGGGGGTAGAAACGGTGAAGGGGGAAAGGTTGAGAAGTTTAATTAGGGTGTTCAGCACAGGGCTCACAGAAAAGAAGAGAACTGAGCAAAGACTTGAGGGAGTTAATGAAGTGGATAAGTTCGGGAAAGCATTCCAGAGAGGGAAGATAAAGTAAAAGCCTAGGAGGCAGAAAATTCTTGGCATTCAAGAATGAATGAAGATGCCAGTGTGGCCTGAGGGGAGTGAGCGACGGCAGGAGCTGTTAGGAGAGGTCAGAGTGGATCTCGAAGGCCACTCTAAGGACGTCGGCGGTTACTCTGTGTGCACTGGGAGCCAACGCAGGGTTTGAACAAAAAAGTGACTTTTTAAAGGCTCACTCTAGCTGACATGGGTCAGGTTAGGAGCTGGGAGGCCATTAAGTGTTTATTGTGATAAACTAGACAAGACACGATGGTGGTTCAGACCAAGGTGGGAGCAGGGGAGGTGGGAGCCGTGGTCCAATTCTGGATGTATGTTGACAGCAGAGCGAAGAAAATTTACTGACAGTCTGCGAAAAAAGGAGTCAACTATGATTTTGAGTATTTTGTTTACATGTTACACTAGATCACTTCACTGTAGTTAGAGCACTTACTTCTACCTTCTCCGCCCTCACTCCACCTCTGTTGTGTTGTAGGTGAGAAACGCAGAACTCAGAGAATCTCACTGAGTTACCCAAAGTCTTTGTGTTAAAGGATTTAGGACCAAAACTGTTTCTGTTTGTGATACATAGTGTAACTTCATTTTACACTGGTGTGGTGCTATCTGTATCGCTAAAAATAGACATTCATCGCACTTTGAAAAATTGTTCTCCCTATTTCCCTTTCTCAGTTTATTTTTCTCCCAAGCAGTTGCCAACATCTAACATGCTATATATTTTACTTATATATTTTGTTTATTGTCTGTTTCCCCCACTAGAATTTAAGTAGGAATTTTTCTCGGTTTATTCATTGCTGTATTTCTACCGTATTTCTAAAAGAGTATGTATTTCTAAGAGTGCCTGGTACATGATAGGTATTCAGTAATTGTAGTATGTAGTAAATGAACACGTACATGCATGAATGTGTGGCAGAAAGAAGGAGAGAGAGAGACAGACAGACAGAGACAGAGAGAAAAAGAGAAGGAAACTAAATGGTGAAACTGCTTTGGGAGCACTTTGCTAAGGGACACAGGAAATCTAAACTCTCTGGTTTTTTAGGTCTCATATATCCACACACACATATATATAAGCAAAATACTAGAATTAAAATTAAAAAATAATAAAAAAATAAGTTAAATGAAAGAATTGTTAGTTTTTAAAAACTAAATTCAACTTTTGTGTATTCATTTCCCACAAATGATATTGAGCCTGAGCACATTTACTTTACTCCGGAAGTTTCCACTGGATGGGAGATGAAAGCTATGGAGTTAGAGAAGCTACTATACAGATTCTTTTAAGTGAGTATTGGGCAAATAAATCAAGTGACACTATTCTTCCAAATAATGCTAAACTATATCAGCAGCATTTAGCAGCTTATAGTTCTAAAGTTCCTCACAGAAGAAAACGTGCTACGTTCTTATGTAGGAACTGAAGAACTAAAAAAAAAATCTTTTGAGCGACCATTTTGAACTTTATTTTTTGGGAAGTTTAAGTCTACTCTAACTAACCAAAATGCGTTAACAAACAAGATAAACGATGGAAGAGTATAAATATGCAATTCATAGATGAGCGCCATCAAACGTCCAATAAACATATGAAAGGATGCTCAAATTTATTAGTAGCAATAAAAGACAAACAATAATGACTATTCCGTTTCCCATCCATTATGATAGAAAAATTCAGAAACATAATATTGAGTTGGTTAGTATAAGACGCAACAGTAATTTTCATATACTGCTGGTCAGAGCGCCAAGTTCTACAGAATCTTTGGAGAATTATCTTGCAGTATCTAATAAAATTGAGAACACACAAATTTTATGGCCTAAGAACTCCACTCTTAGTCATAAATTCTCTTCTAGCAAATTTTCACAGAGGGAGATATACAGGAATATCAATTGGAGCATCATTTGTAATAGCAAAATTGGATTCAACTTAATGTATCAATAAGAGAATAGACAAATTCTTGGAAATTCATCCAGTTATTTTATACCACCCAACAGTGAATAAATCTACTTGGATAAAATAGATAAATATTTAAAACAAATTTTAAAAGTACAAGTTCAATATGGCACCGTTTGATTTCATTTCAAATACAGGCAAAAGAACATTCTGTATTGAGAGGCAGTATATTTATTGGCTAAGGCAGTGAGTTACAAGATCATTTACTAAATATGTCACCATGGGCAAATTACTTCATCT